>NC_060121.1:734396471-734720042 GCF_021461395.2 Schistocerca americana | reverse complement strand
CACACACAAACGCATACACGAACAGATCACAGATACTTCAATAATTACACTCGAAAGTTTGGTAATAACATTCGATCTTTGACAAAAACATTTGACAGTCGGCAACAGAAACCAAAACATTGCATTTAAACAAGCGTTCAGTTCATAGTGCTGTGGAATGTGGAAAAAACCCGCAAATTGGCATTCATAAGAAGAAGAACAACACCAAAAATGCAACAGGAGCGTAATATGTAAGAAATTGCCCACACAACCTGCAAGTACAGTTCAAAACATTACTACTTAATAGGAAATACCAACTACCAGAACTGTTCATAACCTACAGGCAAAGCGACAAAAATGTAAATTAAATAGCAATCATATGTACATATTCCAGGCCACTGATGATGCCTTGCAGAAAATAAAGGCGAAACGCGTATGGTACTAAAATTGTGTTTTATTCAGTTGCAGTAAGACGGCTCATAAGTAAAAATTATCAGTATACCGTATGATGCTCTTGTTATTTGGTTATTTCGGCATCATGTAATCCAGGAGGTCATCAGTGTGCCACTTTTTAGGTGTTAGTGCTAATTTAATCACACTACATCAGTTGTGTTTGGATGTAGGAGGGGAGGGAGGGAGGCGTGACCTGTCTGATAACCGCAACGGTGTAGTTTCTTAAGATGATAATCCTTCTTAATTTTTTCTGATGCAGGGTTTAAAAAAAAATTATATTGGTTAAACTTATTGCCTCACTTGAATTAAACGAAATTGGAAAAGGACAATAGTTACAGGAAAATATGAAAAATACACCCTGTGATTGGATGAAACGGTCATATTACTGCTACCGCCAGGTCGAATATTATACACATTGTATTTAAGGCAGACAAAAATATAATCTACTTATCTGCTTTTAAAATGTTTCCCAGAAAACGTGAATTTTGCGTAGGATAATCGATAAAGGTTGAGAAATTTTCTTTGAGATTATTTAATTCAGTTAAGCTCTTATAGATAATGTAACATAGTCACACAATAGCAGATCATTTTTGATTGAAGTATTTCACATCTCAGTTTCTAATAAATTTAAATGTATTGCTTCATTTGGCTTTTACACAGAAGTCATATAAGATCTTCAGTTTTGTCGGTACCCTGTAAGTTCGAACTTAGTGAAAAGATCTTTGATTTGGAATTTCATTGTCGATTTTCTGGATTGTTCCATTTAAAAGTCTACCCTTTTCATTTCTCCTCACAACGAAACGCTTCAACATACAATTACATTTAAACAAACGTCTTCTTCATTGCTACCTATGACATTTTTCTTCGACAACGTGTAATTGATACGGGAAATAGGATTTTCCATTTTTTGCCAAATAATTACAAATTATTTACGTGATAAATTATCAAAATTTTACATTTTTCCTCATAATGTCATAATGCACCATGTTCATGTAGAACATTTCCAATCAACACTTCCTCCCGCATATAAAAATGGTTCTACAGCAACAGGTTTTCCTATCAAGTTTCTTCTGCTCATGCATCTACTCTTCACCAATGACAGTACAAACCAATCCATGTAGGCAATTAACATTGAGACTATTAGATATAATTGCAGTGGAAGCTTTTATTTAGAGCATAATTCAAATCTCGATCTAGTACATCCGTTTCAATATTGATAACTTTATTAATTTTTTTAGATTTCTCCGAAACTGTCCCTTCCTGCTACAGAAGATACTACTCATCAAAACTGAAAAATTCCTAGAAACTTACGTCCAGAAACAGACAACTGTTGACGTGTTGACCATACTCAGGAGTTTAGACTGCCTTATAGTTGACGTTCATTGCTCGCTTTTTATTGGTTGTGTTTGTCTCTGAACTGTGACCTATCTAAGACGTTTGACTGTGTGAATCACAATGTTCGCCTCGATAAACCGAGTTTTTATGGAACCGATGACACAGAAAACCAATGGATAATGTCATATCTTACGAAGAGAATGCAGAAAGCTATACTTAATAACTGAACCAATGTAACCAGAAGAGATTCTTCTGACTGGGGAGAAATCATGGAGCCCCACAAATCTCTGTCTCAGGTCCTCTATTGTCTGTATGCGACCTTCCGTCTAACGTACAACTAGCAGAATTAGTTTTTTACGCTAGTATTGTAATCGGTCAAAACATACATGTAGCAACAGAAGGCACGGTAAAGAATTTTCTTAAAAGTATTATTGAGTGGTTTTCTGTGAATGGTCTCACTCTCAATTCCAAAAAGGCACTACACATTCAGATCTGCATATCTAGAGGTATTACACCAAAGGTGAGTGTAACACATGGTGAGAAAATAATTGTTGTGGAACGTGAAATTTATAGGTGTCCAATTGATGATAAATTAAACTGGGAAAGCACATTTTGGAACTCCTAAAACAATGTAGTTTACCCACAGTTGCACTTATAATCACAGCAGATTTTTGGGGGAGACAGATCAGTAAGTTCACAAATTTTGCATGTTTTCATTCAGTAATGCTATATGAAATAATATTCTGAGGTTATCAGCTGTAAGAAAGGAAGTGTTACTTGCTCAAAAACGTGCGGTGCTCACCCACTATCATCTTGTAGATATTTGTTTAAGGAGTGAACTTTTTTAATTACTGCTTCACAGTATATTTATTCCCTCAAGAAGTTTGTTGTAAGTAATCCGCTTCCTTTCCAAAGGAGCACACATGTACATAATTACAATCCCAGAAGAAAAAATGATATTCATTACTACACATTAATGTTGACTTTAGCACAAAAATAAGTTCACAATGCTACCAGCAAAATTTTTGATCACTTCATATATATCTAAATCCACGTTCTCGTCAAGTCACCGTACGATGCGTGGCGGAGGGTACCATGTACCTTTATTAGTCATTTCCTTTCCTGTTCCACTCGAGAATACGGCGAGGGAAAAAAGACTGACTCTGCACGAGCCCTAATTTCTCTTATATTGTCTTTGTGGTCCTAATGCGAAATACACTTTTGCGGCAGTAGAATCGATTTGCAGTCAGCCTCAGAGGCCGGTTCTGTAAATTTCCGAAGTAGTGTCTCGCGAAAATAGCATCATCTTCCCTCCAGGGACTCCCATTTGAGTTCACGAAGCATTTCCGTAACGCTTGCGAACTGATCGAACCTACCTGTGTAAGTAGCGTGAATAAAAGGACGCTATGTGCAAGAAGCATGAAGCGCCCTTTGAATGTATCCTGATAGCTAAAAGACCCACGCGCACTTTGAATAAGAAAATGCTATTTGACACTGAAATCAATATAAAAGATAGGGTCGCCACCAACTCTAGCCACACGACAAAGAAGAGGTAGCACTGAGTCGGAAAATTACTTAATTTATTAATAAGAAAAACTCACAAAAGAACATTCATTGTAAAGTCATTGATAAAGAATGGGATGTAGTTATTAATATGATCCAGGCATTCTTCCCGTGAATCAAATATTGAGTAAAGTAAATAGGTCGTGAACATCATGCGTAAGTGCAGCCTGCAGCAAGATTCGTGAAAACACGATCTATTCCAGAGCATTTGTTTCAGATAAAAAAAGGGACACTAATCACTACACCTGTGCACATGGAAACGCTATAGGTGGGCCAACAAGGAAAACTACAAGGTAAATGACGAAGGTAACGGCGACGTAACATCGGTACACAAGATAAGATTGAAGGCAAAATTACTTATTCCTTAAAACATTGATGTAGTGCATCTATAGACTGCTGTTGCATGCTAACTATGTACAATTGCTTGTGAAATACTACACGTTTCATAACAGACTCGCGTGCCCACTCAGTCCGCGGAGACAACTTCTATGGACCGTGGCCAAATTGTAATCACATGAGACAAAGAATATCCACAAATACACAAAAATTACCAAGATCCGGAAAAGATTAGAAGCATACACACACAGTTGTTGGCACATAAACATTCACACTGAACCGAGGGCACTTCAACATATGCAACTCCTTTGTGCTGCGTTCCTCTCACGGATCAAAGTCAAGACTGCATTGGGAATCAAACTGAACGTCTACAAAAGCCTTGCATTCCCTGCTGCAACCCAGCAAGTAAATCTTTATAAGACGAAATTCGAGACCAAAAGCTAAAAGCTCCCTTCTCTTTGTGACAACGCGCCACGCGGTCAGTCCAACTCACCCTTCTTCGACTGGAGCACAGCTGTGTACGCTTCCTGTACCGGCGGCAGACTGCCTCCCGCTTCTCCAGCCTCTTCCACGCTCCGCGTGGACCGGAAAACCCCAGGATGCCATTTCCGCCACCAACCTAAGGCAGGTGGATTTCTCACAAGTAGCGGAAACCTCTTTGCCGACTTGACAACTACGAGAGTTGGCAATGAAAGGTGGCTACAGGACCCTTTCACCTGTAACAAATATAGCAACACTCTTCTAAATTTCTTCCATGGCTTTTTTTTATTCCGATCTGCTGGGGATACTAAACACTCCAGCAGTACTGAAGAATGGGTCTCACTAAGATTCTAAACACCGTCTCCTTTATAAATGATTTATGCTTTCCCAAAATTCTGCCAATAAAACGGAGTCGAGCATTCGCCTTCGCGGCTATCAAGCTGACGTGCTCATCCCATTTCATATCGCGATGCATCGTTAAGCCTAGATATTTAATCAATGTGAGTGTGCTAAGCAGCACATTACCAATTCTGTATTCGAACGTTCTAGGACTACTTACACTACTCATCCGCATTAACTTACGTTTTTCTGCATTTAGAGCTGCCATTCAACACACCAACTGCAAGTCCAGTCTAAAGCATCTTATAATCCTCTACAGTCGCTCTTGGACGACACCTTCCTTTGCACTGCAGCATCAGCAAACAGCCTTAAATTACTGTTCACCCTCCCCGCTACGTCATTTGCACATATACGTAATAAGAGCGATCCCATCACACTTCCTTGGGCACTTCTGAAGATACCTTTGTCTCTGATGAACATTCGCGGTCGTGGACAACATACTGTGTTCTATAACTTAAGAAGTCTTCGAGGCACTCACTTAGCTGGGATCCTAATCCATATGTTCGGACTTTCGTCAATAGTCTCTAATGGGAACCGTATCAAACGCTTTCCGAAAAATCTAGGATTGTGAAATCTCCCTGTTGTCCTCCACCCATGAAAAAAAAAAAAAGACGACGCACCACTAGGGAATAATCCGAAGGGGACGGAAATCGATAGATGTGATGGACGTTACAGGAAAAGAAAATAATTACAGTTTCAGAGATATTGAATGTTTTATTCAAGAGGAAGAGCTATACAAACTGAGCAAGTCAATAACGCGTTGGTCCACCTTTGGCCCTTATGCAAGTTGTTTTTCGGCTTAGCATTGAGGGATAGAGTTGTTGGATATCTTCTGAGGGGTATTGTGCCAAATTCTGTCCAACTGGAGCTTTAGATCGTCAAAATCCCAAGATGGTCGGAGAGTCCTCTCTATAAGGCTCCAAACGTTCTCAATTAGGGAGAGATCTGGCAACTTTGCTGGCTAATCATACAATGAAGGCTTTCACGACCAGATGTTTCAGCTGCTGATAATTCTTCCGGATTGTGTGGCCGTGGTCCATGGAAGCCTTCTATCCCTGACGCTTCGTACAAGGCTGCTTTGGACATCTTCGGAGGTACTCCTGGCTGTGCTGAGTATTGCCGACTGTCCAACGCAGCCTTGGACGAAACGTCAGGGATAGAAGAGTTCCGTGGACCACGGCCATACAACCCGGAAGAATTCTCATTTGGGGGCTAAGGTAGGGTTTGGGAAGCGCGGAAACAAGCTGTAAAAACTCTCGACGTGTTCGGGAGAGCATTATCTTGCTGAAATGTAAGTACAGGATGGCCTACCATAAAGGGCAACAAAACTGAGTGTAGAATGTCGTCGACGTACCGCTGTGCTGTAAGGGTGCAGCACATGATAACCAAAGGGGTCTTGCTATGAAAAGAATGGCAACCCAGACCATCACTCCTGGCTGCTGGGCTGTAAGATGTGTGACAGTCAGGTTGTTATTGCACCAATGATCGAGGCGTCTTCTCCAGGACACTCATGAGAGTAGAATTGTCTTCAGTGATGAACCCCACTTCGAACTGAGCCTGTGACCAGTGAAGACCAGTCTCGAGATGTACAGGACACCGGTGAGATACCAACTTGACTGTCGCCCTCCATACGCCCAGCGGCATCCAGGAGTTATGGGATGGGCCACCATTTCTTTTCATAGCAGGATTACTTTGGTTGTCATCCGCGACACTGTGGTACGTTGAACTTATTTTACGCCCTAATTTGTTGCCCTTCAAGGCAAGTCATTGTGGGCTTACGCTGGAGCAAGATAATGCCCGCCCGCACACGGCGAGAGTTTCTACTGTGTGTCATTGTGCTTACCCAATCATACCTTGGCCTGCAAGGTCGCCGGATCTCTCTCCAATCGAGAACGTTAGGAGCATTATGGGCGGCGCCCTCCAACCATCTCAGGATTTTGACGCTCCAGTTGGACAGAATTTGGCGCGATATCCCTCAGAAGGACAGCCAATAATTCTATCAATCAATGTCAAGCCGAATAACTGCTTGCATAAGGACCAGAGGTGCACCAACACGTTATTAACTTGCTCAGTTTGTGAAGCTCCTTCTCTTGAATAAATGACCCAATTTTTCTGACATTGTAATCATTTGTTTGTGTGTACATGTCCATGACATCTACCAATTTGCGTCCCATTCGGATAATTCCTTCCTGTGTATGAGACCCCAATGGATACGGAGATCGAATTATTTGCCAGAAATTTAACTGCCTGTGATGTGATTCGAAATACACCATATTTGTCAGGGTGCGTGAGAATCTTGTTCGCCGATGTCGTGTATGCATTGAAGTTTATGGCTGTCAGATTCAGCACATTTTGTAAGGCACATTACAAATGATACGTTCATAGTGGAGCATTCTTAACATTCTGTTATATTTTTGCACTCTCTTACTGGAACATCCAATATAAGGAGTTGCTACCCACTACACTGGGGAATTGAGCTTTATCAGTTCATCGTAATAACTTGTGTTGCTTAAAAGTCAACAATTTGTGAGAGATTAGTGGAACAATAAAGTATTTCATTAAACCTTAATCAACAGTAAGGAAATAAAACACCTACAACCATCCTTATGAGTCATTTATTGTAAGGCTAGCAGTTTTGGTGCTTCAGTGCACCATCTTCAGGTCTTAGCTGATACTACGGGGTTAACACCATTCCTCTACCATTCGTTAACCCCTTCAGCGCCAGCTAAGGCCTGAAGATGGTGTACTGAAGGATAGAAACTGGTAGCCTTACAATAAATGACATCATAAGGATGGCTGTATATGTTTCATTTTCTTACATAAATGAACGGTCCAAGTCCCCCTTACCTCCAGTCACAAGGATGGACATACAAAAACTTAATCAACAGGGTAGGGTACATGATTTTGTACCTGCAGCTACGTTTAACCTAGTAGACATTAGAATTCTAAATAGTTGTCAGTAACTATTCTACTGTTTTTATTAAATGCAAAGCGACTGGACCTTAGGAAGAAGAAGTTTGCACCTAGAGCTACGGAGAGTGTGCCAGAGATTTACAAGGCTAAGAAGCTAGCAGCTGGGGGCTCGTTCGGGATTTAGTTTGTAATGCAGACTGATCCAAAGGCTAGGTTGACGAGGAAGCAAGGAGAAGTTAGCCATTTTACAAAATCGTTTGGTTATGCATCTAGGAGTGTCAGTCGCCACAGCAGCTAAACACCATGGTCTTCGCTAGCACACTGTAGAAACCACATGCAGTAGTCTTGGCCAGCACCCCGTAGGAGCCACATACTGCTTTCGTCACCAGCACACTGTAGCAGCCATTGTGAGGTAACGGGCGAGTTGTAGCGCCCTGAAAGTGTTCTAAGTTTGGAGTTGATGTGGCCACGCATCAGGCCGTGGCCGCGTGGTACCGAGCATCGGCCGGAGCAAGAGGGGCAGCCCCAGCGCGTCGTCCAGGCCGACCGCTTGGTTGGGAATTCCATGTTGACTCTGTGACGAGGACAGTGCTTTGTGTCGATGAAGGACACTTGTATGCCATTGTGAGGTAACGGGCGAGTTGTAGCGCCCTGAAAGTGTTCTAAGTTTGGAGTTGATGTGGCCACGCATCAGGCCGTGGCCGCGTGGTACCGAGCATCGGCCGGAGCAAGAGGGGCAGCCCCAGCGCGTCGTCCAGGCCGACCGCTTGGTTGGGAATTCCATGTTGACTCTGTGACGAGGACAGTGCTTTGTGTCGATGAAGGACACTTGTATGCCATTGTGAGGTAACGGGCGAGTTGTAGCGCCCTGAAAGTGTTCTAAGTTTGGAGTTGATGTGGCCACGCATCAGGCCGTGGCCGCGTGGTACCGAGCATCGGCCGGAGCAAGAGGGGCAGCCCCAGCGCGTGGTCCAGGCCGACCGCTTGGTTGGGAATTCCATGTTGACTCTGTGACGAGGACAGTGCTTTGTGTCGATGAAGGACACTTGTATGCCATTGTGAGGTAACGGGCGAGTTGTAGCGCCCTGAAAGTGTTCTAAGTTTGGAGTTGATGTGGCTACACATCAGGCCGTGGCCGCGTGGTACCGAGCATCGGCCGGAGCAAGAGGGGCAGCCCCAGCGCGTCGTCCAGGCCGACCGCTTGGTTGGGAATTCCATGTTGACTCTGTGACGAGGACAGTGCTTTGTGTCGATGAAGGACACTTGTATGCCATTGTGAGGTAACGGGCGAGTTGTAGCGCCCTGAAAGTGTTCTAAGTTTGGAGTTGATGTGGCCACGCATCAGGCCGTGGCCGCGTGGTACCGAGCATCGGCCGGAGCAAGAGGGGCAGCCCCAGCGCGTGGTCCAGGCCGACCGCTTGGTTGGGAATTCCATGTTGACTCTGTGACGAGGACAGTGCTTTGTGTCGATGAAGGACACTTGTATGCCATTGTGAGGTAACGGGCGAGTTGTAGCGCCCTGAAAGTGTTCTAAGTTTGGAGTTGATGTGGCCACGCATCAGGCCGTGGCCGCGTGGTACCGAGCATCGGCCGGAGCAAGAGGGGCAGCCCCAGCGCGTCGTCCAGGCCGACCGCTTGGTTGGGAATTCCATGTTGACTCTGTGACGAGGACAGTGCTTTGTGTCGATGAAGGACACTTGTATGCCATTGTGAGGTAACGGGCGAGTTGTAGCGCCCTGAAAGTGTTCTAAGTTTGGAGTTGATGTGGCCACGCATCAGGCCGTGGCCGCGTGGTACCGAGCATCGGCCGGAGCTAGAGGGGCAGCCCCAGCGCGTGGTCCAGGCCGACCGCTTGGTTGGGAATTCCATGTTGACTCTGTGACGAGGACAGTGCTTTGTGTCGATGAAGGACACTTGTATGCCATTGTGAGGTAACGGGCGAGTTGTAGCGCCCTGAAAGTGTTCTAAGTTTGGAGTTGATGTGGCCACGCATCAGGCCGTGGCCGCGTGGTACCGAGCATCGGCCGGAGCAAGAGGGGCAGCCCCAGCGCGTGGTCCAGGCCGACCGCTTGGTTGGGAATTCCATGTTGACTCTGTGACGAGGACAGTGCTTTGTGTCGATGAAGGACACTTGTATGCCATTGTGAGGTAACGGGCGAGTTGTAGCGCCCTGAAAGTGTTCTAAGTTTGGAGTTGATGTGGCCACGCATCAGGCCGTGGCCGCGTGGTACCGAGCATCGGCCGGAGCAAGAGGGGCAGCCCCAGCGCGTGGTCCAGGCCGACCGCTTGGTTGGGAATTCCATGTTGACTCTGTGACGAGGACAGTGCTTTGTGTCGATGAAGGACACTTGTATGCCATTGTGAGGTAACGGGCGAGTTGTAGCGCCCTGAAAGTGTTCTAAGTTTGGAGTTGATGTGGCCACGCATCAGGCCGTGGCCGCGTGGTACCGAGCATCGGCCGGAGCAAGAGGGGCAGCCCCAGCGCGTCGTCCAGGCCGACCGCTTGGTTGGGAATTCCATGTTGACTCTGTGACGAGGACAGTGCTTTGTGTCGATGAAGGACACTTGTATGCCATTGTGAGGTAACGGGCGAGTTGTAGCGCCCTGAAAGTGTTCTAAGTTTGGAGTTGATGTGGCCACGCATCAGGCCGTGGCCGCGTGGTACCGAGCATCGGCCGGAGCAAGAGGGGCAGCCCCAGCGCGTGGTCCAGGCCGACCGCTTGGTTGGGAATTCCATGTTGACTCTGTGACGAGGACAGTGCTTTGTGTCGATGAAGGACACTTGTATGCCATTGTGAGGTAACGGGCGAGTTGTAGCGCCCTGAAAGTGTTCTAAGTTTGGAGTTGATGTGGCCACGCATCAGGCCGTGGCCGCGTGGTACCGAGCATCGGCCGGAGCAAGAGGGGCAGCCCCAGCGCGTCGTCCAGGCCGACCGCTTGGTTGGGAATTCCATGTTGACTCTGTGACGAGGACAGTGCTTTGTGTCGATGAAGGACACTTGTATGCCATTGTGAGGTAACGGGCGAGTTGTAGCGCCCTGAAAGTGTTCTAAGTTTGGATTTGATGTGGCCACGCATCAGGCCGTGGCCGCGTGGTACCGAGCATCGGCCGGAGCAAGAGGGGCAGCCCCAGCGCGTCGTCCAGGCCGACCGCTTGGTTGGGAATTCCATGTTGACTCTGTGACGAGGACAGTGCTTTGTGTCGATGAAGGACACTTGTATGCCATTGTGAGGTAACGGGCGAGTTGTAGCGCCCTGAAAGTGTTCTAAGTTTGGAGTTGATGTGGCCACGCATCAGGCCGTGGCCGCGTGGTACCGAGCATCGGCCGGAGCAAGAGGGGCAGCCCCAGCGCGTGGTCCAGGCCGACCGCTTGGTTGGGAATTCCATGTTGACTCTGTGACGAGGACAGAGCTTTGTGTCGATGAAGGACACTTGTATGCCATTGTGAGGTAACGGGCGAGTTGTAGCGCCCTGAAAGTGTTCTAAGTTTGGAGTTGATGTGGCCACGCATCAGGCCGTGGCCGCGTGGTACCGAGCATCGGCCGGAGCAAGAGGGGCAGCCCCAGCGCGTCGTCCAGGCCGACCGCTTGGTTGGGAATTCCATGTTGACTCTGTGACGAGGACAGTGCTTTGTGTCGATGAAGGACACTTGTATGCCATTGTGAGGTAACGGGCGAGTTGTAGCGCCCTGAAAGTGTTCTAAGTTTGGAGTTGATGTGGCCACGCATCAGGCCGTGGCCGCGTGGTACCGAGCATCGGCCGGAGCAAGAGGGGCAGCCCCAGCGCGTCGTCCAGGCCGACCGCTTGGTTGGGAATTCCATGTTGACTCTGTGACGAGGACAGTGCTTTGTGTCGATGAAGGACACTTGTATGCCATTGTGAGGTAACGGGCGAGTTGTAGCGCCCTGAAAGTGTTCTAAGTTTGGAGTTGATGTGGCCACGCATCAGGCCGTGGCCGCGTGGTACCGAGCATCGGCCGGAGCAAGAGGGGCAGCCCCAGCGCGTCGTCCAGGCCGACCGCTTGGTTGGGAATTCCATGTTGACTCTGTGACGAGGACAGTGCTTTGTGTCGATGAAGGACACTTGTATGCCATTGTGAGGTAACGGGCGAGTTGTAGCGCCCTGAAAGTGTTCTAAGTTTGGAGTTGATGTGGCCACGCATCAGGCCGTGGCCGCGTGGTACCGAGCATCGGCCGGAGCAAGAGGGGCAGCCCCAGCGCGTGGTCCAGGCCGACCGCTTGGTTGGGAATTCCATGTTGACTCTGTGACGAGGACAGTGCTTTGTGTCGATGAAGGACACTTGTATGCCATTGTGAGGTAACGGGCGAGTTGTAGCGCCCTGAAAGTGTTCTAAGTTTGGAGTTGATGTGGCCACGCATCAGGCCGTGGCCGCGTGGTACCGAGCATCGGCCGGAGCAAGAGGGGCAGCCCCAGCGCGTGGTCCAGGCCGACCGCTTGGTTGGGAATTCCATGTTGACTCTGTGACGAGGACAGTGCTTTGTGTCGATGAAGGACACTTGTATGCCATTGTGAGGTAACGGGCGAGTTGTAGCGCCCTGAAACTGTTCTAAGTTTGGAGTTGATGTGGCCACGCATCAGGCCGTGGCCGCGTGGTACCGAGCATCGGCCGGAGCAAGAGGGGCAGCCCCAGCGCGTGGTCCAGGCCGACCGCTTGGTTGGGAATTCCATGTTGACTCTGTGACGAGGACAGTGCTTTGTGTCGATGAAGGACACTTGTATGCCATTGTGAGGTAACGGGCGAGTTGTAGCGCCCTGAAAGTGTTCTAAGTTTGGAGTTGATGTGGCCACGCATCAGGCCGTGGCCGCGTGGTACCGAGCATCGGCCGGAGCAAGAGGGGCAGCCCCAGCGCGTGGTCCAGGCCGACCGCTTGGTTGGGAATTCCATGTTGACTCTGTGACGAGGACAGAGCTTTGTGTCGATGAAGGACACTTGTATGCCATTGTGAGGTAACGGGCGAGTTGTAGCGCCCTGAAAGTGTTCTAAGTTTGGAGTTGATGTGGCCACGCATCAGGCCGTGGCCGCGTGGTACCGAGCATCGGCCGGAGCAAGAGGGGCAGCCCCAGCGCGTCGTCCAGGCCGACCGCTTGGTTGGGAATTCCATGTTGACTCTGTGACGAGGACAGTGCTTTGTGTCGATGAAGGACACTTGTATGCCATTGTGAGGTAACGGGCGAGTTGTAGCGCCCTGAAAGTGTTCTAAGTTTGGAGTTGATGTGGCCACGCATCAGGCCGTGGCCGCGTGGTACCGAGCATCGGCCGGAGCAAGAGGGGCAGCCCCAGCGCGTCGTCCAGGCCGACCGCTTGGTTGGGAATTCCATGTTGACTCTGTGACGAGGACAGTGCTTTGTGTCGATGAAGGACACTTGTATGCCATTGTGAGGTAACGGGCGAGTTGTAGCGCCCTGAAAGTGTTCTAAGTTTGGAGTTGATGTGGCCACGCATCAGGCCGTGGCCGCGTGGTACCGAGCATCGGCCGGAGCAAGAGGGGCAGCCCCAGCGCGTGGTCCAGGCCGACCGCTTGGTTGGGAATTCCATGTTGACTCTGTGACGAGGACAGTGCTTTGTGTCGATGAAGGACACTTGTATGCCATTGTGAGGTAACGGGCGAGTTGTAGCGCCCTGTAAGTGTTCTAAGTTTGGAGTTGATGTGGCCACGCATCAGGCCGTGGCCGCGTGGTACCGAGCATCGGCCGGAGCAAGAGGGGCAGCCCCAGCGCGTGGTCCAGGCCGACCGCTTGGTTGGGAATTCCATGTTGACTCTGTGACGAGGACAGTGCTTTGTGTCGATGAAGGACACTTGTATGCCATTGTGAGGTAACGGGCGAGTTGTAGCGCCCTGAAAGTGTTCTAAGTTTGGAGTTGATGTGGCCACGCATCAGGCCGTGGCCGCGTGGTACCGAGCATCGGCCGGAGCAAGAGGGGCAGCCCCAGCGCGTCGTCCAGGCCGACCGCTTGGTTGGGAATTCCATGTTGACTCTGTGACGAGGACAGTGCTTTGTGTCGATGAAGGACACTTGTATGCCATTGTGAGGTAACGGGCGAGTTGTAGCGCCCTGAAAGTGTTCTAAGTTTGGAGTTGATGTGGCCACGCATCAGGCCGTGGCCGCGTGGTACCGAGCATCGGCCGGAGCAAGAGGGGCAGCCCCAGCGCGTCGTCCAGGCCGACCGCTTGGTTGGGAATTCCATGTTGACTCTGTGACGAGGACAGTGCTTTGTGTCGATGAAGGACACTTGTATGCCATTGTGAGGTAACGGGCGAGTTGTAGCGCCCTGAAAGTGTTCTAAGTTTGGAGTTGATGTGGCCACGCATCAGGCCGTGGCCGCGTGGTACCGAGCATCGGCCGGAGCAAGAGGGGCAGCCCCAGCGCGTCGTCCAGGCCGACCGCTTGGTTGGGAATTCCATGTTGACTCTGTGACGAGGACAGTGCTTTGTGTCGATGAAGGACACTTGTATGCCATTGTGAGGTAACGGGCGAGTTGTAGCGCCCTGAAAGTGTTCTAAGTTTGGAGTTGATGTGGCCACGCATCAGGCCGTGGCCGCGTGGTACCGAGCATCGGCCGGAGCAAGAGGGGCAGCCCCAGCGCGTGGTCCAGGCCGACCGCTTGGTTGGGAATTCCATGTTGACTCTGTGACGAGGACAGTGCTTTGTGTCGATGAAGGACACTTGTATGCCATTGTGAGGTAACGGGCGAGTTGTAGCGCCCTGAAAGTGTTCTAAGTTTGGAGTTGATGTGGCCACGCATCAGGCCGTGGCCGCGTGGTACCGAGCATCGGCCGGAGCAAGAGGGGCAGCCCCAGCGCGTGGTCCAGGCCGACCGCTTGGTTGGGAATTCCATGTTGACTCTGTGACGAGGACAGTGCTTTGTGTCGATGAAGGACACTTGTATGCCATTGTGAGGTAACGGGCGAGTTGTAGCGCCCTGAAACTGTTCTAAGTTTGGAGTTGATGTGGCCACGCATCAGGCCGTGGCCGCGTGGTACCGAGCATCGGCCGGAGCAAGAGGGGCAGCCCCAGCGCGTGGTCCAGGCCGACCGCTTGGTTGGGAATTCCATGTTGACTCTGTGACGAGGACAGTGCTTTGTGTCGATGAAGGACACTTGTATGCCATTGTGAGGTAACGGGCGAGTTGTAGCGCCCTGAAAGTGTTCTAAGTTTGGAGTTGATGTGGCCACGCATCAGGCCGTGGCCGCGTGGTACCGAGCATCGGCCGGAGCAAGAGGGGCAGCCCCAGCGCGTGGTCCAGGCCGACCGCTTGGTTGGGAATTCCATGTTGACTCTGTGACGAGGACAGAGCTTTGTGTCGATGAAGGACACTTGTATGCCATTGTGAGGTAACGGGCGAGTTGTAGCGCCCTGAAAGTGTTCTAAGTTTGGAGTTGATGTGGCCACGCATCAGGCCGTGGCCGCGTGGTACCGAGCATCGGCCGGAGCAAGAGGGGCAGCCCCAGCGCGTCGTCCAGGCCGACCGCTTGGTTGGGAATTCCATGTTGACTCTGTGACGAGGACAGTGCTTTGTGTCGATGAAGGACACTTGTATGCCATTGTGAGGTAACGGGCGAGTTGTAGCGCCCTGAAAGTGTTCTAAGTTTGGAGTTGATGTGGCCACGCATCAGGCCGTGGCCGCGTGGTACCGAGCATCGGCCGGAGCAAGAGGGGCAGCCCCAGCGCGTCGTCCAGGCCGACCGCTTGGTTGGGAATTCCATGTTGACTCTGTGACGAGGACAGTGCTTTGTGTCGATGAAGGACACTTGTATGCCATTGTGAGGTAACGGGCGAGTTGTAGCGCCCTGAAAGTGTTCTAAGTTTGGAGTTGATGTGGCCACGCATCAGGCCGTGGCCGCGTGGTACCGAGCATCGGCCGGAGCAAGAGGGGCAGCCCCAGCGCGTGGTCCAGGCCGACCGCTTGGTTGGGAATTCCATGTTGACTCTGTGACGAGGACAGTGCTTTGTGTCGATGAAGGACACTTGTATGCCATTGTGAGGTAACGGGCGAGTTGTAGCGCCCTGTAAGTGTTCTAAGTTTGGAGTTGATGTGGCCACGCATCAGGCCGTGGCCGCGTGGTACCGAGCATCGGCCGGAGCAAGAGGGGCAGCCCCAGCGCGTGGTCCAGGCCGACCGCTTGGTTGGGAATTCCATGTTGACTCTGTGACGAGGACAGTGCTTTGTGTCGATGAAGGACACTTGTATGCCATTGTGAGGTAACGGGCGAGTTGTAGCGCCCTGAAAGTGTTCTAAGTTTGGAGTTGATGTGGCCACGCATCAGGCCGTGGCCGCGTGGTACCGAGCATCGGCCGGAGCAAGAGGGGCAGCCCCAGCGCGTCGTCCAGGCCGACCGCTTGGTTGGGAATTCCATGTTGACTCTGTGACGAGGACAGTGCTTTGTGTCGATGAAGGACACTTGTATGCCATTGTGAGGTAACGGGCGAGTTGTAGCGCCCTGAAAGTGTTCTAAGTTTGGATTTGATGTGGCCACGCATCAGGCCGTGGCCGCGTGGTACCGAGCATCGGCCGGAGCAAGAGGGGCAGCCCCAGCGCGTCGTCCAGGCCGACCGCTTGGTTGGGAATTCCATGTTGACTCTGTGACGAGGACAGTGCTTTGTGTCGATGAAGGACACTTGTATGCCATTGTGAGGTAACGGGCGAGTTGTAGCGCCCTGAAAGTGTTCTAAGTTTGGAGTTGATGTGGCCACGCATCAGGCCGTGGCCGCGTGGTACCGAGCATCGGCCGGAGCAAGAGGGGCAGCCCCAGCGCGTGGTCCAGGCCGACCGCTTGGTTGGGAATTCCATGTTGACTCTGTGACGAGGACAGTGCTTTGTGTCGATGAAGGACACTTGTATGCCATTGTGAGGTAACGGGCGAGTTGTAGCGCCCTGAAAGTGTTCTAAGTTTGGATTTGATGTGGCCACGCATCAGGCCGTGGCCGCGTGGTACCGAGCATCGGCCGGAGCAAGAGGGGCAGCCCCAGCGCGTGGTCCAGGCCGACCGCTTGGTTGGGAATTCCATGTTGACTCTGTGACGAGGACAGTGCTTTGTGTCGATGAAGGACACTTGTATGCCGGAAGTGCCAAAGACGGCGGGCTTTGTGAAATCATAATGGCAGACGTTTCGCAGCTCAATTAGAAATAAATAATAGCCAGAGGAATCATGATATCTTAAAAAGAAACATGTACATTACCATTATTTGCACAAAAAATCTGATGGTGTAATCAGATTTTCAATATCTTTATTAGTTTAAAGTTTAGTATCTGACTGTAAATTATACTAGTTACACCCAGCAACGATTTCCAAAATCTAAACTGTTCATCCGATTTTATCAAATGACGTGTCTTTAGAAAGCTATTAGTGTAAACCTAAATTGGTAGGAACTACAGGCTTGCAACTTGAATAGTACATGAGTTATTGGAGGTCAAAGTTGCCGGTTACTACTGATCGCATCAGGCAAGAAATACTCCACATTTACACAAAAAACGGTAGCAGCATGCTTATAAATATATTTTGTAAGTAGGCTGTTTAGGTTTTCTCATTGGCAACGCCACGTAGCGCTCTGTATGAAAATCACTGGCTGTGCTGTGTGCAGTCTGTGGCTGTTTTGCATTGTTGTTCGCTATTGTAGCGTTGGGCAGTTCGCTGTTAACACCGCGTAGCGTTGGGCAGTTGGAGGTGAACCGCCAGCAGTGATGGATGTGGGGAGAGAGATGGCGGATTTTTGAGAGTGGATGATCTGGACAGAGACAGTAAATTTGTAAGACTGGATATCATGAATGGTAAATACATTGTTTGTTCTCTATCAAAATGTTTCATTTGCTAACTGTCCCTATCAGTAGTTAGTGCCTTCAGTAGTTTGAGTCTTTTATTTAGCTGGCAGTAGTGGCACTCACTGTATTGCAGTAGTTCGAGTAACGAAGATTTTTGTGAGGTAAGTGATTTGTGAAAGGTATAGGTTAATGTTAGTCAGGGCCATTCTTTTGTAGGGATTGTTGAAAGTCAGATTGCGTTGCTAAAAATATTGTGTATCAGTTTAAGCACAGTCATGTACAATTATTCTATGGGGGCAATTCATATGACGACCCTGCCAGGATACCTCACTGAAATCTTCTGATTTTTTTCTTGTAGTTTGTGTAGTTAGTGTAGCTATTGTTTATTGCTAGTGTGTAATTATAGAGAGAATTTCCTTTGTAGTTGTAGTTTTTCATTGTTGTACAGTAAAACAGTTGTGGCATGCATGCAGATTTGCACCAAGTATTTCACAGCTGCGCTTGCAATTAACTAGATATTATTTTCAGTGCTATGTTAATGTGTTCTTATTATTGCTCTTCAAATTGTGCTTTTCTGTGTTATCATGTGAAATATTGTGACAATAATGGGGTGTGAAAAACGTAACAGTAGGCTCCAAAGTAAACTGAGAAATAATAGTGACGACGAGCGTAGCTTATCAGCACCACTGTGTAATGAATTAACAGACATTCAAAGTAGTAATTTGGTAATAGTGCATAGGGAAATGGAGTGGGCGGCAAATAATGGTGTAGGCAGTGAAACAATTAGTGAACAGGGAAGCATTATCGATCGATCGGTTGGCAACAGCTCGCCTCAGGAATCCGAAATGACAGAACACAATATTGCAAATACTGTAGACTCAGGTTTTGGGTCCTCACCGTTTTCTCAAATGAGTCAAGACACATTTTCTGCTTGTCAAAATGTGAATGTTGCCGGTGAAAATGCACTGCCAAAAAGCATAGAGAAACAGATTCCAGACACTAATACATTATTATTGCATCAATGCAACAAATGGAACAAAATCAGAGACACACAGCAACAGTTAGACACAATGGAACAAAATCAGAGACAAACACAGCAAAAGCTTCAAAAGTTAGACATAATGGAACAAAATCTTCAAAAGTTAGACACCACACTTGAACAAACACGTGAAGATTTAACTACTGAGTTACATAACATTGAATAGAAATGTCAAAAAGTCTGTAATGACATAAAAACACAAATTTGTGAGCATTTTCAACCTATTTTTTTGTGGCATCAAAATGCATTACAGAATCACGAAGCAGCCATAAAAGAACTGCAAATTATTGTTCATGAAAATCATGAGACCTTGCAAGCTAAAATTGACTCAGTTGCATGCACCGATTCAGTTGCGCAGCTTGCAAAAACTCAGGAAAACTTAAAGGACACAGTAGATACTCTGAAAATTGGTTCAGAAAGACACATGGAGGAAATTAGTTCATTATCAGAGAAAGTAGTTGAACTTTTGGATCAGCTAAATAATTTGTCTATGAAGGTAGATGATAATCTGAATGACACAAAACCGGTAGTCTTTAATGACACAGAAGATTGCAAACAAATTAGGAAATTCAAACAAAATCAGAATCAAATTTATACACAACACCAAAGAGAAATCCGGGAAGTACAAGATCAGCTGACACAGGTAATACAAGAATTACGTATTTCAGAGGACACTCGCGCTCCAATATGGGAAGAGGGACATAGAAATACGGAACAGCCACAAAATAACACAGGGCACTTCGGAAATTATGAAAGACATTGGCAAGGTACACCGAATTTTGAGATGGAACCGCCGAAACGACGTAACAATGACTGACATGCGACTCGCCGACATGATGATTTTGACTATAAGCTGTTCATTACTACACGTAAATTCAAAACATTTAAGAATTCTGGCAACGACGTTCATCCACAAGCATGGCTCCATCAATTCTCTCATTGTTTTCCTCCCAACTGGTCATTAGAGCACAGATCAGAATTTGTGTGTGGCTACTTAGAGAATGAACCAGCTGTAGAATGCGATCGGTCATTCACGATTGCCACAGTGAAGGAGAATTTTGCCATGCCTTCCTCTCAGCATATTGGTCTCAAGCCACACAAGTCCGAGTAAAACATAGCATCATAATGATGAAACATTTCGAACAATCTGAATTTTCCAGTCTTGTGAAATATTTTGAAGACATGTTGCACAAGAATCAGTACCTGTCAAACCCATACAGCCCCTTAGAACTCATCCACATTTGCTTAATCAAATTACCTGAACATTTACGACATATTATTTTGGCAAGGCGTTGCAAAGACGACATTGAAGCTTTTCAGGGACTCTTACAAGAATTAGAAATTGACACTGACAATCGCGAAACGCGAAAACAGGAACACAACAATTACAGGTCACATCCGTCGCAATTCCGCGATGAAAGAAATAATAACTGGACACGGCAAGGCTATTCTCACAACACAAATCGTGACCAAAACAGACACCACCCATATGACAACCGTTGGCAGAGTAGTAATAATTACAGGGAAAGATCACCTCTCCGCAGTAATGACTATCACAGAGACAATCATAGAAACAGACAATATGGCAACTAGAACTATTATTATCATGGGAGACAGAATAACTTCAGACGCAACGGTCCACCGTGCAGTGATAATTCAGGGAGAAATTCTCCACCACTTAACCGACAAGAAAGAAACTACAGAAACTACAGGAACTACCGACGTGACAACAGACGATTAATCATAACGACAGACCTGAATTTCATCAGAACTGGCGGGATTCAAACAGGGCAGGGCTCTCTCGACAAGGTGAATTTGTAGAAGTTAGATCTCCAAATCCCAATAACGACGTGCGCCAGCAAAGAGACAGACTCGCACCGCAGGCAGCCATGTACGCCGGCTGACTCAGCGAAAAATAACATAGGCAGTAACCTTGAGAAAAATATAAGCATTCCTTTCCGACATATACAACATGATAATTGCTTTGAAGTTTAAACTCTGCATACTAGGAAGAGTAAAGGTTTACACCACATTTCACATGTAAAACCGTTTATTGAAAGATAATCTGCTTTTTAACTTTGTCTTTGCCATAAAACTTTTCACTTCACATTACTAGTATGCATTATCACACTTTGAAACTGTTATCATGCAACAAAGTTTTGAAGTTAACTATCCAGTCTAGAACCTAGGGAACACATTTAGACAGTCATTACCACTGCATTGTGATAGTGAACAGAGGACACAGTGTTACTGTGTGTGTACATTCTTGCTTATTAGTTGCACGATTACATAACGACTATAAGGCTTACATACTTAGAACATATACTGCTAATGAGATTTTAATGCAACATTTTGCTTTACTTGAAAAGACATTCCTTATTTGAAGTAGTTTTTGTGAGATTAAAGATGACTTAGTATTAGGTTTCTTTGACAGCTACATGATTATATCACGATGCTACTAATGTGTGACACAATTTACATTGTTGCTTTTGTGCTGTATCTGCTTTATATCTGCTCAGTTTTTCTGAATTCTTCTGGAAAGTAAAACATGTTTTAGTAGTAAGATTTGTGGTATAATTACAATGAGACAGCTTTTTTGTAGCACAACAATATGTTTCAGTGTAGTACTTTCTTGATCATGGTAATGTACGTAATAACTACGATATCTATATGCATATCATTTCACTTTTGTTTATGATGAGGTGAGTACATTGACTTCAGCAGAACTTTGCTTACAGAGGACGATAACTACGATACTTCCACAGAATTATCTTACAGCAAGACACACATTTAGCGCTAAAGGTCACGTATTTGAGTGATTAATTTTGTACTTAAAACATTAATTTTTAAAGATTTTAGAATTACAGTGATACATTTCATTCCATTGCTGTAATCTGTAACACCTGAGGGTATAATTACATTAATCCTCGGGGGGGTACACGCTTACTTTGTGTACTATGTGTCTGGCAAGCACAAGGAGCCCTAGCTAATATGGTATTTGCTTAAACAACTTTCCACATCGGTACCATATTTCTCTAACACACAAATTACACAGCTATCTGATCATTTAACTGAGAGAGACAAGTATTTATTTTACTACATCAGTGACAGATGTTTACGTAATTACACTGTTGGATAACTTCACACTTATGAAATGGTATTTTGTCTGTACTTTGTGAACTGTTCATATATTTGTTCGGAACCACTGTGATACTACGAGAGCTTTGAATGATGTGTTTGGTATGGGATCATGATATTTAAAGTACGTTTGAGGTAGATGACACTATTGAAATGAGCAGAGAATTTTCTTTAGGTTTTGAAATTATTGTAGGAAGCTACGACGATTTTGAGATTTGACTGAGGTGTTATGATATTATTATTACAATGACGATGTGTATTATGCTGTTGAGGTATGTTTATGATCAATAAGCTGATGCTATATGAGGAATTTGATTATGCTACGTATTTATTATGATGAAATATTGAAGAAGTGTCTACGAATATGTATATGTGTAATAAAGTAAGGAACAATGAGTAATGGTTAGGGACTCTGGTTGTGAAAAAGGATGTTGGAAACTGAGAATCGTACTTTTAAGAGTTATGAAATGTGTGTATATGCGTGAATGTATCACAATGCCGACGAAAATTTTTTGGACACTGTTATATTTATAGGATTTTGTTTCTACACATTTGCAACGCAAATTCTCGACCTGTGAAATTTTTATATGAGACTGTCACTGTAGTGCAAACTGCTGTCGTAAATATTTCGGTAAGAAAGACAAGTGACCTTGACGTAATGCATCGTGAGCGGTCAGTTGTGCCAGCCGCCTGGAGAAACAGCCATTAGGTGGAGAAAAAAAAAGAGGCCATTAACCTCGCTATTGACATTTCTTTGTAAAAAGCATCGCAAATACGACATGCTCATTACTTGGAAACATATGATTACTCGTACTTTGAGCTACTTACTGAAATGCTTATGAATTGATGGGAAATATTCTTACATCTGCACACCTGATTATGACAAGTGTCTTTCTACGAGAGTTGAGAGAATTTCTACTGACTTATGAAATGCCACATGACTGTTGAATGATGTTTTTATGCTTTGCTTTGTACATAGTTGCTTATTTCATTTGATATCTGGTTTCCAGCTGTGTTGCAGCATTGGTTTCGTAAAATAAAATTAAATGCATTTGCTAATGTGAACACTTTCTGTCAACAGATCTATTAAATAATAATTTTATGATCCACATTCTTCGAAAAAGGAGCACTTGGAAAGGAAAGAACAATAAGAAGGGACAAATAACAGTAACTGCATACATCATTTTCTTTTAAGTTTTTTGTTGCACCACTTTAATGACATAGATATTAAGATGTGAATAGGCATTTCCCTTATCTGCATTGTTGTCTTTAGTGTACTACTTTTTCTGCTTGAACTTTGTAATGTTTAGGTATAAGTTATTGCATTTGCTGCTGCTGTTTGCCAGGTATAGTTCTACTGAATTTTACATTGTATTAAGCTAGTTTTACTACTGATTTATTTTTCTTGTTGCTGCTCATTGCCTCATATTAGTTGTATTTGCTTTGCTTATTTCTATAATGCTGCTTGCTTTGCCAATTTGCATGTTTTGTCATTGTTGTTTGTGTTAATTGTTTTGTGCTGCTGCATTGCCTCGTCCCTTAGTTTAGCATCTGAGCTCAGTAGATTTAAGTTAGCTTAAGATGGGGTAGGCTATATAAGTGAACGATTTGTGATGAATTGGACGAAGTGCATTGAGAAGCTATAAGAAAATGGTTTGGCCAAAAAAATATTTTGAAAGAGGATATGAACAAAAAATTAGGGTTTAGAGACAACAAGTTTAGGTAGGATTTTCTTGGAAATAAATGAAGAGGTAAGATAATGGAAAATAATGAGGTAAGAAATATGTGAATATATAAATACAGAAAGCATGCTTGGATAGGATGTTTTGGTGGAAACAAATGTTGGAATAAGACGAAAGATCTATAGAATGAAGTTTTGGGTTGGACTACAGTACCAAATGTTACACTGAAAACAAACCCTGCCCTTTCCTCTTGTGTTATCCCACTATTTGTTTGTGTACCCTTGTTTATTTGTGTTTTTCCTGTCTTTATGTGTTTAGCTGATGAGAGTTCTGTTGTAGAATTTTTCTGATAATATGTTATTTACTTTGTAAAGATGTTTAGACATTATTTATCTGTTCTGTTTTGTTGCTCATGTATGAAGTTGATGTTTCAAAAGTTATTCTGATGTTTTATGTATGTACTTACGTCATAATTCCTGTAACACTGATGTATGTGTTATTTCGATTCTTTTGTAAAGCCCGTATTACTACAAATGTTATCTGTATTGTTATGTTCTTTAATGATGTATTTTGTACCTTTGTTATTGTATCCCTTTTTATGTTACAAAATTGTAATTGACACCAGTTCATCAAATTATGTAACTTGTAAGCATTCACTTCACTGCACATATTTCTGTTGGTCATAGTATATGCACAATATGTGAAAAAAAGAGGACTTTTAGTGTTTGGACGTGTGTTAATAATTCAGCAAGGGACTGATTAACAGCATTGCTGGTTCTAAGGACAATTCCAAAAACTTTGTGAGTGGTTTATGGACTTGCTATATTCTCCGCAAGACTCTTCGATGGTGATTGTGCACCTGCACAGTCGCAACAGATGGCTGCTGGCCGTGTCTACAAGGATTACAGTGGGTCTGCATCTTTGATGGCCCACCAATACCATTATTTCTACAAGGACTGCAGTGGGTCTGCATCTCTGGTGGCCCACCAATACCATACACTCTACCAGGACTACAGTGGGTCTGCTCTGTGATGACCTACCTACCAATATTCTTCAACTTCGACTGACTCTTCTGTGGGTTTGCTCTGTTGTGGCCCATTAGCTGTCTGCATGTCAAGGGTCAGCACTGGCTTTCCGTTGAAAGGACAACACTACTTCTTCAAGACTGCGCGGAAATCCACTACTTCCGTGTGCATTCTCTTTTACTGCTCAGACTTAAAAAAAAAAAAAAACACTGCAATTTGACTGTGATGAACGATCAGGACTATCTTTATGGACTGTGAGAAAATTTTAGCTTTTGACCAGCATTGTATCAGTAAGTGTGTGCATTTGATTTCTTTGTTATTGTAATTGTGAAAAAATTTTAACAAATATGTATTGGCCAGTGCCCAAAACAATTTGTAAAATTTTTTGTGGGGAGTATGGGGGCTATGTAAGTAGGCTGTTTAGGTTTTCTCATTGGTAACGCCACGTAGCGCTCTGTATGAAAATCACTGGCTGTGCTGTGTGCAGTCTGTGGCTGTTTTGCATTGTTGTTCGCTATTGTAGCGTTGGGCAGTTGGCTGTTAACAGCGCGTAGCGTTGGGCAGTTCGAGGT
The DNA here is from genome assembly GCF_021461395.2 of Schistocerca americana. Taxonomy (NCBI): domain Eukaryota; kingdom Metazoa; phylum Arthropoda; class Insecta; order Orthoptera; family Acrididae; genus Schistocerca; species Schistocerca americana. Next base: position 734,695,346 of record NC_060121.1, on the reverse strand, counting down.
GAGCCGCCAGCAGTGATGGATGTGGGGAGAGAGATGGCGGATTTTTGAGAGTGGATGATCTGGACAGAGACAGTAAATTTGTAAGACTGGATATCATGAACTGATATATATATTATGACTTTTGAACACTATTAAGGTAAATACGTTGTTTGTTCTCTATCAAAATCTTTCATTTGCTAACTATGCCTATCAGTAGTTAGTGCCTTCAGTAGTTTGAGTCTTTTATTTAGCTGGCAGTAGTGGCGCTCGCTATATTGCAGTAGTTCGAGTAACTAAGATTTTTGTGAGGTAAGTGATTTGTGAAAGGTATAGGTTAATGTTAGTCAGGGCCATTCTTTTGTAGGGATTATTGAAAGTCAGATTGCGTTGCTAAAAAATATTGTGTATCAGTTTAAGCACAGTCATGTACAATTATTCTAAGGGGGCGTTTCAATTTATTCGTCTATGTCTTTGTTTATATCCGATATATACTAGTCATGAAGAAATTGGTTAAATATTTACTGTGTTTTAGAAAGCACAGAGACATTAGGCTACTGTCCTAGCTTTTGTTTCCATTCCTTTGATACGTGTTTATTTGATTTGTTTATGTAATTAATAATGTGTGTTAGAGCGTGGTTATGGTCCAGCTGTAGGAATATTTATTTAATTTCAATTTATTTAAATGTAAATCCAGTATTTCGTATGTGTTTCGACATGTTTGTGAGTGTGCGTTGGCTTGAATAAATGGCGGGAGCGCTCTAGCCAATCACAGCGCTCGTTAATGGGGAGACTGGATGGAAGTGGGACAGGAGTGCTGGACAACAGAGAAGAGTGCTGGGCGAGGAGGCGGGAAATACTTGGAGAGTGGAACAGTTTGCGCGTGGTTGTGGGAGATAGAAATATTTCGTAGTGCCGAATTGTGCACTTGTGAGACTCCCGTGGCTTCTGCAGTGAAGACGTAGTATGCGTTTAGAAATGAATATCTGACGAGCTATGTTGTTGTTCATAACTAATTACGTGAAGTAGGAACCTATTGTTTCCCTGTTATTCAACTTATATTTTATTTCACCAACTGCGACATAATCGCGTGTATTTTATTTAATTGCTGGACCATCGACACCAATAAGTGTTTGCAGTAATAAACGGCATTCTTAAAGGTACTTCTGCTATCGTACTCATCATTTACAGTCGTTTAAAATATTACCTGCAGATTTTATTTAATTGCAATCTTTCATATATAAATTTCTACATTACATTCGAAATTCGCAATTGCTGAGTGATAGGAACCTTCTACCGTTCGATTCGTGTGTATATTCATATTGTATATTGTAGACTCAGCAGAATTTGGCTTGTAATGGGGCAACTACGTATCCCAGCCCGTAGGCAACGAAACCAACCGAAACTTTTAATATTTCAACTCTGAGTCTGAGGGTACGTAGTTAAGAGCCATTCATGACATTTTCTATTTGAAAGCTCGCACCACACATCAGCCAGTCATCAACAGCATGCAGAAAGCTGAGTCCAGCCACAGGGTGCCATCACACCGGTCACACCACATGAGCAGCCATTGACAACACTCAGCTGCACGGCGGTTCCCAGTCCAAAAGTTAAGTGAGAGCACCACTTGCGTTTGCCTTGTCATTGCAGTTTGTTAGCCACGGCTGTTGGAATTAAACTGTCACCAAGTGAGAGTGGGTCTGAACTGTTACGGGCTGATGTGCGAAGCCATAGTAAGTCTCAGGGAGATACTAGTGCATTTGTGGTGGTTCGGAATTTTCTTGCACAGATGCAATTTGTTGTGGAGAAGTCGTGTGGATTAGATGAAATCAAGAACCAAGTAAATCAAAAATCAAATAAAGTTTGAAAACGAAATTACTCAAACGTTTTTAAAGTGGCTTAGTGACAAAGTAATTGAACTAAATACGGACTGGGCAGACCGGATTAGCGTGGTAGATAAGAATTCTTGGGGACAAGGTGAATGCTGCGCACATAGGTTGCATAAAACGTTTCAAAGAGACAGAACTCGCATCTGGGAGTGTAGACTGGGTGGGACAGGAACTGAATAAGGAAGCTGATCAGGCGAAACAAATTGTGCCCATTAGGACCACACTGAGTAACGTAGCTATGATTATCATGGGGAGGAGAGAGGGTGGAAAGTGGCTATAGAGTTTATGGTGAGTGCTAATAAAATTAAGCCGGCCGGGGTGACCGAGCGGTTCTAGGCGCTACAGTCTGGAATCGCGTGACCGCTGCGGTCGCAGGTCCGAATCCTGCCTCGGGCATGGATGTGTGTGATGTCCTTAGATTAGTTAGGTTTAAGTAGTTCTAAGTTCTAGGGGACTGCTGACCTCAGATGTTAAGTCCCACAGTGCTCAGAGCCATTTGAACCTAATAAAATTAAATATTTTAACGGATAAATACTGCAAGCAGCAAGTGGTTGTTTTCTTAGCCTCATCGAAAGACCTCTTCGTATAAGGAATAACAGATTAGGCGATAGTACAGTTCATTAAACGGCAGCTAGACGTAAGTTTACAAACGAAGACGAACCAGAATGCGAGTGTGTTTTGCGATTATGCCACATTTGAAGGCCGCCAGGGTGGCCGAGCGGTTCTAGGCGCTTCAGCCCGGTACCGCGTGACTGCTACGGTCGCAGATTTGAATCCTGCCTCGGGCATGGATGTGTGTGATGTCCTCAGGTTAGTTAGTTTTAAGTAGTTCTACGCTCTGGGGGACTGATGGCCTCAGATGTTAAGTCCCATAGTGCTCAGAGCCATTTGAACCATTTTGAACCACATTTGAGGCGCTCCTGCTCAGCAAGTACTCGAGCCCTCGAGTGTTGGGAAGCAGTTGCAGCTGCAGGATTCTTTCCTAAATCCTCTTAAAGTTGTAATAGTAGTCGAAGCAGCCAGCACGAATTTTGCGAAGCATAGCTACAAAAGTTAGTGTACGTAAACAATCCATTGGGCGCACTTACGGACATCTCTACTCTTAACAGGCAGCTACCTGATTAGTTACAGTGGGGTGATCTAGTACACAACCCCGGAAACTACTAAAGGTTTTCTAGATTCCATAGGAAGACTGGATGATGCTATGTATTACCGCAATAAAGGGCGCTTTGGAAATAACAGGGGAGGCAGAGCTTGCCATGAATTACAAAACACTGACAGGGAGAGCCAACAGCATAATGTTAACAGCCTGCAGCAAAATTCGAACAGTCGTGGAAATCAATTTAATCGGGATGACAGACAAAGCAGCAATGGGAATCAAAGCGGGAATCCGTAGCAGCCAGAAAACTAAATTTTGTCTCGACTGTGGTCCGTGAAGGGAGGATAACGCTATTTAATGACGAATATAGGACTGAAGAAGGTTATGAAAATTGTTGTTTTGGTAATAATGATTGAAGAGAAACTGGAATGTTCTACATGGAGGCTGCGCTCGGAAATTGAGCTGTGGGGAGGCTGGAGGCAGGAAGAACGAAATGGCTCTGAGCACTATGGGACTTAACTTCTATGGTCATCAGTCCCCTAGAACTTAGAACTACTTAAACCTAACTAACCTAAGGACATCACACACATCCATGCCCGAGGCAGGATTCGAACCTGCGACCGTAGCAGTCGCGCGGTTCCGGACTGAGCGCCTTAACGGCGAGACCACCGCGGCCGGCAGGAAGAACGAAGTCAGGGGGTGAAACTGAGAGCGAATTGTGTTTCTATTGATATTACTGTAAATTTTTTTTTGCAGGGAAGATGGTAAAAGTTTGGTGTCATTAAAGGTGAACGATCAGATTGTAATAAGTGTTCAGCAGGAGACGGTGAAAGCAATATTAATGTTTGTGGGGAATGAACTGAGGCAATTTCAGAAGTAATATATTCAGCTAGCGTGCAGAAAAAGGAACCTGTGATGATAATGAAGGTGAACCTCCTAGTGTATCTTACGTTAAAATTGATGGTATAATTTCTGTACATGAGGATTCCATTGTCTCATTTGTGTACGAATATTTTGGTGGGAAAAATTCCTAGACAAATATGCATATAATTCAGTGGGAGCAGCAGCCTATGATATGTCTGTGTAATTGATATTTATGTTGTTTGTATATACTCCTACCTAGAGATAAAAATTTTGCCAGGGAGCGGGATTATTTAATTTTTGTATGTTCATTAATCAATAGTAAATTCGACGTAATTAATTGTCTAAATTAATGTTGGTGCATACAGGTGGCTTTTTATTTAATCTGATGTTTCATCGTGTGTTTTTTAGGTTTGTTGTCTTGTGATTTTTGTAAAATCAGCTGATGTGTTGTTTTTGTAATCTGTTTGCATTTCAGAGACGTTGTTCGCAGTGAAATGAAGTTTCTTACACGTGCAGTGCTGCGTGTGCGTTCCTTCATAGTTAACATACAGGTCACAGAAAAGCTGGAATGGCATGTCTTGTTTTCGGCCCCGCAGCTCCATAGCGTCTGTTACTTTCTCGCAATTGGTTTTCTGTAGTATGAGTTTGGATTGCCGAGGGTGGGTTTCAGTAGCCCCACCTATGGAGCCACTGTTAGATTAATTGATCAGACGGCTCACTGGGTTCCATTGTTTCTTTGACACATTGCGGTCTGAGCCCTGTGGCTCGCGTGCGATATCTCCATGGGGTTACTTCGTGTTATCTTTCCGTTGCGCGCTTGGCTTGGGCTGCAACGCCGTCTGTCGGCCGTCTCGCGAAGCTGGGTGGCGTGGCTCCGGGTCGCAAGGAGATAGAGGAACGGACACTGGTGAGCAGCGGACGCTTCCTTCTTCTGGATAGCGCCAGGTATTGTTTCTGCATTCAATAGATAGTAGGCAAAAACACGCCACGATAACTTGGAATAGAAAACTTTCGACGACTTTAAGGAGATAAATATCTGTAAGTGGTCTGATGGACAATAGAACTAGCAGCATTTTTTAAATGAAAAATCCCAGCTCTTTATCCCGTGCCATTTTAAGTGCAGACATTTCCCAATAGATACAGATTCCATAGACAAGATTTTTGCTTCTACAAGCTACTGTTATACGTCTTCCACATTTTTCACTGTTCTTGCGATAGCTGCAGCGCAAATGGCTAAAGAGCCAATAGTTGAAAGTCCTGCCAGAGCTGAAATTATGAAGGGGAGGATTCTACCCAATGTGGTGGGTAGCTGTAGGACTCTAGGTGTTTTAGTTTTCCTTTTGAGGCTCCTTTAGTTGCCGCCAATGATAAAAGAATGCATTTTTTTAAACACCATGGTGTGTACTTCCTCACTTTCTTCTTCGTATTCATCATCCTAAGTGTACAGCGATCTGCATTCGTAATTCAAATGAAATTTAACTCCACACCTAATTCAAGTTTTGCGCACATTACAGCGAAACAACTTAATTCAAAGACATTAGTATGCAACCAATCCATACAACGCAACTTGTACACATTGTGTTCACTTGCACAATATACGTAAATTGCATACACAGTACGCACTCTCACATACGGAGAAATACTTGAATTCACTTATGCACACACCTACTAGCTTAGCACCTGCTGTTTTGTTCGCGCAGACATTATGGTCTGCACTGATTTTGTTTGTTTGTTTTTCTTTGATGCAATTTTTACGTTGATCACAAACTGAAACGCCTTGTAAACTTTTCACGATAATTAAGGCAATAGGAGAATGATCTTTTCCCAATGTACTTCTGATGGAAAAGTGATTCTGGTAGCTGGAGTCCTAGGTTTTAGTTAATCATGTCTTTTGCGTTCTTGTAGTGATGTTTCCACAAAACTTTCATCCCATAACACATATGTTTTTATATCTAAACGAGAAGTGGAACACCAGTTTTCATAAATTTCGGTTTAAATTTTTTTAATATATTGAAAAATTTTCTCAAAAATTTTCATCCCCTATTTCACTTCCTTAGGGGTTGAATTTCCAAAACCGGTGAAACACATATTTTTTATTTCTCATAGAGAAGCCAAATATGACTTTTAATAGATTCAGCTTTGAAAACGCTTTCATAATGAGATAGTCATAGACATAAAACACTTCGTCCCCTAATTCACCCCCTTCAGGGTGAAACTACCAAGATCAATGACACAAATATTTTTTTTATTTGTAACCTGGAATTCAAATACCAATTGCTTTAGTAGTTTTGTAATAATTATTTATTTTCAAGGAAGATTCACTGTGTCAGACTCATAGAGTTAAATTTCCAAACACACATTTCTGACCGAGCAACCAAACATCAATTTTAGTAGGTCTAACATCAAAATTTCCTTAACAGCAACCTCTCAACCCCCATTTCACTCCCTTAGGGGCAGAATTTCGAAAAATAGCTTCTTAGACGACCCGTTCAGTATAAGATCAGTATCCTCTCCAAATTTCAATTTCATTCCCTCAACGGTTTGGGCTGGGTAATGATGAACCATTCAGTCAGGACATTGCCTTTTATACACACTGAACGAAAGAAAATTGCAGCACCAAAACATAATTAATGTAGAGTAATTAAATTTCGGGAATTTGTCTAGGTAACACATTTAAGGGATTAATATCTTAAGATCACAAGTTAACGTAAGCGCGACATAGGCCATTGCAAATGTGAAATGCTGGTTGTTAGTGTCTGCTGTAACCGCCAAAATGTTGAATGCGAGCATGCAAACGTGCATGCATTGTGTTGTATAGTTGGGGATGTCTGTTTGTGCGATGGGCTGCCATGCCTGTGGCACTTGGTCGCTGTAATTGTCGTCTGATGATATCCCATATGTGATCGATTAGCGACAGATCTGGCGATCCAGATCTCTGTAGAGTATGTTGGTTTATAACAGCGGTATGTGGGCAGGCTTGTAACAACAACAACGCTGTACTACTATACAAATAATATTTTTTTTTTATTTTTCGATAAATTAGTGTAATCGATGTTCCGATTTCATTTCTTTTTTTTTTTTTTTTTGTTTCATGCCATTGTGTTAAAGAAACTGTAAACAATTTTCAATGTGAATATTAATGTTTATGTCGAATTTCAAGCACTATTGTAATAGAATTGAAGTGTAACAAACGTTGAATCTATTGTAACATGTTTAAAATTGTAATTGTGCGTCTGGTCCATACGTAGGCAATGTGTTAGGATATGTAGAATGCAAAACCACTGGTGAATACCCTGTCTGTAGGGGAGCGGTAAAAGGTGGATGGCAGGTGAGCGCGAGAAAATGCACACGGGCGCTGCACGGCGTAACGGGCTCAGCGGTTGTAGTCGGAGTTGGGCATTGGTCTGAGCAACACGTTCTGGCTCGAGGAGGCTCTCCTGGAAGACGTAGTTTCATTGAGCCTCGGATATGCCGTTCCGACGCCTATACAGCATGGCAAAATTCCATAGGCACTAAATGGAAAAGTATTGCGACGCTATGAAGAAGTAAAGTGCCGATACATCAAGAGTCATTGCTGTGGTTGTATGTGTGCTCCGTGCCTCGCCATCTCGCCGCCCGCCAACCGCCGCATCGATACGAACAGGTTGAAACTTTTAGTACTGTATTCGTGTGGACCAGTGTTACTTCTGTTCCATACTGTTCAATAACAACTTAAATCTTACCAGAACTGTCCTATCATTTAATTATCCTCACAACTAACCTAACCAGGGTCCTTTCCAAATGTTGTGCAATCTGAGTGTCCCGAAATGAAGAATTAAAGTTTATGTTAATAATAATTACCTGCAGACCTAGCTATGTTAGAATGATGATTAAAGAACTTTTTTGTTAATGAACTAATAGACGAATAACAAAGGTCTGACAAAGTTGGAAGATAATTTTGATATTGATTTAGTAGTGAAGTTTAATCATTTCGATCAGATATAATGGTATTTAACTGAGCAGGAAATAAAATGAAAAGAGTAGTAACTAATATATTGGAAATCTTGAGCACATAATGATTTCAGTAATCGAATTTTTTAATACAGTGATCATAACAGTTTCAGGGTCCCCCCCCCCCTCTTTTTTATTCATTTGAATTCTGAAGTGTTCTAGACTGATTTGATCAGCAAAGTTAAAGTCAATATAAAAAACCAAAATTTATCAGTGTTTTACTTTTATCAAAATTGACATTGTGTGTGTGATTCGAAAGTGCTATTTCTAGGGTAACCTATGCCCGATTTTAATCAGATCAATAGACAGTACGAAGTTTTGTAGTAAACATTATAGTGTAGTGTTATGTATTTATGGTGTATCTCTATCAGTACAGAAAGTGAAATTATCAGTTCAATAGATTTTCTGGTTCTAAAATTTACCATATTATGCTGTGTTACTACGTGTTGTTTTGCTTGAAAGTACATCAACTTGTACAGGGAAGAAACTCAGTTAATGCCTAATTAGGCTGGCGACCGTATTATTAACAAATTGGTAGCATCTTCTGTGTTGTTTCTTGTCCGTCCTGACGTGTAGTTGCATTTCGGACTTGCTTGACGTATCATTGTTATTACAGAGTGGGTGTAAGTCTGATTTGCCTCCATTCAGGTACACGCGGTCAATTTCTGTACAAAAATCCTTTCTCATAAGGTGAAGCCCGTCAACTTACCATAGTACAGGCTTTAATGAGTATCGTGTGCACTAGCGCAGCGTTACAGGCTGTATAACACTGCTGTATAACACTCCCCGGAGTGCTGAACATGAATGGCAGCACAACATGTCGAATCATCAAAGTGACGTAAAAATTTGCCGTCAGGGTGCGTTTGATTACCAAGAGAGTCCTTCTTGTATCATATCAAATCGTACCCCAAACTATAACCCCAGGTGTAGGTCCAGTGTGACTAGCACGCAGACAGATTAGCTGCAGACGCTCAACTGCGCTCCTCCTAACCAACACACAGCCATCACTAGCACCGAAGCAGAACCAGCTTTCACCAGAAAACACACCTCCACCTACCCTCCAATGAGCTCTCGCTTGACACCACTGAAGTCACAAATGGAGGTGGTTCGGGGTCAGTGGAATGCACGATACGGGGCGTCTGTCTCGATGCTGTCCTTGGAGTAACCGATTTGTAATAGTTCGTTGTTTCACTGTAGTGCCCAGTTGTCGTGTCCTGACATAGGTGAGAGAGGGAAAAAGGGGTTGCTGGTCAGTCTGCGCTCCCGAGTGGTACAGAGTAGAAGGCAGAAGGACAATTCACAGTGAAGACATTTGAGTGTTTTCTTCTATCTGAACCAAAACTGGTACAGGCGTTTACTAGAAATGCAGGTGGTGAGACTCTGTAGGGAACCCGTTGTGAAGACTCTTGGACAAACAGGGTTTTGAAATAGTTGTTTATTCCAGACAGGACTAACTAATACACTGGAGGCTAGGGTTAGAAAAAGCATGAACAACACTGTTACAACAGAAGCCAGTGCAGAAGTCCCAGAAGTGGATGCTAACCACAGTAGCAAACACTAGCAGCATCTTAAGGCAACAGCTTAGTTGCAAAACAAACCATAACGAATGTGACAGTGTTCACTGAGGCACTACAAGAGGGAGAGAGAGAGAGAGCAGAGTTACGCGGAGCTGTACCGAGGCTGAAGTCGACGGACACGGATTCGGCGCCCAGATCGTCTGACTGAGAACTCTGCCAAAATGCAGAATCTAGGGGTTTTAAAGAGCCGCGTGGGGGCACTGTTTTTCCCACTTAAAGCCACCCACCTAATCCCGTAGGTCTCTTGCAGGTGCCTGCCAATCATGGTTTAGTTCAGTCCCCTCTACTGCTCCTAAGGCGGGGATGTTAATGCAGTTGCACTAAGTAAGTCCGTATTTGGTACCAACATTCTTCAGCTGAAAGCTAAACGTAACTGCTCTGCCAAATAAGGCTTGCAACATCATTGTTATACGTCATTTAGCCCCGCTCCTCGGAGTAGGGACTGCTAGGTGAACAGTTTTTGGCGTTTTCGCTCTCTTTCTAACCCTTGTGTGTCTACTGACGTTGCTGTTCTCAGGGTTGGTATCAAGAGGGCTTTATACACTAGTACGTGCCTGTTGGTTACAAAGTTCTACGGTAACAACCTACTACAGCGTCTGGACGACATATGAAGTTACATGTTAATTCCTTGAAGAGTAACTAACGCTCTGAGACCGCGCCTGGGGGCGTCTGCATTTTCGCAAGGCTCTCCCCTTTCTGATTACTTCATGTAACAATATCTCTCCTAGTTTCGTCTGTCCCCAGCATCGTCTCTGCTTCCGCGCGTTGGAACACCTGTCCTCCTTCCTCACAGCTTCAAGATAACACTACAGTAGCAAGGGATAGTCAATATATTACACAGTGGTGCTTAAATTGCTGCTGCAGATGCAGTATGAAGCGCCCGGAGCCTGGTCGTCTTGTGATCGTACATTCTCGTGACCACCTCCGCTTGCAGTCACGTACACTGATTACATTCTTGCCGAGTTTACTCCGTATCACAGAAGGAACGACCAGCTTCTCGTAGCACTATTACACGACCTCACTCAAAACTCAGTAAGACTTGATAATGGCGTCTTTATTGCCTTAAAGGCATTCTTGACTAACATCAACTCACCACGTCCAAACCGAGCGGGGTAGGGCAGTGGTTAGCACACTGGGCTCGCATTCGGGGGGGATGACGGCTCAAGCCAGCGTCCGGCCATCCTGAAGTTTTCTGTAATTTCCTTAAACCGCTTAAGGCAAATGCCGGGATGGTTCCTTCGAAAGGGCACGGCTACTTTCCTTCTCCATCCTTCCCTAATCCGAGTTTGTGCTCCGACTCTAATGACCTCGTTGTCGACGGGACGTTAAACGCTAATCTCCTCCTCCCTTATAACGTCAAATCTCAAAGGTAAATAACACCCAAGACCGTTACAGCGTGTCTTTAAAGCAAAACTGATTTGCGTCCTCGTAGTGGTGTTACTAGCGACATACTTATACGACTGGCGCGAAATTTGAATAGACATCATTTTTCAGATGTAGAAAAACGCTATCAACTTTCGTTTAAGTCGCACACCTCCTTGTCACTGTTCAGTTTTTTTTGCCGTCAGTGCGTACAGGTACATACGCTACGATAACCAGGTCATACTAGTCCACAGATACATACGCATTTTCACTATACAAGTTCTGTTCAAAAAATTTCGGATCTTTATCCACAAAATTTTTCTACGCTTACCTTTTACTTATTGTGAATGGTCTCCTTCGAAATACTCTCCTCCACAATTCATAGACCGCTCCCAACGCTGTTTCCACTTCCGGAAGCAGTCTTCGTGCGCCTCTTGCTGGATCGCACGAAGCGCCATCTGCGATCTCTTTTTATCTCTTCTATCGCTGATCGCTGCAAATCTTCGTCCTTCCAACGGGCTTTTCAGCTTTGAAAATAAAAATAAGCCCACAAGGGCCATGTCTGGAGAGTACGTAGGATGAGGCAGCACAGCGATTTCGTTTATTTTTTTTTTTTTGTTTTTTTTTTTGCAAACGTCGCAACATCCCGATAGTACCATCGATTAACAGTTTGTCCCTATGGCAAGAATTCATGATGAAAGAAGTCGAAGGCCGACCGGAACGACGGCCATCTTTGACTTCCGCCCGGCCATTTTTCAGCTGTGTGAACCAGTCGTAACACCGAGTGTGGCTTAAGCACTCGTCACCGTAGGCTTCCTGTATAAAAGAAAAATTGGAAATTTGTGGTAAGGTCTTATGGGACTAAACTGCTCAGGTCATCGGTCCCGAAGCTTACACACTACTTAATCTAACTTAAACTAACTTTCGCTAAGGACGACACAGACACCCATGCCCGTGGGATGACTCGAACCTCCGACGGGGAGAGCCGCGCCGACCGTGACAAGACGCCTCAGACCGCGCGGCTCTTGCTGCATCATTTCGTGTGTCTCTGTAAAGGTTCCCTTGAGTTTAGGTAACAGACATACAGTAGTGAAACTTCCTGCCGTTACAAATAAAACACAGACTTGTGCAGGGATACCAAACACATTTCGCTCCAACACACAAAAATTACGAATGCTTCGGAATTTTTTGAACAGACCTCGTATATAAACATATACATATATTCTTTCAAGTAAATGGTGTACTTTATGGTTTTGATCCCATCAGCACAAATGACAGTCTTATTGTAATGACATTACTAACCACTTCTCAGCTGCAATACAGTATGTGCCTCATGTCTTCGCGATTAAATACTGACTTGACGCACTATATGCAGACAAAGCACCACTACACAGGCACTTCAAGTAATCCTCAACAGTGAGAGCCACTGAGGCCACATGTCACACAGCCTTAGAGCGTCTTTGGCTGGATCCTGTGTCGGTACGATACGTACACCTTTTTTGAGTAGACACCTACAAAATCCGCAATCGACGACCCATTTAGTTGGTTGGTTGGTTGTTTGGGGGATGAGACCAAACAGCGAGGTTATCGGTCTCAAAGGATTAGGGAAGGATGTCGGCCGTTCCCTTTCAAAGGAACCATCCCGGCATTTGCCTGGAGCGATTTAGGGAAATCACGGAAAACCTAAATCAGGATGGCCGGACGCGGGATTGAACCGTCGTCCTTCCGAATGCGAGTCAGTTTGCTAACCACTGCGCCACCTCACTCGGTCGACGACCCATTTGCCTTATCATTCATCAAGCCGATAACCTTATTACCCACCTGTATGCCGCGTGAACTTTCAGCTGCATATCCAGTTGTGTTGAATGCAGGGGGCGACTAACGTCTTCACATAAATCACAACACTTCACCCAGTACGTGAAGCAATCTGTGTACATGTTAAGTAACTTTGCAAAATCGTAATGGAAATGGTACATATGTTGGTTTACTTATGTATTTAATATGATCTGATTAGGAAAATCATGTCCTCTCTTATATCGGACCAGGATTTCACATATACAGTACCACTTTTACGTCATAGGTTCCTAAAAAATAGCAATTTGCCTAATATACACATACTAACATAAAGAGGCTTCCTGAACTGCCCCAAAACCTTCACCAGCTCCAGAGCGACGAGTTCTTTATTGAAGATTGTGACCCACTTAAAATTTCTTCTGTCTCATGGCACACCTTCCAAGAGGCAACTAGATGAAGAAAAAAATGTTCAAATGTGTGTGAAATCTTACGTAACTTAACTGCTAAGGTCATCAGTCCCTAAGCTTACACTCTACTGAACCTAAATTATCCTAAGGACACACACACACACACACACACACACACACACACACACACACACACACACACGCTCGAGGGAGGACTCGAACCTCCGCCGGAACCAGCCACACAGTCCATGACTGCTGCGCCCTAGACCGCTCGGCTAATCCCGCGTGGCGTAACTAGGTGAATTTTGCAGGTGGTCTCTAAAATTTGCCATAGTTTTTCTGAAAACTGAATTATTCAAAAGTTTACAGCAATCTTTCTCAAAAGAATACGTCATGGAAGCCCTGTTTTTGGTGTTTACGTTGTCTGCTTCTTCAAACAGAATAAGAGTGATGCTTGAAGAAAACCTAAATCGAGGCGTTGCTGGAGATTAAATACTGTATAACGTACCTTGGTTTTCTCTACAGCATTATCAACAGCTTGTAGAGGGGATCGTTTGAAGAATTCAGCACGCAGGACACAACGGCAAATCGCTGTGCGCGTTATGGAAACCATGAAGATACATTAAATCTAACTCTAAAACGCATTCCGTTTCAGAATTGGCCTCCACAGGTACGAAATTAGCCAATCCGATGATTTCATCATCAGACAGACATCAAAACCATCCAATAGCTGGAGATTGTTGTTTGGCGTGTCTGTATATGTTGTTTACATCCAAGCTTATAATGTGACTTAAATCCTTGCATGTTTTATTGAACTGTTCACGCATTAGTTGGTTATTTGCTTTGGCATTCGTATGGACTCATTAAAAATGTCCCTTGTTAATCACTCTCTCAAAATCAGTAGCATATCAATATCAATTAAGAGCTCAATGTTTACATGTGTGAGTTTGAGCATGGCGCCCCACAAAAGGCCTGGTGCGGCGTAGTAATGCAAAATCCAGAAAGTTTTTTTCCACATCTACATCTATATTTCCACCCAAGCATACATCTAGAATTGTTTAAAAATCTCTTCAAGTAAGCGTTCTTCTGCGTCCGTATAAAACCTTGCAAGTACCCCTAAGTTACAGGCGTTAAACTCCCGCCAAACGCTCACCATGTACCCGTTGTCCGCTTCCAATATCCCCACCTATATCTAGATCAACATACATACTCCGGAGGGTATCTTGTGCTGCTATTAGTCATTTCTTTCCCTGTTTCACTCACAGTGGGAAGGGAAAACGACTATCTATAAGCCTCTGTACAAGCCCTAATATCTCTATGGCAGTGCCTCTAATTTAGCTGGTGACTACAGTTATGTAGGGCAATGTGGTTTCATTGAGCTTCTCCGTCGAAATGGGACGATTACACAGATAATGATGTGGGGAGAGCAAACCAAATACTGCGATTTACTGGCAGAACACTCAGAAACTGTAACAGGTCTATTAAAGAGGCCACTTTGACTGTGCTTATCCGCCCTCTTCTGAAGTACTGATGTGCGCTGTGGGACCGCAGAAAAACAATTCGTTTTGCATTATCGTGAAATAGGGGAGAGAGTGCCACTGAGATGATACACGAATTGCGATGGCAGTCATTAAAAGAAAGGAGTTATTCGCTGCGGTAGGACCTTCTCATGAAATTTGAATCGCTAACCTTCTCCTCAGAGTGCGAAAATATTTTGTTGGCGCCCACCAACATAGGGATAAATGACCATCATAATAGAATTATAGAAATCAGAGCTTGCACAGAAATATTAAAGTAGTGGTTTTTTCCACGCGCTTTTCGAGAGTAGAACGGTAGAGAAGTAGTTCAAAGGTGGTTCGATGAATCCTCTGTCACGCACTTAGCTGTGAGTTTCAGAGTAATCACGTAGCTGTGGGAAGGCCTTTTTTTCGTTAAGAGCTAAAACTTAGCATTATCAGGATGTGCAACTCGAGTGAGATGCAGATCTTCTGATGCATGGTTTCAGCAAGTTTTTGTTGTGGTGCCTGCATAACTCAGCTAGTCCAGAAAGTGCAGCACAACTTTCTTAATGATACTCTTTCCAAAAAAAAAATATATTTCTCTGTGCTGTCAGGCAGGACACTAATCTTATTACTGCACAGACTGAAATCAGTCAAGAGCTCAACATGGCAGAGGGCATCATACCCCCTTAAATTATGGATTTAAACGGGTATGTGTCATGGAAGGTTGCAGTTCTAGTTTCGTGAGTTGTGTGCGGCTCAATGGAATTTGCCATTTAATTGACAAAATGGTTCAAATGGCTCTGAGCACTATGGGACTTAACATCTGTGGTCATCAGTCCCCTAGAACTTAGAACTACTTAAACCTAACTAACCTAAGGACATCACACACATCCATGCCCGAGGCAGGATTCGAACCTGCGATTTAGTTGACAGTGACCCCTAGTGGTGTTTCATCTTTATTATTTAATGGATGCTCACGAATATAGCAATCAACTTCATCCTTTTAGTATGATCTGTCTTCATGCATGTTGGTCGTGGGAACGTTGGTGTGGTAAATCACATCAACTTTTCTTGCAAGGTCTTCAAGCTCAGAGCAACCATCTTGAAGGATCTTACCCGATCTATACTCCAAAATGATTACAACTCGACTCACATTCACGTACAACTTGGTGCACTTCCATGGAAGTTATGTGCTGATCTGAGGGAGCACTACGTGAGTCAGTGGAGTCACCGTCACAGGCCATCACAGCAGCGAGAAGACACTCCGTGTATGCAGCAAAGGGTACTTGTTACTTGCAGAGAAAATTCTTAAACTTTAAGAATTTATTTGCCTCAGTGGGCATCTCTACACATACTGTTTCCTATGTAGAACTGTCCACCTGATGTGTTAATCACTCACTCATAATAAACGAGTTCAGGAACTTTGGACAGAAATGATTTTTATGCCTCTGTGAACTTAACTGTGTGTGTGTGTGGGGGGGGGGGGGGGGGGGTTAAAGGGGAAGGAACATATTTTTGATTCCGAGGCAGTGTTGTTTCTCACCCTGAGAGATTAACAACAAACCTGCATGTGTCGGATGCCAACCAGCGAATTTAGAGAGGTGAAGTGGTCCAACGACTGTATGCACAACATTATCATCATCAGCACCATCTGACTTGTATTCTTTCAGGCGTTATACATGAGTAGGCATATTGGGATTCTACCTCTCACATTTACTGATATCCTGATGGCTCATGGGGAGTTCAATACCATCATGCTTATAATTCCCAAAAATATCCATTTGACATTTACTGACATGCTGTGCCTTTGTCTTATAATTTCTTGCACAAGCCAGAAGTGACTAAGCAAAGCAACAGCAGTCATTATTTAGACATTATAAGCACCCTGTCTATCAGCTACATCCTTCAGAAGAGGAATGTAGGATGAATCCGCCATGTACTGGAACAGACACACGCATGTGAACGTCTAGATACGGGACTCTACTCATAGATTTCCCAGAATCTCTTGCTTAAAACTGAGACATTCAGGCCTGTAATGAGGCCCTCAAACCACTCGGCAGTTAAGGCACCCCACGATATCATGCCACTATCACTCCAATTATGTATAACAATGTTTTCAGAGACACCCTCCGAAGGGGAGAGGGAGCTTGCAGCATATCATAGTGCTACGCTTAATGACGACACAATGCAGATTGTTCACGATATTGAAAAGTTCCCTTTCCAAAGCATATAGGCAGGCAAGGACCAAATCATAGCATCTGACCGTGTCATCGAAATGGGTAAATAATATAATATCCCTAAGAGCATCTCGAGATACTGAGTATGACTGCTCTTGTGATCATCTTCATCCTTCCTATAGGAATGGGCAGAGAGGTGGCTGATGGCTGAGAGACGATCTTCACTGAGACTACAAAGGCTCCATTCAAATTGTGTGTGTATCCGTGAGAGCACTGCTGCTTGCAATGGCCCACGTACTGGCGAAGCTGTCGGTACCAGCCGCTGTAGTCTGGACATGTTCTGTGTTGCGACGACTGGAGCTGAGGGTGTGGATATCGTCGGCGTAGGCCATGTTGCGGCCTCTGGCTCTCCAGTGCAGATGATGCCATTCTTAGGGATGATGGTCATAATGTGGATGCAGGCAATGGGGGGTGCAGACAGTGCGGCATTTCTGAAAAAAAAAAGAAAAAAACATACAGCACGAGAGTCTCTAAGAATGATACGAAAAAATTTATTCATATATTCCTCAGTTAAAACTCTGCCTCATCCGAAGAGCTCCATTTCAAATGTGATGCACATCCATGAATTTCATTCAGGGCTACGCTCATGAATTCACCATGGGTGGGAAGGCGGTCAAGTCATCATCATCATCAGTCCTGAGCAAGTAGTAAAGGAAACGAAAGAAAAATTCGGAGTAGGAATTAAAATCCATGGAGAAGAAATAAAAACTTTGAGGTTCGCCGACGACGGAATTCTTTCAGAGACAGCAAAGGACCTGGAAGAGCAGCTGAACGGAATGGACAGTGTCTTGAAAGGTGAATATAAGATGAACATCAACAAAAGCAAAACGAGGATAATGGAATGTAGTCGAATTAAAGCGGGTGATTCTGAGGGAATTAGATTAGGAAATGAGACGCTTAAAGTAGTACATGAGTTTTGCTATTTGGGGAGCAAAATAACTGATGGTGGTCGAAGTAGAGAGGATATAAAATGTAGACTGGCAATGGCAAGGAAAGCGTTTCCGAAGAAGAGAAATTTGTTAACATCGAGTATAGATTTAAGTGTCAGGAAGTCAAATGGCTCTGACCACTATGGGACTCAACATCTGTGGTCATCAGTCCCCTAGAACTTAGAACTACATAAACCTAACTAACCTAAGGACATCACACACATCCATGCCCGAGGCAGGATTCGAACCTGCGACTGAAGCACCTAGAACCGCTCGGCCACACCGACCGGCTCAGGAAGGCGTTTCTGGAAGTATTTGTATGGAGTGTAGTCATGTATGGAAGTGAAATGTGGACGATAAATAGTGTAGACAAGAAGAAAATAGAAGATTTCGAAATGTGGTGCTACAGAAGAATTCTGAATATTAGATGGGTAGATCACATAGCTAATGAGGGGGTATTGAACAGAATTGAGGAGAAGAGAAATTTGTGGCACAACTTGACTAAAAGAAGGGATCGCTTGGTAGGACATATTCTGAGGCATCAAGGGATCACAAGTTTAGTATTAGAGGGCAGCGTGGAGCGCAAAAATCGTAGAGGGGGGGCCAAGAGGTGAATACACTAAACAGGTTCAGAAGGATGTAGGTTGCAGTAGGTACTGGGGGATGGAGATTTCACAGGATAGAGTAGCATGAAGAGCTGCATCAAACAAGTCTCTGGACTGAAGATCACCACAACAAACAACAGGGTCCTGAGATGGTGTGACCTGGCTCACAGTGATTTAATGACCCATGACGTATCACATGCCTTGTCTCACTCACTACAACAAAATACAGTACATTTGTTGAGTATACATGAAAACAACAGCACTCGCCATGGATACAGATATAGAGATAGATATATCTGTATATGAGTATATAACCCACTCTGCAAAACTTAAGGACAAGATGGATAAAGTAATATGCTATATTAATTATTCCGTGGAAATGAATAAAAGCAAGGTAGCATGTTGCCAGACATCTCCCAGTCGTGCACAGAAAGTTGGACTTTACATGGTGTGAGGTCATTGAGACTACAGCGCGAAATGGGGCTGGCTGCGCAAGATGTGGTAGCTGAACGAATGGGAAAAGAGTGTGTGTCAATCTCCGAGGAGTTACAGTGCTCCATCGCGGTGTTCTTCATTACAGCATGGGCCAGAGGCATTTGGATGACTTCACATAGGGAAGAATCGCAGGCGAACTGGGATAAGGACGAAGTGGGACGTATGTTGCACAGGAGTTTGGTACTGCTTGCAGCATTGTTTCGTGTGCAGGGGGGGGGGGGGGGTTGAACAGCCAAACAACGGGCTGTTACCCAAGGGAGAGGAGGTGGTCAGTCACGGTCAACTACAGCAGCTGACCGTTACATCGCGCAACGAGAATGAACCCATGTCAAACAAAGGGCGCAATTACAACCACATATAACAAGACTGTAACACACACAATTTCATGCTCCACAGCGGCAAAGCGACTGCACAGAGGTGGTCTCTTTCCCTCATGACCAGTACTTTGTGCCACATTTACACCTGCACATCGGTAGCACCGTTTGCGATCGTCACAAGCGGTAGGGATTGGATCAACGAGGACTGAGGGCTTTTCGGATGGGAGTAGATTCAGTCTGGTTAGTAAATCTGGACGAACCCCCACATGACGATACAATCTGCTGTCTGGCTCAAACCAGACAATGTGGTCCAGACTACAACTCTTTAGACAGTTTCAGCAGTTGTTTGAGCTACACTCCATTCTATCAATCTTAATATGCAGCATCCACCTCGTCCAACGTTGTTAAAAATATCTTGCCTACGAAATTAAGAAATCCCCTTTTCTGTGGGGTCTGCACCGTGTTAACTAATGTAGTCGGACTTCATTTTTTGCAGTCTTTCTACATTGCATGTGACCCAGTTAACATACGAGTATTACATTCAATTTTGCTAATACACTGCTGGCCATTAAAATTGCTAAACCACGAAGATGACGTGCAACAGACGCGAAATTTAACCGACAGGAAGATGATGCTGTGACATACAAATGATTAGCTTCTCAGAGCATTCACACAAGGTTGGCGCCGGTGGCGACACCTACAACGTGCTGACATCAGGAAAGTTTCCAACCGATTTCTCATACACAAACAGCAGTTGACCGGCGTTGCCTGGTGAAACATCGTTGTGATGCCTTGTGTGAGGAGGAGAAATGCGTACCACCGCGTTTCCGACTTTGATAAAGGTCGCATTGTAGCCTATCGCGGTTGCGGTTTATCGTATCGCGACATTGCTGCTCGCGTTGGTCGAGATCCAATGAGTGTTAGCAGAATATGGAATCGGTGGGTACAGGAGGGTAATACGGAACACCGTGCTGGATCCCAACGGCCTCGTATCACTAGCAGTCGAGATGACAGGCATCGTATCCGCATGGCTGTAATGGATCGTGCAGCCACGTCTCGATCCCTGAGTCAACAGACGGGGACGTTTGCAAGACAACAACCATCTGCAAGAACAGTTCGACGACGTTTGCAGCAGCATGGACTATCAGCTCGGAGACCATGGCTGCAGTTACCCTTGATGCTGCATCACAGACAGGAGCGCCTGCGATGGTGTACTCAACGACGAACCTGGGTGCACGAATGGCAAAACGTCATTTTTTCGGATGAATCCAGGTTCTGTCTACAGCATCATGATGGTCGCATCCGTGTTTGGTGACATCGCGGTGAACGCACATTGGAAGCGTGTATTCGTCATCGCCATACTGCCGTATCACCCGGCGTGACACGTCTCGGTCACCTCTTGTTCGCATTGACGGCACTTTGAACAGTGGACGTTACGTTTCAGATGTGTTACGACCCGTGGCTCTACCCTCCATTCGATCCCTGTGAAACCCTACATTTCAGCAGGATAATGCACGACCACATGTTGCAGATCGTGTACGGGCCTTTCTGGATACAGAAAATGTTCGAGTGGTGCCCTGGCCGGCACAATCTCCAGATATCTCACCAATTGGAAACGTCTGGTCAATGGTGGCCGAGCAACAGGCTCGTCACAATACGCCAGTCACTACTCTTGATGAACTGTGCTATCGTGTTGAAGCTGCATGGGCAGCTGTACCTGTATACGCCATCCAAGCTCTGTTTGACTCAATGCCCAGGCGTATCAAGGCCGTTATTACGTACGGCCAGAGGTGTTTGTTCTGGGTACTGATTTCTCAGGATCTATGCACCCAAATTGCGTGAAAATGTAATCACATGTCAGTCTAGTATAATATGTTTGTTCAATGAATACCCGTTTATCATCTGCATTTCTTCTTGGTGTAGCAATTTTAATGGCCAGTAGTGTATTTATGCGCTCTACTTTATCTCTACTATAACGCGTTTGGCTAATATCTAACGGCTGCCAAGTTCACTTTCTACATCTACGGCCACATTCCAAGTCACTTGTCCGTGTTTGGAGGAGGGTACTTCTAATTTCACCTTCCGTATTGGAAGAATGATTTTCGGTAAGCCTCTGTATTAGCTCTTATTTCTCGAATTTTCTCATAGTAGTCATTTTGCGAGATGTATGCGGGAAGAGGTAACATGTTGTCAGACTCGAAATTCTCTCGAAATTTCCGTAGTGAACCTCTCCTTGATACACAACGCCTCTCTTGTTCTGCCTGCCAATGGATTTTGTTGAACGTCACTGTATTTCCTTCGTGGATGGGTTACATTTCCTTAAGATTCGTTCTATGAATCTGTCTGGTATATGCTTTTCCTACTATTTATTTATGTGATTATTCCACTCAAGGTCGCTCTGAATACGTACTCCTAGGTATATTACGACAGATACTGTTTCCAGCAATTGTCATCAATAGTGTAGATGTAGAGTAGTGGATTTATTTTCCTATCTAAGCGCAATATGTTATATTTATTTACGTTTAGGCTCAACTGCCAGCGCCTGCATCATTTATGAATCCTCTGTAGGCCATTTTGCGAAACTATACTGTCGCCTAGCGTTGCTTATTTCTTACAGCCAATAGCACCCCCAGCGAACAATCTTAGAGCTACCGACGCTTTCTACTAGATCGTTTATATACGTTGTGAACAGTAACGGTCCTATCACACTTCCTTGGAGCACTCTGTAAATCTGGAGATTTTGCTCCGGTAAGAGAGATGTGTTGAGTTATATCTGCAAGGAAATATTGAATCCAATCGCAGAGATGGTCCGATACCCGGTAACCTCGTTTTTGGTTTCATTAAACGGCAGTGCGGGATGGCGTCAAATGTCTTCGTGAAGTCAAGGAACACGGCACCAACCTGCGTGTCGTTCTCTCCAGCGCTGTTAATGCCATGAATCTCACGAACGAACAAAGAGAGATGAGTTTCGCAAGATCTCTGTTTGGGGAATCCATGTTCATTTTCATAGGGGTGATTCTCGTTCTCCAAAAACGTCATACACTCCTGGAAATGGAAAAAAGAACACATTGACACCGGTGTGTCAGACCCACCATACTTGCTCCGGACACTGCGAGAGGACTGTACAAGCAATGATCACACGCACGGAACAGCGGACACACCAGGAACCGCGGTGTTGGCCGTCGAATGGCGCTAGCTGCGCAGCGTTTGTGCACCGCCGCCGTCAGTGTCAGCCAGTTTGCCGTGGCATACGGAGCTCCATCGCAGTCTTTAACACTGGTAGCATGCCGCGACAGCGTGGACGTGAACCGTATGTGCAGTTGACGGACTTTGAGCGAGGGCGTATAGTGGGCATGCGGGAGGCCGGGTGGACGTACCACCGAATTGCTCAACACGTGGGGCGTGAGGCCTCCACAGTACATCGATGTTGTCGCCAGTGGTCGGCGGAAGGTGCACGTGCCCGTCGACCTGGGACCGGACCGCAGCGACGCACGGATGCACGCCAAGACCGTTGGTCCCCTACGCAGTGCCGTAGGGGACCGCACCGCCACTTCCCAGCAAATTAGGGACACTGTTGCTCCTGGGGTATCGGCGAGGACCATTCGCAACCGTCTCCATGAAGCTGGGCTACGGTCCCGCACACCGTTAGGCCGTCTTCCGCTCACGCCCCAACATCGTGCAGCCCGCCTCCAGTGGTGTCGCGACAGGCGTGAATGGAGGGACGAATGGAGACGTGTCGTCTTCAGCGATGAGAGTCGCTTCTGCCTTGGTGCCAATGATGGTCGTATGCGTGTTTGGCGCCGTGCAGGTGAGCGCCACAATCAGGACTGCATACGACCGAGGCACACAGGGCCAACACCCAGCATCATGGTATGGGGAGCGATCTCCTACACTGGCCGTACACCACTGGTGATCGTCGAGGGGACACTGAATAGTGCACGGTACATCCAAACCGTCATCGAACGCATCGTTCTACCATTCCTAGACCGGCAAGGGAACTTGCTGTTCCAACAGGACAATGCACGTCCGCATGTATCCCGTGCCACCCAACGTGCTCTAGAAGGTGTAAGTCAACTACCCTGGCCAGCAAGATCTCCGGATCTGTCCCCCATTGAGCATGTTTGGGACTGGATGAAGCGTCGTCTCACGCGGTCTGCACGTCCAGCACGAACGCTGGTCCAACTGAGGCGCCAGGTGGAAATGGCATGGCAAGCCGTTCCACAGGACTACATCCAGCATCTGTACGATCGTCTCCATGGGCGAATAGCAGCCTGCATTGCTGCGAAAGCTGGATATACACTGTACTAGTGCCGACATTGTGCATGCTCTGTTGCCTGTGTCTATGTGCCTGTGGTTCTGTCAGTGTGATCATGTGATGCATCTGACCCCAGGAATGTGTCAATAAAGTTTCCCCTTCCTGGGACAATGAATTCACGGTGTTCTTATTTCAATTTCCAGGAGTGTAGTTCTTGAGTATAAAATATATTTCATAATTCTAAAATACATTAACGTCAGCGATATAGGCCTATAATTATGCGCATGTGCATCTGTCCGACCTGTCTTGATGAGGGGAATAACCTGCTCGTTTTTCCAATCGTTAGGTACCCATTGTCGTCCCAGCGAACTACGGTAAACTGCCGCTAGAAGGAGAGCAGTTTCTTTCGTATAATCTTTGTAGAATCTTACAGGTATCTCATCTTGTCCTGATGCCTTTCCACTACTAAACGATTGTAGTTGCTTTTCTACTCCCCAATCGGTTATCTCAATATCTGTCATTCTGAAGTTTGTACGGTTATTGGAAGGAGAGAGCATATTACGATCTTCCGCGGTGAAACAATTTCGGAAGACCCAATTCAATATTTCAGCCTTCTTTTTTATCATCCTTTCCGACGTCTGTGTTGTCACTGAATGACTGAATAGACGATTTCGAACCGCTTACTGTTTTACGTAAGAGCAAAACCTCTTAGTGTTGTCAGCCAGATCAACTGGCAAAATTTTGCTTTCAGAGTCATTGAAAGCTTCCCTCAGTGGTCTCCTTGCGGTCATTTTCGCTTCTTTGAGCTTTTGGCTGTCAGCTAGATTTTGACTCCTCTTCAATCTATAACGAAACAACGAAACTCTGTTTGTTTATGTACCAGTTATCTAAAGCGGCTGTTGAGCCACTATGGGGCTTTCCCATCCCTTAAGTCCTTGCTCGGAATATATTTGTCTAAGGTACATTGAACAATGCTTTTTTTTTACATTTGTGCTACATATCATCGTCTTCAGTAATGAAGTTTTGGTGTTGACTATTCAGATATTCTGCAATTTATCTCCTGTCACCCTTGTTTAGCACAAATATTCTCCTACGTTTCTTAACCTTCCTTGTAATATAGTCATAGTTCGCTTTTCCTTCCACGCGTTGTATAAGATGGATATCTTTCACCTGACAACTGCTTTGGTCAGTTATCTCCACTGACTACCCGATACCATTTTAAATTACTTTTGCCCAGCTCGTTCCATTCTTTGTTCCGGTAGTACTCATATACCGCTCCCTTATATTCCTGATGGTCTTTTCGAGGATCCATCTGTACTACAAACTTTCATTGCTCCATTTGTCCTATCTCACCTTCAGGTATCGTCAAACACAGAGGGTCCCAGCCATTCATCTCTAAACGTCATGTCAGTCAATGACAGAGGGCAGTCTTTTGAGGAATTCCATGCCTACTAAATCACTGTAAGGGATGTCTGTTTCCTTTCTCAGAACGTGGAATTTGTGGTCTCCTAACACATTTCCGGTAATCCTTAAAGTCAGCTTCGCCGTACCAACCATGCATTAACCGTTTTAATCTTTGTACCTCAAGACTATTAATTGATATATAAATGGTCACAGCTTTTTCTTTAATTAAAGTAATATGTTCCCCCGTATCTATTAAGAAATTCGTCTCTTTCTCGAATTCTTTGCAGTCTCCTGTCATTGTGTCGTTTTCGACTTCTTAGTCTAGTACTCTAACATTATGCCATTTCACTGTGGTGACGTGTTACTACTGCACGTACCACCTCCTTATTTCCCAATCTTTCTCGCCAGGCATTTCCCGAGTTTTTCCTTATACTGTTGCGCTGTATGTCTGCACTTACACATATGGCTTGGGAGTCCGATAGTCCTTTGCCTTAGTCCACGCCTCTGACATTTCTTTCCTTCGTACACTTTTCATCTGTTACCCTGTCTCATCACAGTGGTAACAGAAATCTTGAAATTTCCTTGCTTCCTCCATCCTGATGAGTGTCTCCACCAATTTTATTTTCGTGTCCTATCAGTGCTTATTGCAGTATCTGGATGTATGCTGTGGTTTCCCACAGCTGTAACGCTTTGTATCCCACATCTGCTTATTACTACGCTGGCAGTGTGTTCCGACAGGAACTTGATTTTTCTCTTTCATACACATTGTCGCACTTGTAGCGCTACGTCAACTGCGCCCGTTAGACCAATGTCTTCGCCTCTATTATGGACAGTGGTCTTGTTCTATCATTTCCCACGCCATGAATAAAACATTCGGGTCCTAGTGCACAAACCAGTTCCACCTCGCCCTTTTAATTGCACCTTTTCCGTCACCCGCATTATGGAAACTCTGAATGATTTGAATAGCTCATGTATCTTACTTCCCATGAGACTATTGCTTCTTCTGAATGTTGTCTGGGACGAACTATTCTACTAGCGTAACTTTCTGGGGTAAGGTCTCTCACCTCCTTAGTTGTTCTTACTTCAGTTTTAAGCATATTGACCTTAAAGCAAACCTCGAACCCTGGTACTGTCTGTTTGAAATATACGTTTAAATAATCAAAGCTGTAATTGTCTTGGCATTTTGCACAAATTTATCACTTGTCAGATATTGTTTGCAGTCTAATGCTGTGATATTAGGAATAGTGTGTGTTTTTAACCCAGTCAACAAAGTACTTCAGTCCCCTTTACTTAACTCGATTGATGAAAAGAAATTTGCACATAGTACCGACGACTGACCTTTCCAAGTGATATTGTATGACTCCAGTTCTTGTGCTCGACTGACTAACTGGTATGCGCAATTATTGTTCTTATATCTTCTTCTTGTTTGTAGCTCTCAGGATGAACATGAGACATAGGTGTCTGCATGCATATACACTGAAGTTCTGGTAGCGTTGAAAACTGTAGAATGTGTGGTTACCGGTAAAGTTTCGGTGAAATTCAAGTTCTTCCTCAACGTCTAAATTTATAATTCTGCATTCAGCATGTATTGAGATAGTAGGCAAAAACATGCCACGATATCTTGGAATAGAGAACTTCCGACGACTTTAGGCAGATAAAGATTTGTAAGTTGTCTGATGGATAATAGAGCTAGCAGAATTTTTAAACGAACAATCCAAGCTCTTTCCTGTGCAATTTTAAGTGCAGACCTGTTCCAATAGACACAGATCCCATAGTCTTATTATGTTTTTTTGCTTCGACAAGCTGCTGCTATCCGTCTTCCACATTTTTCACTGTTCTTGCGATAGCTGCAGCGCAAATGGCTAAAGAGCCAATAGTTGAAAGTCTTGCCAGACCTGAAATTATGAAGGGGAGGATTCCACCCAATGTGGTGGGCAACTGTAGGACTCTAGGTGTTTTAGTTTTCCTTTTGAGGCTCCTTTAGTTGCCGCCAATGATAACAGAATGCATTTTTTTAAACACCATTCGTATTCTTTATCCTAAGTGTACAGCGATCTGCATTCGTAATTCAAATGAAATTTAACTCCACGCCTAATTCAAGTTTTGCGCACATTACTTTATCTCCTACAGGCGCAGTGGTTATGCTGGCCAAAACCGATATCCCATCTTGCACTTATTTATTTGGGTCTGTCAGCTAAAATTCTATCTACAGTATGATGTCCTTATTTGGTAGCATGCGTTATCATGTTATCTGCAGGCCCCATCTAAAACCTTAATTCCCTTTTCACGCTGCCCGAGTTGTCTTTCAAGCATTATTCCAAGCCCACAATAGTTGAGATGTGAAGTTCTGTAGGTAACTTGTTGAGAATACCACTATCTGCGCTGATGTGCATCCTATCATAAATGTTATGTTACGACGCTGCTTGAGATTCGTGCACCTTATCATATAGCAAATTATTGGCATCTTCCCATCAATCCATGTAACAAGGGCCTTATTCCCCCATCATCTTATGACACATTGTATAAGAAAGACGTCTGGTTCCCTACTTCTCTGTAATTCTTCTGTGTAAAAACTACTAGCGATTTCGCTGCTGTTTCTATCCTTTAAGATGTAAGATCCAGAGTTTATTCGCTGCACCTTGGAAACTGGAAATATCTCCATCGACCAGTATGGTAGATACGATTTCTCAAAGGTGACCTTGTATTTTAAAATATGTACTAAAGCATGCACATTTAATTTCTGTTTGGGTGAATCTACCATTTTAATATGACTGCACTCTGTATTTAGAAGCTGTTATCATGAATGTCAACTGGTGTCATTCTTATTGTTCACTACATGGTCAGGTCTTATAAATCAATGATTTATGGAAGACTATCAGTCAGTTTACATGAACCACAAAGGTTAAAACTCATCCACATTCGTAATTTTTTTCGTTCAATGCAGATATTCCACAATACTTGCATTCAAATGAGAGAATGTCAAGTAGTGCTGCTTCGCAATATTTATTATAAAACTCTGCAGCTTGATCTGCCTGAAAATTGTGTGGGACACAATTAGTTCCCATTTGCACTAACTGATCAAACACCTGTGCAGCTGCCTTCCCTATAGCTGTTCACACAGGAAAGTCGAAGCAAATTTTAAGTATTTATCAGTAACCATTAACATGTATTTGAAACCTTTTTGTGTCATGAATATAGCCTCATATTCACAAGATATGCCTGCTGTAAATGATCCAAACCTCGGATTATAAAGTGCCTATGCAGAAATGTGTTGTATGCTGGTTTATGGAGCTCTTGAAGTACTATCTCAATAATCATGCAGTAAGACATCTTTATCAAAATTCTGAAATAATTAAAATTATTTCATTCGAATAAGATGTACTCCCAGCTGGGGCTGAGGCTGTGGCCAGTCATAACCATTCAAGTATTTCGTTGGGGTCACTGCAGTAGATGTATTATACAGATCGATTGTTAATTTTCTTATTCTGAATGTCAGGTACACCATTTAACATTCCATATCTTTTATTTACACAACTATCGTAGTAATGTTTAATGAAATCAGCAGTAGCATCTTCAGAGTCTTTGTCTTTGAGAGTCATTTGGGAGATTCTGTAACAGGCCTAACCGTTTCTCTGGGTGAATGGTCTCTTTACAAATGCCCTAACTTGAGCAAACACAGTTTCTCCAGGATAGCCTTGCAGATTTCAATGACTTTATGTTCTGTTGAATGTCGCTATATACTAAGCAGACGGGAATAGTATCCAACATACATGCACTCTCATCCGCTTTCTTTTGAACTACATCAATCCTTTCATTCAATTCATTAACTTCAAAATGGTCTGAGAAAGATTATTTACTTCCATGATACTTTTGCTGAGTGCTCCATCTATGACAATGAATACTGTTTTCGAACATCTGACTTTTCGTGTCAGTATAAATACGAATGTTGAAATTTCCATTGGTATCAGTCGTAATTCAACCGCCCAGTTGTATCGATTGTCAAAAAACGCTGTACTATGAATGACTACAGCAATATCCGCAAAATTTGTAAATTCATCGAATGTGATGTTAGTTCCTACATTTATCCAGTAAATATGTTTTAAACTCATATTTTCTTGTTTGAAGACGATAATAAGGTTTACATTATCTGTAATCAGTTGCTTTGTGATCCTACGGTACATCTGACATAGGTAAAAGTCATCAACGGCTCTGCATAGTAAAAGCAAAAGTACTTTCGTATTTTATCTTGATTAGACATTGATGAATATAAGCACGGTATTTGATTGTGATGGGAAATCGTAACTTACTGTGAAAGTAGCATCATCAATATCTGAGAGTAACTCTTCACATAGTCGGTATGTGCGCGGGAATGGTGTTTTGGCTAATACACATACATTTTTTAGGCAAACGCTGTCTGGGTGTATTATCAGACAAATTAGAAGCCGGCCGTTGTGGCCGAGCGGTTCTAGGCGCTTCAATCTGGAACCGCGCGACCGCTACGGTCGCAGGTTCGAATCCTTCCTCGGGCATGGATGTGTGTGATGTCCTTAGGTTAGTTAGGTTTAAGTAGTTCTAAGTTCTAGGGGACTGATGACCTCCGATGTTGAGTCCCATAGTGCTCAGAGCCATTTGAACCATTCTTCCTGCAATCTGATGGACCGACATTTATCGATCTAATGGTGTATGGCACTAGTGATAAGAATGCAGTACTATGCCTACTTCAAGTGTTGTGAACTTATAAATAGTTCCATGTATCGACATCTATGTATATCTACCTATCAACACAAATCAAAATATTGGGCTACATTTTCTTCTGTTGGATTCAGAGTTTGCCGTACCAGTTCTAGGAAATTGGTCTATAAAGTTTCGTAGAAGCTATAAACATTATACTGCCAGACCAGTCTGTGCATGCTGTATAGCATAGCTGATAAACATTATATTCTCGAAATTCTGTTCCTACTTACGAGTGGTTTCTGTCTTGTCGTATGCCTTCAATCACAATTTAGTTATCGCATAGTTGACACAACTCTCTAGGGCATAATACCACTTTAGTGCCACAATAATGTTGATTTTCAAATCTCACAACTGGCTTGAATTCACTATCAGACATCATTCCAATGCTGACATGCTTATACCAACTGGAATGTAGGGTAAAAGACGTGTTGGAAATGGATAATGCTCCTGTTAAAGTGTCTTTGTCAATGGATACTCCACGTCATCATCTGTAAATAAAAGTATAACAAGTTAAGCGAAACACACACACACACACACACACACACACACACACACACAAGGACGTGCAAGCAAACCGACAATACTTACATGATGGCGGCGCTGTAGCTTGACTTTACATGGAAGTGATATTAACGGTTTGACTGCTCATTACTAACTGATATCATTATTGGTGTTATACAGTTGTAAGGTGTCAGGCAAATCCAACACCTTCCATGAAAACCCTGACATGATAAGCAAATCCAGCAGTATGTCACATAGCTCCAAATAAATTGTGACATTAAATTAACCAAAGTAATACGAGTAACGAGTGAGCAAATGGAATACCACAGACTAACACAAGAATGCCTAAATGCATGTCATACCTTCCCACCGTGAGACAGACGCATTTCCGAGGGGAGAAACGAGAACAGAAGCAGAGAGCAGAACCGTGTTAAGCTAGAGGGCCCTACGATAAGGGACGGACACCCACGTCACCAGCCAACCGCCAGGACCACCCCCCAGCCCATGTTAAAAGATAGAGCCCTCCAGAGGAACAGTATAGATCTTACGATCACACTAAAAGGGCCACACCAGCTGGAAGTTTTAGCGTCAGACTTTTTCGCGTCTCTGTTACGTTGCAAACGTTAGAAACATTGCCCCACCACGAAAAGTATAACGTTTCTCATTGGATAGACAGAATTTTTGTAGGTGGAGCCTAAGGTTAACATTGAGACCCTGATTGGTCAGATGAAAACACAGCCAGATAGTTTTTTTAAAACCAACTTCGGTAAACTGTAGTAAGGAGAAGTTAGGAGAGAGTTGCTTCCGAGATGGCGAGCTGCGCCGCCCGCCGCCCCCTGACACTGCCTAACCAACGATAAGGTAATGAACGCACGCGATGCCGCATAACAGCGCATAAACCTTCACTCAGAGCTGCAGAAGTCTCATCTGTTAAACCCCCTTTTTGCGTAATACTAGTGTCGATCGTCAATTAAAGCTCATGGTATTCACATTTGCTACGTAATGAAACGTCCCCTTTTGATCATTTATCCATGACTGTGCTTAAACTGACACACAATATTTTGTTAGCGCAACGCAATCTGACTTTCAAAATTCCCTACAAAAGAATGGCCCTGACTAACATTAAACTATACCTTTCACAAATCACTTACCTCACAAAAATCTTCGCTGCTCAAGCTACTGCAATACAGCGAGCGCCACTACTGCCAGCTAAATAAAAGATTCAAACTATGGAAGGCACTAACTACTGATAGGGATAGTTAGCAAATGAAAGATATTAATAGAGAACAAACAATGTATTTACCTTGATATCATCATATATAAATATAGCAATTCATGACAAATTTCAAAACTCCGCCATCTCTCTCCCCACATCCACCACTGCTGGCGGCTCACCTCCAACTGCGCAATGCTACGCGCTGTTCACATCCAGCTGCCGCTGCCCAACACTACAATGGCGAGTATTACAACAATGCAAAGCAGACACAGACTGCCCACAGCACAGCCAGTGATTTTCATACAGAGGTGGCGTTACCAATAAAAAAACCTAAACAGCCTACTTACAGTAAGTTAAAATCTGAAACGCGATGATTTTTCTGTTATATAATAATTGAGAAGCCACATCAGCCACTGTAATTTACGACAAGTTAGATAAGTAATTAAAGATAATTGAGGGTCACTGTAGACCATTTTGATAGTTTTCTCTTTTGTGAAACTTCATTTAAACCTAGATTATAGATGTGATATGGCATAGGTCATCCTTCGATCCATTGTAGAACTTGGAAACCCACTCAGGGAATATTCGTTCACATTTTTGTTGAACGCAGTTGGTTTTTATCATCCTGTATTAAAATATTTCCTTTTATCAATAGTGCAATTTATAAACAATGTTTTGTGAGTAGAATAAAATTTCCAATGGTAAACTTAACTGCTTTTTCGACGTTATTTTACCAGCTAACTAAAAATAGGAAAGCCTTGAACCCCTTCCACTAAATTTAGTTAGTATTAAGATTCTTTAACAGGGAGTGCAGTGGAGCTGACGCTGAGATCATTAAGTATTTCGTTATAGCATCGCTAGTCTCACTGAACTCTTCTGAACTCTACATGTCATGTGTGGTCTGGTATCTTCTTACCAGCAACAGGTCCCAGGTTCAAGCTAGTCCATTCCCTAAAAAACAAGCTCGGAGTGTCGTTGCGCGAAAGTGGTAGGTAGACACGACTTAGAACAAACAGACACCACGCAGAATTTTAGACAGTATATATTATTTTCGCAATGCAGTGTGGGTAATCTCATAACAAATAGTAAGGCTGGTATGTGGTATGTTGCAGTTAGCTGGGGAGATCTACAGTCTGAATCTACTACCACGGCTCTGTGTGATGCCTGTTATTTGGTCTGTGGCGTGGACATAAAACAACTACTACCCTACCCCAGTGCGTGAGCGAAACGGCGCGGTATCTGGTAGGTACTTCGAAGCTGAAGTATGCGGGATAGTACGGTTCTTGGATTCTTGTGGGGAAAACATCTAAACTGCAGACAGATTCACCTTGAAAATCTGTTGGTATGTGGACCAAATACAGTGTCACGTCCAGCTGTAGTGAAATGGTGCCAACAAGACTGTACAGACGTGGATGGAGCTGATCAGCAAGGAAGGCCATCGACATCGACCACAGACGACAGTGTCCAGGCAACCGAGGAACTGTGTGGCAGAGATCGCAAGTTTCGCGGCGATGAGGTCGTTCTCATTACAGTTCTCGAGTGACTTCATGACCAAGGACAGGACTTCTACAGAGGAGGAATTGAACGATTGGTAGGAAGTGTCCGGCCATTGCTTATAGAGAGTTGGTGACTATATTCGAAAGTAATGTCGTGTATCTGTGTCACTTAGAACCATAGTGCAGCGTTCAATAAACTCTACTTGGCTTGCCACAATAATGGGTAATTTACTTCCTGAAGTCCCCTCGTGATACAACAGAGAGAGTGTTAAGGGACTTTAAATTATTTGCACCCACAAAATGCTCTAAATTAGTAAACACGAAGTGTTTCGAGGATCATGTTATTAAAAAAATGGTTCAAATGGCTCTGAGCACTATGGGACTCAACATCTGAGGTCATCAGTCCCCTAGAACTTAGAACTACTTAAACCTAACTAACCTAAGGACATCACACACCTCCATGCCCGAGGTAGGATTCGAACTTGCAACCGTAGCGGTCGCGTGGTTCCAGACTGAAGCGCCTAGAACCGCTCGGCCACACGGCCGGCTTCATGTTATTATTTCGGCGTAGATTCACTGGTACTTTGTCGAACATACGTGTAATTTACAATAGCCCAAGGCAGTAGTAGGGCTGTGCTGCTCCTGGATCACTTAAAAATTGTCGCCAGATTTCTGGCGACATTGTCAATGACATCATAATGCGGTGCTACCAGATCTTCCCCCCATGCATCCGACATAGGCCAATTACCGTACATATAAAATGTTGGGAAATTCCAATAAATGGGCGGAAATTCAAAAATCATAGATGGCAGACCTAGCCAACTTTACCCAAGTATAATAGCCAAGCTGGACTTTTCACAGACCTATGATATCAGAATCGAAGACGGTGCATCTGTGGACACTGGACAATCTGTATGGTTCACCAGGTCAGTTGTGGTAAGAATAGAATCCAAGATGGCTGACCTGATGATACTGGGCCAGCCTGTACAGCAGTCAGATTTTCCCCAACCCTATGGCACCAGGACCCAGTATGGAGTATCTAGGGATACCAGGTCAGCCTGCATAGTTGTCAGATCTTTTATCCTAAGTTCAAAATGGTGGGAAATTAAAAAAAAATTGTTTTCCCCAAACATTAAAGTTCAGAGTCCATTTACCCCACATTTGAAATTAAGCTCTGTTTAAACATTTATGGCAGTATAGGATGGGAACGACTGCGTCTTTATTTAACATGTAAAGTTTCCCACACCCCTCTGACGTCACAGTACAAATAGGAATCGCCTTAAATTTGCGATTCACTTGTCCTAAGTTTAAACAATCACAATAGAAATGTTTGCATCTTGATTTAAACAAATATCGCACTGTGAGGGCCCGTGGTGCCTGCTGCTTGTGCAATCGCAAGTGAGCATCACCTGCGCATACTGCTACACCGACTCTATCACGTGACATCACTCCAGCTTTTCTGGTTTCTGGGCAGACCATTACCCAGCGCTGTCTGACTGAACGCCCCCCTCCCCTCACCCCCAGCTCCCCGCCCGTCCTGCAATAGCAGCCCATCCCACTTAATTTATCAGTCCTGCACCAATTGATTGCATGAGACCCACCATGCAGGCACTCACCTGCACGATCCTAATCTCTGGCACGTTGGAGCCTGTCTGCTATTCATGGTTAAGGTTCAAATGGTTCAAACGGCTCTGAGCACTATGTGACTTAACTTCTGAGGTCATCAGTCGCCTAGAACTTAGAACTAATTAAACCTAACTAACCTAAGGACATCACACACATCCATGCCCGAGGCAGGATTCGAACCTGCGACCGTAGCGGTCGCTCGGCTCCAGACTGTAGCGCCTAGAACCGAACGGCCACTCCCGCCGGCTCATGGTTAAGACAAACATGTTTTTGCCCTATACTGTCACCCCACTACCAGTAACCTGCATGGACACATGAGAACCTTTCTGCTGTTTGTGACGCTGGGTTTTCAATACAAGACGATTCTCCAAATAATAAATGAAGGTCGCAAACTTTCTGCTGTGGTAAAGAAACTGGTGGAAGTTAGTAAGCAAATAAGCGTACTTCTTACGCCATCACCCAGCTTAAAGTCCATGAAGACGTGTGCCCAGTATATTGCAGCTCTTATCCGTGCCACAGCAGAACTACATACATTGTAGTGTAGGGGCGAAAGACTGTATTGCTGTCTTATACACTTTTTGACTTGAGAACTTCGTTCTTGGTCTTCCAGTCTCATCGTTCTCCTTAGCTCTTGTACATATTGTACATTACCCATATTTCCCTATTGCCTACTCCTATTACGCCAATTTTTTCGAGAGTTTCGAATATCTTCCACAATTTTGCATTGTCGAATGCTTTTTCGAGGTCGACAAATCCTATGAGAGTACTTCGATTTTTCTTCAGGCTTGATTCATTATCATGCACAACTGGCTCTCTGGTGCCTTTCCTAGTCAAACTGATCATCATCTAACAGATTCGCAATTTTATTTTCCCTTCTTTTGTATATTATTCTTGTCAGCAGCTTGAATGCAATAGTTGTTAGGCTGTTGTGCGATAGGTTTCGTAGCTATCAGCCCTTGTATTGTACTGTATTGTATGTTAACCGGGGGGGGGGAAGGGCTAGAAACGGCGGAGAGGCTCCGTCCCCGCCGCAGCCGCAGTGATCCACAACCCCACGACGACTACCGCAGTCCACTTCACCCCTCCGCCGTCCCACACCGAACCGCTCTTTCAGGGTTATTGTGCGATTCGGCCCCCGGTGCCCCCCCCCCCCCCCTCCAGGGAACGTCTCACACCAGATGAGTGTAATCCCTATGTTTGCGTGGTAGAGTAATAGTGGTGTACGCGTACGCGGAGAAGTTTGCGCAGCAACCGCCGACATAGTGTAGCTGAGGCGGAATAAGGGGAACCAGGCCGCATTCGCCGAGACAGATGGAAAACTACCTAA
Organism: Schistocerca americana; assembly: GCF_021461395.2. Taxonomy (NCBI): domain Eukaryota; kingdom Metazoa; phylum Arthropoda; class Insecta; order Orthoptera; family Acrididae; genus Schistocerca; species Schistocerca americana. The sequence continues at coordinate 734,659,744 of NC_060121.1, read as the reverse complement.
AAACCATCCACAGACTGGCCGGCTCACCGGACCTCGACACAAGTCTGCCGGGCGGATTCGTGCCGGGGACCAGGCGCTCCTTCCCGCTCCGGAAAGTATCTGCCCTTACTATCTTCGGAATTTTGTGGATGATATTTTTCGGAAAGTCTGGCCGTACGTCGCCAGTCTCCTACAGTCTACGCATTAACTTGAATAATCATTTGGTTGCGACTTTCCCCTGTGATTTTAGAAATGCCTGTGTAGTGTTTTCTATCCATTCTGCCTTACTTCATCTCAAGTCTTCCAGAGCTCTTTTAAAATCTGATACTGGATCCCTCATCTCTTCCCTATGGGCTGCTGTTTCTTCTTCTATCACGTCATCAGAAAGAGTCCTGCCCCTCACTGAGGCCTTGAATGACTCTTTCCACCTAACCACTCTTTCCTCTGCGATTAACAGTGGAATTCTCATTGCCCTCTTAATGTTTCCATCCTTGCTTTTAATATCACCAAACGTTGCTTTAATTTTTTCTGTAAAGTAAGTTAAACCTTCAGACGATCATTTCTTTTTCAATTTCTTCACGTGTTTCCTCCAGCCATTCCGCCTTATCTACCCTCCACGTCGTACAAGGAATTTATATTGCTGCATTCCTATCTTTCCCTGAACAGTTTTTTACTTCTTTCTTTCGTCGATCTTCCGTTCTCAAGGTGTCGTCGCAGTTACTTTCCTTGTACCAGAGTTTGCCCAATATCTGTTATTACCCTTCATAGAGATGTTCACTCCTCTTCAACTGAAATGCCTACTCTCGTATTCCTTTCACAGCAGACACATCCTTAAAGAACTTCTAATACGTCGCATTATTTCTCAGTACTACAGTATTCCACTTCCATCCACGATGATCCTTTCTGACGATTCTCTTAAACTTCATTCTACTCTACATCATTACTAAATTGTGATGTGAGTCCATATCTGCACCCGGGTACGCCTTACAAACCGATATCTGATTACGGAATTTCTGTCTGATATCATGTAATGTGGATGTAATCTTCCCGTGTTGCCGGGTCTTTTCCAAGTATACTTCTTCCTATTATGATACTTGAACAGAGTAGTCCGTATTAAAATCTGAAATTTATTGCAGAACAGAACAGTAGTTATTACTGAATTAGTCTTTCTCCTCTCTCATTCCTACTGCCGTCTCCATATTCTCCCGTAACCCTTTCGTCTTCTTCTTCCCCTACAAACACATTTCAGTCCTCCGTAATTATTAGATTTTCAATTCCTTTTACGTACTGAATTACTCGTTCATCATCCTCATATGTGCTTACCCTATCTCTTCACCTTCCGTTTGCGGGGATGCCATGTGTACCTGAACTATCGTGAGCAATTATTTGCTGTCGAATCTGATGAGAACAACGATATCACGGAACTTTTCCTCTACAAACGCATTTCAGTCCACCATAATTATTAGATTTTCAGTTTCATTTACATGCTGACTTAGTCGTTCATCATCCTCACATGTACTTTCCTTATTTATCTCTTCACTTTCCGTTTGCGAGGTTGGCCTGCGTACCTGAACTATCGTGGGCAATTATTTGCTGTCGAATCTGTTGAGAACAATGATATCACGGAACTGTTCACAGTAGCTCACTATCTACCCTACTTTCCTATTCATAATTAATCCTACATTCGTTACATTATTTTCTGCTGGTATTGAAATTACTCTTTATTCATCCATTTCACTTCACAAACCCCCCTATGCATTTCTCTTTTCAGATTTTCAAGGTTTCCTATTACGTTCAAACAGCTGGCATTCCATGCCCTGACTTGTAGAACGTTATCTCGTCTTTGGTTATTCCATCTTTTTCTCGTGGCCACATCCTGCTTACTGTTTGGAAATGGTTCAAATGGCTCTAAGAACTATGGGACTTAACAGCTGAGGTCATCAGTCCCCTAGACTTAGAATTACCTAACTAACCTAAGGACATCACACACATCCATGCCCGAGGCAGGATTCGAACCTGCGACCGTAGCAGCAGCGTGGTTCCGGACTGAAGCGCCTAGAACCGCTCGGCCACAGGGGCCGCCTACTGTTTGAAAACATTTGCCTTTCTGTGATAAGATGACCGCTTTTGCGAACCTTGTGCTGCCAGTCTTGCGTGTTGACTGTGTGACACATAAATGGAAATACCCACATCAGTGTAACTTCGACTTTGGGAGTGATATCACTCTTCCAATATTTTCAGCGGGCACAATGGTGTTCGGAGCCATCGGGTATAATTTTAGACAGCGATTGAGGGAACTCACATTGCACATTGGTACGTCACGGAGATCCTGTGTCATCATGGGTTACCTCTCATGCGAAAGTATCGTGATGTCATTTTTCAACAGTAAACCGCTCGTCCACACATGGTATATGTCTGAGTGAACTGTCTGAGTGATGTTGAGGCACTCCCGTGGCAAGCAAGATCTTTAGATCTGACCCCGGTAGAACATGTGTGGAACCATCTCGGACGTCAGTTCCGCCCCAGGGTATCAAGGACCAGTTACAGTTGTGCTCCAGCTTGTCTTAGAAGAGGATAAAACGCCTTTATAACAAGCTTTCCGACAGAATCAGTGCATGCATCCAGCCCAGAGGAGATGCAACATTATACTGATAAGTAAGGTTGATAGTGACAAGTTCTTTGTAAATTTGACTCGATTTTGTAATCACTGATTTAAGACACGTACTGTCAGTCCGTGATGTTTCATTCCTTTTCCGGACGCTTGACTTTTTTTCGTCAGATAGTGCACTTTCGGCTAAATAAAGAGAACAGTGCGGTACTCATTTGGCAAGAAGCTGAGAAAGTTACGAGGACTATCGGATTGTTTTACTCAAGGCGGTAACTACAATACGCAACGGTGGGAAGGCCACGAAAACGGAGGTGTGTAGTTGGTTGACTATTACACTCCAGTCCGACTAATTACTTTACCCGTCTAACAAATATCATTCTTCATCCGAGCTCCATCCCAGACTAAAGAAGTGGTAATAACGTCGATGTTGAGTACCCAGAAGTGACGCAAGTTGCTGTTGTTGTTTTTGTTGTTGTTGTCTTTGTTGGAAGACTGCTTTGATGCAGCTCTCCATGTAAATTTGTGTGTGTGTGAAATCTTATGGGACTTAACTGCTAAGGTCATCAGTCCCTAAGCTTACACACTACTTAACCTACATTAGCCTAAGGACACACACACACACACCCATGCCCAAGGGAGGACTCGAACATCCGCCGGGACCAGCCGCACAGTCCATGGCTGCAGCGCCCTAGACCGCTCGTGTAATCCCGCGCGGCCACGTAATTTTACAGCGGCCACATTAGTTTATCGTGTGGAATCCTCTTCTGCGCAACTACTGCAACCTACGTCCATTTGATCATGCCAACTCCAGTCAGCTCTTGGTTTCCCTCTACAAATTTTACCTCCGCAATTCCTTCCATTACCAAACTGGCTCTTCGTTGGCGCCACAGGATGTACCCTATCCACTGATCTCTTCCTTTAGTCACGATGTGCTATAAATTTCTTTTGTGCCCAATTCTACTCTCAAGGGAAACTTCTTATGGCTCCACCATGAGATTTGGTGGTAATTTGGCGCAGTTGACAGACTGTCAAGACCTGAACACTGATCAAGCTTGAAAACAGGAAGAAGGTGTACTGAACTGTGAAAAAAGAAGCAAAATACAAACACTGAACTGTCCAAATTCAATATATGCAACATCGAGCAAATTCGCATAACCATGTCATCGTGGTTATGTGGTCACGCTGTTGGACTTTGAAGGAGATCCTAGTTCAAATCTACCTCTAGTTCCACTTTTTTTCACATAATTATGAACTGTCTATCTGGTCATTGACGAGTCTGTTCGCTGTATTCAAATCTGAGTCTGCGTCTTGGTCTAAAGTCCGTGTGCAGCAGCGAAGTGTAACTAAGGAACATCCAGAAGTACGTACATCCTATTTCTCCTACACAAATACCACACGTTCTGAATCTTGTGTTCCGTTTGAACGTTCTGATTCTTGAATTCCTTTGCTGCATCACTGTTTGGTCCCCTCTCCCAAATCAACCAGCCAACCAACAAATTCCTTTGTCGTATCATAGTTCGCACCCGTTTATTTGTTTTCATTTCCGTGAGAGGTCTATGGGCATCTCGCTTGCTCTCACTGATCATAATATTTACTTTCATACGGTCATAAATGCTTATCACACGACTCATATTCCATAACCAATGTACACTACTGGCCATTAAAATTGCTACACCAAGAAGAAATGCAGATGATAAACGGGTATTCATTGGACAAACATATTATACTAGAACTGTCATGTGATTACATTTTCACGCAATTTGGGTGCATAGATCCTGAGAAATCGGTACCCAGAATAAATACCTCTGGCCGTAATAACGGCCTTGATACGCCTGGGCATTAAGTCAAACAGAGCTTAGATGGCGTGTACAGGTACAGCTGCCCATGCACCTTCATCACGATACCACAGTTCATAAAGAGTAGTGACTGGCGTATTGTGACGAGCCAGTTGCTTGGTCACCATTGACCAGACGTTTTCAATTGGTGAGAGATCTGGAGAATGTGCTGACCAGGGCAGCAGTCGAACATTTTCTGTATCCAGAAAGGCCCGTACAGGACCTGCAACATGCGGTCGTGCATTATCCTGGTGGAATGCAGGGTGTCACAGGGATCGAATAAAGGGTACAGCCATGGCTCGTAACACATCTGAAATGTAACGTCCACTGTTCAATGTGCCGTCAATGCGAACAAGAGGTGACCGAGACGTGTAACCAATGGCACCCCATACCATCACGCCGGGTGATACGCCAGTACGGCGATGACGAATACGCGCTTCCAATGTGCGTTCACCGCGATGTCACCAAACACGGATGTGACCATCATGATGCTGTAAACAGAACCTGGATTCATCCGAAAAAATGACGTTTTGCCATTCGTGCACTCAGGTTCGTCGTAGAGTACACCATCACAGGCGCTCCTGTCTGTGATGCAGCGTCAAGGGTAACCGCAGCCATGGTCTCCGAGCTGATAGTCTATGCTGCTGCAAACGTCGTCGAACTGTTCGTGCAGATGGTTGTTGTCTTGCAAACGTCCCCATCTGTTGACTCAGGGATTGAGACGTGGTTGCACGATCCGTTACAGCCATGCGGATAAGATGCCTGTCATCTCGACTGCTAGTGATACGAGGTCGTTGGGATCCAGCACGGGGTTCCGTATTACCCTCCCGAACAACAGAAATTGGATCTCGACCAACGCAAGCCACAATGTCGCGATACGATAAACTGCAATGGCGATAGGCTACAATCCGACCTTTATCAAAGTCGGAAACGTCGTGGTACGCATTTCTCCTCCTTACACGAGGCATCACAACAACGTTTCACCAGGCAACGCCGGTCAACTGCTGTTTGTGTATGAGAAATCGGTTGGAAACTTTCCTCATGTCAGCACGTTGTAGGTGTCGCCACCGGCGCCAACCTTGTGTGAATGCTCTGAAAAGCTAATCATTTGCATATCACAGCATCTCCTTCCTGTCGGTTAAATTTCACGTATGTATCACGTCATCTTCGTGGTGTAGCAATTATAATGGCCAGTAGTGTATAACATGACAACTGCCAAGACTATAGAAGAAGAACGGACACGTCACTGACCGGGCGCACAGTTCATAAATTTGTGAAAATAATTGGGGACGAGGGAGATTTGAACTCAGATCTTCCGCTTTTCAGTCCAACATCGTGGCCACATAACCCAAGACCGCGGTCCTTGCAACTTGCTCGATGTTGCAAATCTTGAGCTTGGATCGTTGACTGTATTTTGCATCTTTTCTCACACTTCTTATTTTCGTACTTGGTATGTGTTCACTTTTTGATGGGGTATCCGCAGCGCAACTTTACCATTAAATCTGGTGGGACTGCGATGGGAAGTTTCCCTTTTCAGCACCTCCTCCTCATTTGTTACGCAGTCTATCCGTCTAATCTTCAGATGCTTCAGTAGCACTACATTTCAAAAGCTTCTATTATCTTCTTGACTGAACTGTTCATCATCCACGTTTCGCTATCGTAGGTTACACTCCGCGCAAATATCTTCATAAAATACTTCCTAACGCTTATATTTATACTCGATGTCAGCAAATTGCTCTTCACTTCTGCTACCATCAGGTTTTTTGCTGTCCAAATAACAAAACACATTTACCACTTTTAATGTCTCATTTCCTAATACAATTCCCTCAGCATTGCTAGACTTAATTCGACTACATTACTTTACCCTCGTTTTAATTAAGTTGATATTCATCCTGTAACCTCTTTACAAGACCATTTCCTTCAACTGTCACTAACAGAATTAAAATATCCTCTGAAACTTCCAGTTTTTTATTTCTTCTTCCTGAACTTTAATTCCCTTTCCAAATGTGTCTTTGGTTTCTTTTACTCATTGCTCACTGTAAAGACAGAATAAATGCGGAATAGGCTACAATCCTGAGTCACTCTCTTCTCAACTACTGCCGTCCTTTCATGTCTTTCGTTTGACTCTTATAACTCCAGATGTGTACGGGCGAACAGACGTGCAACTGTTGAGCAACTGACCGCCCAGATGAACCAAGGAAGTACCAATAGTCTCTCCTCAACGACCGTTCAACGAACGCACAAGACGCCTGATCAATGTACCACTGTTGTCTGTTGTTCACCTTCGACGAAGGCTGGAATTTGCTCGCCAGAGCCGCAACTCTGCGTCAATTGAATGGCGACAGGTGGCCTATACTGATGAATCACGTTTTTGCTCCATCGGACAGATGGTCGCTGGCGTAGAACGTCTGCAAGCAAACATCCTGCAGCAATCGTCGGAAGGGTCCAGGGCGGAAGAGGGAAGGTTGTGTTCTGGGGAATGTTTTCGTGGCTTTCGCTGGGTGATCTTGTCTTTCTGGAAGGCGCAATGAATCAACACAAGTATGCTTCTATCCTTGCCAAGCATGACCTCCCCTGCATGCAGTTTGCTTTTCCTCGGCACGATAGAATCTGCCGGCTGGAGAATGCAACGTGCTGGTCTGAAGAGCATCAGATGAGTTTACCGTCATGCACCGGCCACGAAACTCCCCGATTTAAACCCAATCAAGAATCTGTGGGACCACCTCGATCGAGCTGTTCCTACCGGGAAACACAGCCGCAGCTGGCCACAGCACTGGAGTCGCCAAGGCTCCACAGTGCTGTCGGTGCCTTCCAGAATCTCACGGACTCTCTTACAGCATCTCTAGCAGCGGTACGGCGCTGGCAAAGATAGTTATTCGGGATACTGACAGGTGATCACATTAATGTAACTAGACAGTTTATACGAGGGCAGTTCAATAAGTAATGCAACACATTTTTTTTCTCGGCCAATTTTGGTTGAAAAAACCGGAAATTTCTTGTGGAATATTTTCAAACATTCCCGCTTCGTCTCGTATAGTTTCATTGACTTCCGACAGGTGGCAGCGCTATACGGAGCTGTTAAAATGGCGTCTGTAACGGATGTGCATTGCAAACAACGGGCAGTGATCGAGTTTCTTTTGGCGGAAAACCAGGGCATCTCAGATACTCATAGGCGCTTGCAGAATGTCTACGGTGATCTGGCAGTGGACAAAAGCACGGTGAGTCGTTGGGCAAAGCGTGTGTCATCATCGCCGCAAGGTCAAGCAAGACTGTCTGATCTCCCGCGTGCGGGCCGGCCGTGCACAGCTGTGACTCCTGCAATAGCGGAGCATGCGAACACACTCGTTCGAGATGATCGACGGATCACCATCAAACAACTCAGTGCTCAACTTGACATCTCTGTTGGTAGTGCTGTCACAATTGTTCACCAGTTGGGATATTCAAAGGTTTGTTCCCGCTGGGTCCCTCGTTGTCTAATCGAGCACCATAAAGAGCAAAGGAGAACCATCTGTGCGGAATTGCTTGCCCGTCATGTGGCTGAGGGTGACAATTTCTTGTCAAAGATTGTTACAGGCGATGAAACATGGGTTCATCATTTCGAACCTGAAACAAAACGGCAATCAATGGAGTGGCGCCACACCCACTCCCCTACCAAGAAAAAGTTTAAAGCCATACCCTCAGCCGGTAAAGTCATGGTTACAGTCTTCTGGGACGCTGAAGGGGTTATTCTGTTCGATGTCCTTCCCCATGGTCAAACGATCAACTGTGAAGTGTATTGTGCTACTCTTCAGAAATTGAAGAAACGACTTCAGCGTGTTCGTAGGCACAAAAATCTGAACGAGCTTCTCCTTCATGACAACGCAAGACCTCACACAAGTCTTCGCACCCGAGAGGAGCTCACAAAACTTCAGTGGACTGTTCTTCCTCATGCACCCTACAGCCCCGATCTCGCACCGTCGGATTTCCATATGTTTGGCCCAATGAAGGACGCAATCCGTGGGAGGCACTACGCGGATGATGAAGTAGTTATTGATGCAGTACGACGTTGGCTCCGACATCGACCAGTGGAATGGTACCGTGCAGGCATACAGGCCCTCATTTCAAGGTGGCGTAAGGCCGTGGCATTGAATGGAGATTACGTTGAAAAATAGTGTTGTGTAGCTAAAAGATTGGGGAATAACCTGGTGTATTTCAATGCTGAATAAAACAACACCTGTTTCAGAAAAAAAATGTGTTGCATTACTTATTGAACTGCCCTCGTATATACACATACATCCCCCATTTAGAAGATTTTCGAACAAATCTATGGGTTTTTCGCTTTACTTTTATGAGAGTACTAAGCAAGTTTTTAAACTTGTTTAGAACTGTGTGTGAGATAATATTCTAAAATTTGTTTTCCTCGGAATAGATTAACTCTGTGTTTTCAAATTCTGAATGAAACAAATTTAATATACCAAGTCTCATGATCTGGAGCCATTAGGGAACTGTTTCCTTTAAGAGGACAAGCAATATCTGTTGAAACTCCCAGATAACGTGGAGAAAATGTACGACGTGTACAAAATTTCCTGCTACCGATCCAGATGACGCTGTGGTTGGCACAGTGAACTCGCATTTGGACGGGCGGCGGTTTACATTCAGGTTTTCCATCATTGCCGTAAATCGCTCCAGGCGAATGACGGGACGGTTCCTTAGAAAGGACATAGCCAGTTTCTTTCCCCATCATTGAAACATCCTGAGCTTGTGCTCCGTCTGTAATGATCTTGATGTCGTCGTGACGTTAAACCCGAATCTTCCTTCCTTCCAAAAATTTCCTGTTCCAAGACCCCTTATACCAAGAAGCAGCTAGGAGATTAGATGTTAGAAATTGAAGATGGCATTGCCTAAGGTGCGAATACAAGTCGGAATAAAGATCATATGGTTTCAGATAATCATAAGTGAAAGATACAGTTAAGTGTTGTACTTGAGGTGCCGTGCAGGACAGTGTCTTTATTCGTTATTCACATTATTTCTGCATTATTTCTATTTCCCTTCTTTTTGGTCTTCATTACTCGTGATAGAATGCGCCGATGAGATCGACTGAGTGTTTCAATTTGTCTGCTTACAGCTATTCACATTGGGAGTGATACCCTAAGAGTCAAAATTACACTGCTTTACAAAAAAAAAAAAAAAAACGAAGCACCCAGAAGAGGTGGTGGAAAAGAAGTAAAACTTCATGGATTGGTAGGGTATGTGATCTTTACAAAGAACTTAGCAGTATGAGCCTCTGTATCAGTGTGGGGTTGCACTCTCCTCTGCCTGGACGCATCATGCAGAGAGTTCATAGAGACACGGGCGATGTGTGTCCTGTCCTGTTGAAAAATGGCACCATGGTATTGTCACACGAGAGATAGCGTATAAGGACATAGGATCTCCGTGACGTAACGTTATGCTGTTGGGGTTCTCTCAGTCCTATCACCCGTGATCTGAAGTCATACCTAATGGCCAGCCGGAGTGGCCGAGCCGTTCTAGGCGCTTCAGTCTGGAACCGCGCGACCGCTACGGTCGCAGGTTTGAATCCTGCCTCGGGCATGGATGTGTGTGATGTCCTTAGGTTGGTTAGGTTTAAGTAGTTCTAAGTTCTAGAGGACTGATGACCTCAGAAGTTAAGTCCCATAGTGCTCAGAGCCTAATGGTCCCAGCACTATGACGGGAAGAGTAACACAGCGGTGCCTCTTCAATTCATTGGAAGAATGGGATCTCTCCCCAGGCTGCCTCCATACTCGCCCTGGTTAGTTCAGGTTTGTGATTCACCCCTAAATGCTATGTGACACCATTTATCAGCAGTCCATGCTTCCCGATCACGATACCACTTCAAACGGAGCCGGTTGTGTTTCGGTGTTAGTGACAGACTTCATACGGGACAGAAATTTCGAGTCCGGCTACTGTTAGTCACCAACCGGTGGTGTGGGATGACACAGGATATTGCAGGAAGCCTACTACATGTTCGCGGATGGACGTCAGAGATGTGAAATGGTTATGATGCATCTGATGCACAATACGGCAATTATCCCTTGTGGTGGCCAGATGTGATCGATTGCAGCCGTGATGAAGAGAATACTTGCTCTCACATTCCCTAGCAGTCCAACATCGTGCCACTGTCACATCCGAATGCCTCACAAATCTGGATTTTGCGTGATTCAACCAGCCGGCCATATGGAGACGCACAATGAAGCCGATCAAACTGTCACGTAATGATAATGCTCTCTCATACGATTACGCGGCATTTATGTTTCCTTCAGAGTCATTACTCAACATCTGACGTTATTCACGCCAGTTCTACCAGGCCTGGTAACAATACTAAACAAGAGCAGCATCAATATACTCTGGCGGTCGTTCTGCTTTCTCAGACAACTGCACCCTTGATCAGAGCCGATGGTGTGTACATGTATGAAGTTACACTGAAATCCAACCAGGTCTTTTGGGTGCTTTACCCTTTCTGGTCAGGCAGGGTACATGTTGTTCGTTCCGATAAGGACGGAATTACACGGATGGGTGATTGTTCAGTACTCCCTCAGGGCTTATCTTGAATTTTCCAAATAAGAAAAAAGAAAACACGGTAATACTAAATCACAATGACCAGAACGAATTATTAATGCAAGTCTTACAAAATATGAATTGTAGACTGCGCCTCTCGTTAGCCTCCGAATTATTTACGAATGAGTACTGAAGTGTAAGGCCTCAGAATTTTTTATTGGAAAACTCTAAAGGCTTTTTAAGTAAAGCAAACTTTATGAAGATTCAACTCTCATGTTCTTCATGTCCACATGTCTGCAGCCTTCTGCTGCTAGAGGGGCCCAAATTTTAGCGTGTAACATGGCGGTGGGATCTGTAACATGTCGGTGCGTGAGAAATAGCATGCTGTGATCGAGTTTCGAATTCGTAGAGTTCTTCAACATTTGAGGCACCCTTTGCTTCAGTATGAAAATGCCAAACCTCACACGAGGGTTTTGACATCTGCAACAGTTCGAAGCCTTGGTTTCACTGTCACCGACCATCCTCCATATAGTCCGGACTTGGCCCAGTTCGATTTTCAGCTGGTTCCAAAGCTTAAAGAACACCTTCGAGGACTTCATTTTCTACAGTGGTGAAGCGTTGTGGCGCTATCGACAAAGTCAAAAATTCTACTGAGACACTGTCAAAAAACTGACCTCTCGATGAGAGAAGTGCGTTCATCACCAGGGTGACTATATTGAGAAATAAATATGTAGACATGAGGAATAAAGATGTGAAATGTTCATAATATTTGTTTTATTTAAAAAAAACTTCAAGAGTTTTCTCATAAAAAAAGGTGTTATATTTCAGTACGCACTCGTATATCTCTAAGCATGTAGCTGTAGTGCATTTAACTTGGTTCGTGTGGCATTTGCTGTCATTATATTCACTTTTGGAACTTACTAACCCGTCCAATGGCCCAAACACATCAGTATGAATAGTCAGCAGATATTATTGGTTTTGATGTCCCATATTCCTTGACAGAGAGTAGGGGACGATCGGGAGACCCGCACTGCTGTACTAGGCAAGGTCATAGCGGAGGTGGTTTGGCATTGCCTTCCTCCGACCGTAATGGGGATGATGATGATGACAACAACACCCATTTATCTCGAGGCAGGTGAAAATCCCTGACCCCGCCAGGAAACGAACCCGGGACCCCGTGCTCTGGAAGCGAGAACGCTACCGCGAGACCACGAGCTGACGACCATTGGTTTTGAGAGCGTGCAATATTTATTCCTCTCTTGGCTTTCTGTTCAGTCATTTAAATGATACAAAGTATTAGAGAGGCGGTCTTGTATGCTAAAGACTGGGAGGTCAAGAGTATCGTATGTGAGTCCACGTCGACAGAGTTGAGGACCGGTGGACAGTGGTGTCGCTTGTCCAAACATAGCGTTGGGGACTAGCCTCAGCAAGTTAAGCGCTGAAAAGAGTTTGTCTTTTATTCAGCGACACGCATCCAACTCCTTATCAAGTGGAATGAATTAATTTTAGTCGTTCTACGTCTACTTGATTTCAGAATAGCAACTGTACCCTCATCTCTAGATGATCCGTAATAGTATCTTAACTCTACAGCGTAATAGACGGACCAGCTAGTTACACTCTAAGACAAAAAACGAGTGTAGCTGAATGGGGCGGAAATCTGTAGACGTAATGTACATGTACAGACAAAAAAATTACAATTTCAGAAAACAATTGTTTTATTCAAGACAGAGCTTCGCAAGTCAGTAACGCATTGGTCCACATCTGGCACTCGCGCAAGCAATTATTCCGCTTGGCATTGATTGACAGAGCTGTTGGATGCCCTCTTGAGGGATATCGTGCTAAATTTTGTCCAATTGGCGCATTAGAATGTCAAAATGCCGAGATGGTTGGAGGGTCTTGCTCTCACAAGGGAACCTCCCCATCTCATCCCCCTCAGATTTAGTTATAAATTGACACAGTGGATAGGCCTTGAAAAACTGAACACAGATCAATATAGAAAACAGGAAGAAGTTGTGTGGAACTATGAAAAAATTAGCAAAATATACAAACTGAGTAGTTTATGTGTAAGATAGGCAACATCAAGGACAGTGTAAATTGAGGAGCGCCGTGGTCCCGTGGTTAGAGTGAGCAACTGCGGAAGGAGAGATCCTTGGTTCGAGTCCACCCCCGAGCGAAAATTTTACTTTCTTTATTTTCGCAAAGTTACGATCTGACCGTTCATTCATTGTCGTCTCTGTTCACTGTAATAAGTTTAGTGTCTGTGTTTTGCGACCGCACCGCAAAACCGTGCGATTAGTAGACGAAAGGACGTGCCTCTCCAATAGGAACCGAAAACATTTGATCGCAAGTTCATAGGTCAACCGATTCCTCCATAGGAAAACATGTCTGATATATTCTATACGACACTGGTGACGGCATGTGCGTCACATGACAGGAATATGTTGTCGACCCACCTAACTTGCATACTTGGCGAATGGGTAAAATAAATAAAAAATTAAACTTTTCACTCGAGAGAAGATTTGAACCAAGGACCTCTCATCCGCAGCTGCTCACGCTAACCACGGGACCACGGCGCTCGTAGGCCGACACTTTCCTTGATGTTGCCTAGGTTGCGCATGGACTACTCAGTTTGTATATTTTCCTTATTTTTTTCATAGTTCCACACAACTTATTCCTGTTTTCTCGATTGATATGTGTTCGGTTTTTCAAGGCCTATCCCTGTGCCAACCTATAACTAAATCTGAGGGGGGTGCGATGGGGAGGTTCCCTTGTTAGTGCTCCAAATGTTTTCAATTGGGTAGAGATCAGGCGACCTTGCTGACCAAGGTAGAGTTTCACAAGCACGAAGACAAACAGCAGAAGCTCTCGCTGTATGCGGGCGGGCATTATCTTACTGAAATGTAAGTCCAGGATGAAGGGCACCGTAACAGCGCGTAGAATATCGTCGACGTACCACACTGCTGTAAGGGTGCCTCGTATGACTGCGAAATGGTTCAAAATGGTTCAATTGGCTCTGAGAACTATGGGACTTAACATCAGAGGTCATCAGTCCCCTAAAACTTAGAACTACTTAAACCTAACTAACCTAAGGACATCACACACATCCATGCCCGAGGCAGGATTCGAACCTGCGACCGTTGTGGTCGCGAGGTTCCAGACTGAAGCGCCTAGAACCGCTCGGCCACAACGGCCGGCCAGCCAAATGAGTCCTACTACGAAAATAAATGGCACCCCAGACCATTATTCCTCGTTGTCGCGCCGAATGGCGGGCGACAGTTAGGCTGGCATCCCACCACTGCCCGGGGCACCTCCAGACACGCCTTCGCTGGTCATCGGTGCACAGTTAGAAGTGGGCCTCATCACTGAAGGCAGTTCTATTCCAGTCAATGGATTCGAGGCCGCATTTGGTGCATATCCAAAATTATTGTTTGTCTGTACATGTAAATCACATCTAACGATTTCCGTCTCATTTAGATAATTCTTGTGTAGTGTGTCGTTCGTTGTTGCCTTGTTGTTGTTGTTGTTGTTGTGGTCTTCAGTCCTGAGACTGGTTTGATGCAGTTCTCCATGCTACTCTATCCTGTGGAAGCTTCTTCATCTCCCAGTACTTACTGCAACCTACATCCTTCTGAATCTTCTTGGTGTATTCATCTCTTGGTCCCCCTCCACGATTTTTACCCCCCACGCTGCCCTCCAATGCCAAATTTGTGATCCCTTGATGCCTCAGTACATGTCCTACCAACCGGTCCCTTCTTGTTGTCAAGTTGTGCCACAAACTCCTATTCTCCCCAATTCTATTCAATACCTCCTCATTAGTTATGCGATCAACCCATCTAATCTTCACCGTTCTTCAGTAGCACCACATTTCGAAAGCTTCTATTCTCTTCTTGTCCAAACTATTTATCGTCCATGTTTCATTTCCATACATAGCTACACTCCATACAAATATTTTCAGAAACGACTTCCTGACACTTAAATCTATACTCGATGTTAACAAATTTCTCTTCTTCAGAAACGCTTTCCTTGCCATTGCCAGTCTACATTTTATATCCTCTCTACTTCGACCATCATTAGTTATTTTGCTCCCCAGATAGCAAAACTCATTTACTACTTTAAGTGTCTCATTTCCTAATCTAATTCCCTCAGCATCACCCGACTTAATTCGACTACATTCCGTTATCCTCGTTTTACATTTGTTGATGTTCATCTTATATCCTCCTTTCAAGACACTGTCCATTCCGTTCAACAGCTCTTCCAAGTCCATTGCTGTCTCTGATAGAATTACAATATCATCGGCGAACCTCAAAGTTTTTATTTCTTCTCCACGGATTTTAATACCTCCTCCGAATTTTTCTTTTGTTTCCTTTACTGCCTGCTCAATATACAGATTGAATAACATCAGGGAGAGGCTATATCCCTGTCTCACTCCCTTCCCAACCACTGCTTCCCTTTCATGCCCCTCGACTCTTATAACTGCCATCTGGTTTCTGTGTTGTTGTCTTAGAGAGTATATTCAGATACTCCTACATCTGTTCCTCGCAGTGACGACTCTATCAAATTCTGGGAACTGTGTGATGTTTATTAATCTTGTTCACTATGTAACACATTTTTGTCCCTTAGTCTTCTAGTCGTCCTCCAAATGCTACCTCCTCTGCTACGCTTCGAGTAGACAGGCTTGACCCTGAAATATTGAGCTGCGCCAGATATTTCATTTTAAGCACGGTTGCTGTTAATTGCTCTAAGTGATCCTATCACAGCGACTACTAGTAGCGCCGAAAGAGCTGCCGAAGTCACCCTGCAGTATTCGTGTGGTACACGCCTTAACCATCGTGTCGTAGGCCCCCCCCTCCCCCCCAATTGTGACTACACTCCTGGAAATTGAAATAAGAACACCGTGAATTCATTGTCCCAGGAAGGGGAAACTTTATTGACACATTCCTGGGGTCAGATACATCACATGATCACACTGACAGAACCGCAGGCACACAGACACAGGCAACAGAGCATGCACAATGTCGGCACTAGTACAGTGTATATCCACCTTTCGCAGCAATGCAGGCTGCTGTTCTCCCATGGAGACGATCGTAGAGATGCTGGATGTAGTCCTTGGAACGGCTTGCCATGCCATTTCCACCTGGCGCCTCAGTTTGACCAGCGTTCGTGCTGGACGTGCAGACCGCGTGAGACGACGCTTCATCCAGTCCCAAACATGCTCAATGGGGGACAGATCCGGAGATCTTGCTGGCCAGGGTAGTTGACTTACACCTTCTAGAGCACGTTGGGTGGCACGGGATACATGCGGACGTGCATTGTCCTGTTGGAACAGCAAGTTCCCTTTCCGGTCTAGGAATGGTAGAACGATGGGTTCGATGACGGTTTGGATGTACCGTGCACTATTCAGTGTCCCCTCGACGATCACCTGTGGTGTACGGCCAGTGTGGGAGATCGCTCCCCACACCATGATGCCGGGTGTTGGCCCTGTGCGCCTCGGTCGTATGCAGTCCTGATTGTGGCGCTCGCCTGCACGGCGCCAAACACGCATACGACCGTCATTGGCACCAAGGCAGAAGCGACTCTCATCGCTGAAGACGACACGTCTCCATTCGTCCCTCCATTCACGCCTGTCGCGACACCACTGGAGGCGGGCTGCACGATGTTGGGGCGTGTGCGGAAGACGGCCTAACGGTGTGCGGGACCGTAGCCCAGCTTCATGGAGACGGTTGCGAATGGTCCTCGCCGATACCCCAGGAGCAACAGTGTCCCTAATTTGCTGGGAAGTGGCGGTGCGGTCCCCGACGGCACTGCGTAGGATCCTACGGTCTTGGCGTGCATCCGTGCGTCGCTGCGGTCCGGTCCCAGGTCGACGGGCACGTGCACTTTCCGCTGACCACTGGCGACAACATCGATGTACTGTGGAGACCTCACGCCCCACGTGTTGAGCAATTCGGCGGTACGTCCACCCGGCCTCCCGCATGCCCACTATACGCCCTCGCTCAAAGTCCGTCAACTGCACATACGGTTCACGTCCACGCTGTCGCGGCATGCTACCAGTGTTAAAGACTGCGATGGAGCTCCGTATGCCACGGCAAACTGGCTGACACTGACGGCGGCGGTGCACAAATGCTGCGCAGCTAGCGCCATTCGACGGCCAACACCGCGGTTCCTGGTGTGTCCGCTGTGCCGTGCGTGTGATCATTGCTTGTACAGCCCTCTCGCAGTGTCCGGAGCAAGTATGGTGGGTCTGACACACCGGTGTCAATGTGTTCTTTTTTCCATTTCCAGGAGTGTATTTTGATGCAGCCCGTCACGACTTCCTCTCCTGCGTTAATGTCTTCCCCTCAGAGTAGCACTTACACATTACGCCCTGAATTACTTGTTTGTTTGTTGGATGTTTTCAAATCTCTGTCTTACCCGACAGTTTTTACGCTCTGCTGTTCCCGCGAGTACCATGGACGTTATTCCCTGATATCTTAACCCATGTCCTGTCATCCTGTCCTTTCTTCTTGTCAGTGTTTTCCATATGTTCCTATCTTCGACTGTTCTGCGGAGAACTTCCTCATTTCTTATCTTATCAGTCCATAATAGTCTTGTGGAGCACTGCATTTCAGATGCTTCGGTTCTCTTCTGTTCTGGTTTTTCCGTTGTCCATGATTCGCTGCCATACAATGCTGTGATTCACACGTACATTCTCAAATATTTCTTCCTAAAATTAAGGCCTGTGTTTTATACTAGTAGACTTCTCTTGACCAGCAGTACTCCCTTTGCTTGCATAGGCTGCTTTTGATGTCCTCCTTGCTTCGCCCGTCACCGTTAATTTTGTTTATAAGGTAGCTTAATTCATTAACTTTGTCTACTTCTTGATCCCCAGTTTTAATTTTGCTACAACTCATTACATTTGTCTTATCCCCGTTTACTCTCATGTCATATTCTTTACTCATAAGGCTGTTCATTCCGTCCAACAGATTCTCTATTTCTTCTTCTCATTCAGTGAGGATGGCAATGTCATCAGGTAATCTTACCGGTAATTTCTTTTCACTCTGAATTTTAATCACTCTTGAACCTTTATTTCCATCACTGCTTCTACTAAGTACAGAATGAACAGCAGGGCCGAAAGTCTGCGTCCCTGTCTTACTCCCTTCTTAATCCGAGTACTTCCATCTTTGTCCTCCATTTTTATTGTTCCCTCGTGGGTCTTGTACAGATTGTATACTACCCTAACGTTTACCCCCATTTTTCTCAGCATTTCGTGCATCTTGACCATTTTTACATTGTCGAACGCTTTCTCTAGGTCGACGAATGCTATGATCCTCTCTTAAATTTTCTTCAACCTTGGTTCCATTACCAAGTGCAACCAGAATTGCTTCTCCGGTGCAGTTACCTTTCCCAAAGCCTAACTGCTCGTCATGTAGCTGTTCCTTTTCCATTTTTCTGTACATTATTCTTGTTAGCAGCTACAATGCGTGAGCTGCTAAGCTTGCTGTGTGATTGTTTTCGCACTTATCTTCCCTTGATATTCATTGCAAATAAGAACGGAAAAATTAGTCAGCGCCAGGAGACATCGCGCAAATACTGTGCCAAACAGCCTCTGTGACTGATAATCGCCTCAGTTTGGTGAGGAAGAAAGTTCACAGGCTTCATCACGTGTGCCATATCCAGCTGAAGCCATTGTATACCGCCTAGAGCTAAAAACTGCTGGGCTGTTGCTTGCAACATTGCACAGGCTGTTACAAAGAGACATTTTCTGTGCTGTTGAGATTGCCACTCGCGGTGCAGTACGGTGCCCGAATGTTGATCAAACTAAAGACCGCTTGTATGTGTGCAGCCCTGTGAACACACAGCTGTTGTCACCGTGGAGGATGGGGATGTTCACCGCCTCATCATTAAGATGCACAACCACCGAGAATGTTGCAGTAAACTGCCTGGTTCTTTTTCACGGTTACCTGGGGGAGTGGACCCATATCGTGGTACGAGAAACACGCCAAAATGTCACAGAATCACATGTGGCCTGAAGTGCCCCTTTGGCCATTAGTGCACTCAGCGTCTTGCGTTGTTTGCTGACACTCGTCTCCGGTTCCTGTCAATTAAGATCTATTTTGCGACCACTGTTCTTCAGGCGTGTTACATGGCTCTAAGTGGTACATTATTCTTTGTAGATACTGTGGACAGCCCCCGCTGATGCACCAGCAAAGTAGGAAACTTGATATAAGGTAAGATTATGGGCACCTCCAAACTCGATAGCTCCTTTTTGCCATTCTGCCTTGTTTCCACGTCAAACCACGTGTCCGCGCTGATTCCATACACCTGCTGGATCATACGCACCACTTCATTTCCATGAAGCTGTGGAGTGGCGCCTGGTATAAATGCGAACCATCTACAGTGCTCCAAAAGCGACCACCGAGCGAGTTGGTCAGTGGTTATCACACTGGGCTCGCATTCGGGAGGACGGCAGTTCAAATCCCAGTCCGACCATCCAGATTTGGGTTTTTCGTGATTTCTCCTAATTGCTTAAGGCAGTGGCTGCGATGGTTCCTTTGAAAGGGCACGAATTACACTGCTTGACAACTGCTAAGGAGCAACTGCCACTTATCAAGGAACAACCGCCAATTGCGTCGGAACAACTGACAACTTATACGGAACACTCGACTAATGATACTCGACTAATGATAGTAAAAGGAAGTGTAGAAGTTGGAACTTGTTGACTGCAGCGAAACCTGCGCGCAAAAGCGCTGTATGTATTCGACAGTTCATGCAGTACGGTGTTTTGACGAAGGTATTGTGGAACCGATTACCGTGACGCCCTATGTGGTACGGTAACATATCTGCAAGACATCATTTGAGTGATTACGATTATGGACCAGCAGCTGGACGGCTCGAAGCCGGTCAAAGTGAGATCTCGCGATTAAAAAAGGCCAAAAGGCCACTGAAGGTGAAAATGCTATGAGAAAGTAGAACCGTGGTCGTAGACGGACCACCACGCCGCAAGGGTATCAGTACGTAGCTTTTGTGGTGGAAAGGAACAGACGTCTCACTCCTAGGCCGGTCGGTGCAGACCTCGCAAGTTCTACCGACACACGTGTCTCCGCCAAAACCATTTCACTGCGATTAACTGAAGTTGGTTCGTATGCTCGGAAGCCTGTTAAATGCACCCCACTTCAACCACACCATCGTCCAGAAAGAATTTATTGGTGTAGGAAGTATGTTGGTTGGGGTCAGCAGCAGTGCCCGAGGAGGCCATATTCCTTACTGAGAATCAGGTGGTTTGAGGTTTTCGGGCGCTAAACAGCGTGGTCATCAGCGCCCATACTGAGAATCAGACATCGACTTGTTAGGGTGGGAGTATGACCTGAGTCAAACATGGACGTTATTAAAGTCTGTTATCCTACTTACCCATCTGGTGACATCTGTCCTGTTTTTCGTCATAAATATTTCGCCCAACTTCTGTTTCGTGTGTACTGTGTTTCATGTCGTCCATCATTAAAAATGGTTGGCTCTTAGCACCATGGGACTTAACATCTGAGGTCATCAGTCCCCTAGAACTTAGAACCACTTAAACCTAAGGACATCACACACATCCATGCCCGAGGCAGGATTCGAACCTGCGACCGTAGCGGTCGCGCAGTTACAGACTGTAAGCCTAGAACCGCATGGCCCGTCCATCATTACTTGTGATTATTCCTGTCCATTACGCCTGTGTTCCTTGGCAACTGTCAAGCCGTGTACTTCGCTCCCTATCCTTTCCTAATCTCAGCATGGGATCCGTCTCTAATGACCTCGTTGTCGATGGGACGTTGAACATTAATCTTCCTTCCTTCCTTCCTTCCTTCCTTCTTTCCTTCCAAAGTGACCAAGTATTCTTTTGAGGAGGTGATTAATATTTTGTCCGGTGAGTTTCGTACCTGTTCGAACACTACAAAAATGAGACATTCCAGTCGCCTTCGTGGAAGTTCGTCATTTGTTGGTAACGTCCCAGATGCCATCAGCTGAAGAAAGTGGTGTCGTGAAATCTGCATAGGTCGGCGCTGTACATGGGTCTGCTTTCTGAAACTTCCAGCGATGCTTAAGTGATGTCGCGAGCTATACTCGCTGCTTCCTCTTCTACGAAGCGATTTTGGTTCCCACTTTATTCAGGCATGTGTACTACAATACCGATTTTTGTTTTCTCCTTGTTTTTACGTCTTGTTTTATAACTCGTCCTTGTAAAAAGTGAAAAATGACATTCGCTGCTATGATACACAACCCTCCATTCACTTCTCTTTTCTTGTGAACACGGCGACTTGTTGAACTTGTTAGAGAAGTTTCTAAGCCATCAGGTATCGCAACGAGCAACAGTAAGTTTCAAAATGCAATAAAATGAATGATTTGAGCAGTACAAAGCATTCAGTGCTCTGTTCAAGCGAAGTAAATTTGTGCTTATCTTCCATGGATTGACTGACGTTTCGAGCCCTGTTGGACGTAGCTTAGTTTTACATGGCGTTCAAGCTACGATATTCTTCCTATCACGAAGTTTAGCAAGGACAATAAATGCTAAATTTCAGTAGTAGTAGTAGTAGTAGTAGGGATTCGAGCCATGGACATCGGGTTTCTGTCTTTAGTTATGAACCTGCATATGCAGAGTTTATCTATGCTATACTTTATTCCTTTATTTTGGATCATTTATATTCTATAATGGACACAGGCTTCCAAAGTCGAGTGAGAAAGATCCTGTAGTCCACTAAATGGTGGATTTGCCGATTCTGCATAAATAATAACAGCCAAGGTGATCCAAATGATATTCGTCATTTAAGAAATTTTCAACATTTTGTTGAAATATGAACTATCTAATCAGTTTATACAAACATTTAATTACTTTCTACTAGTAGCCCTTTAAGTAACCTCCTGCTGCTCGTAAATCATAGAGCTATTATTTGTCATCAGTCAGCAGACAGCAGAGGCGGCCGCCACGAGTTCCTCTAATCTCATGGAAGTCTTTTCGTGTAGATACTGAGCGGCGGTGTACCTGAAATGTTTTTCGACCACCCAAAAGGAAACTGTGTGATTTTAGCGTTGGGTGTCGCGATTCTACCTCCATCGCAAAGACCTCAAAGGAAGGGGTGAAATGAAGGTAAAAGGGGGTGCGAAAAACTTCCCGTCGTATGGCAGGTCCAAGGTGGCGTTTGTGCAGAATTGTGGTGAAATTTGGTGCCGATGTAACGTCATTAACCTGCACATGAACTTGTGAAGTGTGGCCTTTTGTTCGTTTGTGTTGGTACCTTACTGTCTGAACCGTCGTCGAGCCCGAAGGTAACGTCGCGCGGATCTAGTATTTCGTACGATTACAGAGAAAGGTTGTAGTCACCTTTGACCCAAATCAAACTTACACGTCGCAGTGGGAGACAATAAACGGCTTTCGAAAGAGGGATCCTTTAATTTTGTTGTGCAGTGTAGTTGGTCCCCAATTACTATGTAACTTTTTTTGCTATTCCATTCAACATGTCCCATTATTCTTCTTTACTCAAAGTGGGTAGCAGCGTTGTCAGCAAATCTTATCACTGATATCATTTCACTTTGAATTTTAATCCCACTCCTGACACTTTCTTTTAATTCATTCATTACTTCTTAGATACAGGGGTTGAAATGTATTCGAAAAAGAATGCATTCTTGTATAAGGATCCTTTTGCTAACGGCAATTCTCTTGTCTTCCGTTCTCACTGTTCCCTCTGAGTTCTTGTACATGCTGTGTATGTGGTGTCACCGCCAGACACCACACTTGCTAGCTGGTAGCTTAAATCGGCCGCGGTCCATTTAGTACATGTCGGACCCGCGTGTCGCCACTGTGTGATCGCAGACCGAGCGCCACCACAAGGCAGGTCTCGAGATACGGACTAGCACTCGCCCCAGTTGTACGACGACTTTGCTAGCGACTAAACTTACAAAGCCTTTCTCTCATTTGCCGAGAGACAGACAGAATAGCCTTCAGCTAAGTCCATGGCTACGACCTAGCAAGGCGCCATTAGCCTTACATAGTTTGATAGTTATCGGATGAAATGTCTCATCACGAATGCTGTATTCACATGAAGATATAAAAGTTAAGTATAGCAGCTACGTACTTTTCTTGCTACCATTCACTACTTATCCTGTTCCAGAATTCACGCCCGTCTGCGTTAGATAGCGTGCATTTCGGCCTACTCTATCTACACTCCTGGAAATGGAAAAAAGAACACATTGACACCGATGTGTCAGACCCACCATACTTGCTCCGGACACTGCGAGAGGGCTGTACAAGCAATGATCACACGCACGGCACAGCGGACACACCAGGAACCGCGGTATTGGCCGTCGAATGGCGCTAGCTGCGCAGCATTTGTGCACTGCCGCCGTCAGTGTCAGCCAGTTTGCCGTGGCATACGGAGCTCCATCGCAGTCTTTAACACTGGTAGCATGCCGCGACAGCGTGGACGTGAACCGTATGTGCAGTTGACGGACTTTGAGCGAGGGCGTATAGTGGGCATGCGGGAGGCCGGGTAGACGTACCGCCGAATTGCTCAACACGTGGGGCGTGAGGTCTCCACAGTACATCGATGTTGTCGCCAGTGGTCGGCGGAAGGTGCACGTGCCCGTCGACCTGGGACCGGACCGCAGCGACGCACGGATGCACGCCAAGACCGTAGGATCCTACGCAGTGCCGTAGGGGACCGCACCGCCACTTCCCAGCAAATTAGGGACACTGTTGCTCCTGGGGTAACGGCGAGGACCATTCGCAACCGTCTCCATGAAGCTGGGCTACGGTCCCGCACACCGTTAGGCCGTCTTCTGCTCACGCCCCAACATCGTGCAGCCCGCCTCCAGTGGTGTCGCGACAGGCGTGAATGGAGGGACGAATGGAGACGTGTCGTCTTCAGCGATGAGAGTCGCTTCTGCCTTGGTGCCAATGATGGTCGTATGCGTGTTTGGCGCCGTGCAGGTGAGCGCCACAATCAGGACTGCATACGACCGAGGCACACAGGGCCAACACCAGGCATCATGGTGTGGGGAGCGATCTCCTACACTGGCCGTACACCACTGGTGATCGTCGAGGGGACACTGAATAGTGCACGGTACATCCAAACCGCCATCGAACCCATCGTTCTACCATTCCTAGACCGGCAAGGGAACTTGCTGTTCCAACAGGACAATGCACGTCCGCATGTATCCCGTGCCACCCAACGTGCTCTAGAAGGTGTAAGTCAACTGCCCTGACCAGCAAGATCTCCGGATCTGTCCCCCATTGAGCATGTTTGGGACTGGATGAAGCGTCGTCTCACGCGGTCTGCACGTCCAGCACGAACGCTGGTCCAACTGAGGCGCCAGGTGGAAATGGCATGGCAAGCCGTTCCACAGGACTACATCCAGCATCTCTACGATCGTCTCCATGGGAGAATAGCAGCCTGCATTGCTGCGAAAGGTGGATATACACTGTACTAGTGCCGACATTGTGCATGCTCTGTTGCCTGTGTCTATGTGCCTGTGGTTCTGTCAGTGTGATCATGTGATGTATCTGACCCCAGGAATGTGTCAATAAAGTTTCCCCTTCCTGGGACAATGAATTCACGGTGTTCTTATTTCAATTTCCAGGAGTGTACAAGGTGTTGGCACATTTGCCAACACATCAGTGTATTACCCGTTTTTCTCTTTCCCTTACACTTCCTGTTCTGAAAATTTCAATATCTTGCATCATTTTACGTTGTCGGACGCTTTTTCTGTGTCGATAAATCCCATAAAGTCGTGAATTTCTGATTTCTTGCCCCTGTTACTAAGCACAATGTCAGAACTGCCTTTCTTGTGCCTTCAATATAATAAACTGATCGTCATCTAACAGATCCCCTGTTTTTTTCTCCATTTTGCCGTGTAATATTGTAGTCAGCAATTTGGATATATGAGCTACTAAGCTGATTGTGCGACAGATCTCTCAGTTACCTGCCTTTGATATTTCCTGTGTATTCTTTCGACAGTCCGAAGATCTGTCTCCAGACCCAAAGATTCTACACACTAATTTATACAGTCGTTTAACTGCTACTTCTCCCCAATGATTCTAGGAATTTCGAAGGAATGTTATTAATCCTTTCTGCCTTGCTTGTTCGCAAGTTTTCAAGAACTCTGTCAATCTCTGACACAGTATTGGACATCTTTCTTACATTGCTTCAGCAGACATTTTCATACTTTCGTAGAGGCCCTCGATGTTCTCTTTCCAGCAGTCTGGTCTCTCCTTGTTTATAACACATGTGAATTCCTAATGTTGACGCCCTTGCTTTTCATTTCACCGAAAGCTATTTTTACGCCTTTATATGCCGAATCTGTCCTTCAAAGCAACCATTTCTATTTCAGTTTCTTTACACTTTTCCTGCAGTCATTTCGCTTTAACTTGCTTGCACTTCCTATTGATTTCATTCCTGTTGTTGTTTTTGTTGTGGTCTTCAGTCCTGAGACTGGTTTGATGCAGCTCTCCGTGCTACTCTAACCTGTGCAAGCTTCTTCATCTCCCAGTACTTACTGCAACCTACATCCTTCTGAATCTGCTTAGTGTATTCATCTCTTGGTCTCCCTCTACGATTTTTACCCTCCACATTGCCTTCCAATGCTAAATTTGTGATCCCCTGATGCCTCAGAACATGTCCTACCAACCGGTCCCTTCTTCTTGTCAAGTTGTGCCACAGACTCCTATTCTCCCCAATTCTATTCAATACCTCCTCATTAGGTATGTGATCTACCCATCTAATCTTCAGCATTCTTCTGTAGCACCACATTTCGAAAGCTTCTATTCTCTTCTTGTCCAAACCATTTATCGTCCATGTTTCACTTCCATACATGGCTACACTCCATACAAATACTTTCAGAAACGACTTCCTGACACTTAAATCTATACTCGATGTTAACAAATTTCTCTTCTTCAGAAACGCTTTCCTTGCCATTGTCAGTCTACATTTTATATCCTCTCTACTTCGACCATCATTTAACCATACAGTAAAGCTGCATGCCCTCGGGAAAAATTACGGTTGTAGTTTCCCTTTGCTTTCAGCCGTTCGCAGTACCAGCAGAGCAAGGCCGTTTTGGTTAGTGTTACAAGGCCAGATCAGTCACTCATCCAGACTGTTGCCCCTGCAACTACTGAAAAGGCTGCTGCCCCTCTTCAGGAACCACACATTTGTCTGGCCTCCCAACACATAGCCCTCCGTTGTGGTTGCACCTACGGTACGGCCATCTGTATCGCAAATGTACGCACGCCTCCCCACCAACGGCAAGGTCCATGGTTCATAAGTAACATATACTGTATTCCTTTCATTTTCTGAAAGTTTCTTATTTCCCTCTTTGGTCAACCAGGTGAAGTATTTCTTCGGTAGTGCAGGGTTTTTTTCGTAGTTACTTTCTCGCACATGTATTTGTCTGTCCAACTTCTATGATTCTCGTTCTAGTTATGTTATTCACTATCGCAGTATCTATAGCCCAGGTAGTTTAAACACATCTCATCATTGATCAATACGTTAGTATTACACTTCTTTACACATCGATTCTTCCTAACGATTCTCATAAACTTAAGTCTATTCTTCATCGCCACTAAATTGTGAACTCAGTCTCTACATCTGCTCGTTGGTACGCCTGGCAATCCAGTATCTGATTTTGGAATCCCTGCCTGATCATGATGTAATCCAGCTGGAATGTTCCCATGCCTCTGAGCATTTTTTCTTGTGGTTTTTGAACAGTATATTCGTTATTACTAACTGAAATACATTGCAGAACTCAGTTACTTCGTCTCCTCTCTTATTTCTACTACCGAGTGCATATTCTTCCACAACTTAGTCCCGCATTCCAGCTCCCCGCGATTATTCGATTATTATCTCTTTTTACATACGGAATTACCTGTTCAGTATCCTCATATATTTTCTATATGTCCTCATCTTCTACTTGTGGCGTCGAAATGCATATGTGATTCATTGTTCTTAGCGTAGCTTTGCTGTCAATTCGGATGAGATTAATCCTGTTATTGAAATGTTCACAGTAACTTACTCTTTATGCTACCTTATCGTTCATATCGAATCCTACTCTCGTGATACAATTTTCTCCTGCTGTTAATAAGATCCTTCATTGATCTGACAAAATATCCGCTCCTTCTTTCTGTATGTCTTCACGGAGTCCTATTGTAGGATTGAGCTTTTGCTTTTTCCTTTTCAGAGTTTGTAGCTTCCTTATAACATTCAGATTCCTGACATTCCACGCTCCGACACGTAGAATTATTTCCTTCTTGATATTATCATCATGTTCTGACAAGCGTCGACAGCGAACTGTGTTAGTGGAGATTCGTTACTCTGGAACTAGGACATTACATTATAGATAGATTACCACAATTTATTAGCATTTTCAAGAACAAATTGCTATTCTGACATCACGCATATAGCACGTGTCACTGTGAGACTCGACCATTGAATTTTTTGGACGTGCTCTGGGCTGTGAAATTTTATCCAGAGGTTTCGTCCTAAAATAACTGGAACGTTCAGGACTATTAAGATTTTTTCAATCCTGATCAGTCTCCAGCCCTGCTACCTAATACAGTTTATCGTGCCCGGCAGATGGAAGACAAGCTAATTTTGAATTTTGCCGTTCTTACATTAATTGGTTCAAATGGCTCTGAGCACTATGGGACTTAACATCTGAGGCCATCAGTCCCCTAGAACTTAGAACTACTTAAACCTAACTAACCTACGGACATCACACACGTCCATGCCCGAGGCAGGATTCGAAGCTGCGACCGTAGCGGTCGCGCGGTTCCAGACTGAAGCTCCTAGAACCGCTCGGCCACACCGGCCGGCTTACATTAATTACATGCTTTTGTGTGGGACATATGGGATACACACACACACACACACACACAGCTCGCGGAATATTTGTTTCCTTCTTTCCGTTTTTTGAATGATGCTTTAGAAAGTGTTACTGAATACGGCCCCAGCTACTCCGAGTTTTGTACGAGTTCTCTGCTGGCTCATGCCATCGTCGCTGGAGGAGTAGTACTCAGCTGTTGAAGAAAACTGTTATCGCGCCACTAGGCGCCAAGCACGGTTGGAGGGGGTGGGGGGGAGTGGGGGAGTGCTTACCAGCGAGAGCTGTGCTGCGCGCAGTGACCTCGCGGCAGCGGCAGAGCAAACAAACGGCGGCGGCGGTGGCGGCGGCGGCGGTCGCGTCCCGGACCTTCCTCAAGGCGGCGCGCCGGGCCTCTGCTCAGCGCCACGCCACGCCACGCTACGGCTCGCTATTCTGGCCGCGGGCGGCGCGCGCCCACACAGCTCGGCATCCCCTGTAACACGCCGCGCACGTGCTCCACACTCCATTCAGATTCTTGCGCAAGGAAGAAACATCGGTTACCGGAATGTCAACAACGTTAAAAACCTGGACGAGGACCTAAAATAGAAATAAATTTCCGCGTGCAGAACTAACACATGTGATTAGATATGTATTAGTTGGGGCTCGTGCTACATCTATTTTTAATTTGCAGTTGGTTAAGTTTTATAGTTTCTTCGAGACAAAGCGTTAATCTACGGAATAATATGGGAACAATGTGGTTTAAGAAAATCACAAAAAACAGTGACGTCTGGATTACTGGTCCTATAATTGAATGCTCATTGTTCCGAATTTAAGTCCAGTTTTCTTATTTAGTGTCTCTCTCTATCCGTCTCTCACAAAAAAGAAAAAAGAAACAAAAAAGATAACAAAGTAAAATGAATATAAATCGGCAGTCAGAATGCTGTAATTCGAGCCTGATGAAACTAGGTAAATTTAAAATGAAAGCGGTCATTAGCAAAGAAAGTTATATCAGTTCCTCTTTTAAAAGAATTTCTAAGTGACCGTCACTGAAACTTCAAAAATAGAGGTCATTAGTCTATGAAGTGTTTGAAACCCTCTTCCCGTCACTTTCTGTCTTATGCCAATCTTCCCATTTCTATGTGATTGCTACACTCTGCATCCCCCATATAATAATCATCGTCCGCTGCTATAAGTTTGCCGGCCAGAGTGGCCGAGCGGTTCTAGGCGCTGCAGTCTAGAACCGCGCGACCGCAGGTTAGAATCCGGCCTCGGGCATGGGTGTGTGTGATGTCCTTAGATTAGTTAGGTTTAACTAGTTCTAAGTTCTAGGGGACTGATGACCTGAGATGTTAAGTCCCATAGTGCTCAGTGCCATTTTTTTGCTCTAACTTTTCCTCTGAACAGGTCCTTCCAGCGCTAAGCCAACTTGTCCATTTGGGCCTTATCTCTCCACTTACCAATTAACATTCCTCGATAACACCACATTTCATATGCTTCCAGAAGAACTACTTATGGGAAATTACGTGATTTACTGTTGTGGAGAGCACCTAGCAATGCTTAAAGTGGGGTGTGTCCATACACACTGACACGCCAAAGAAGCTACTATAGGCATGTGTATTCAATACGGAGATATGTAAGCAAGCAGAATACGGCGCTGCCGTCCGCAACGCCTGTATAATACAAGGGTCTGGCGCAGTTGTCAGATCGGTTACTGCTGCTACAATGGTTTTTTATCAAGATTTAAGCGAGTCTGAACGTGGTGTTATAGTCGTAGCACAAACGATGGGACACATCATCTTCGAGGTTGCGATGAAGTGGGTATTTTCCCATACGACCATTTCGCGAGTGTAACGTGAATATCAGGAATCCGGTAAGAAATCAAATCTCCGTGCGGCCGGAAAAAGATCCTGTAAGAACGGGACGGGACAAACGACGACTGAAGAGAATCGTTGAACGTGACAGAAGTGCAACACTTCCGCAAACTGCGGCAGATATCAATGCTGGGCCATCAAGTAGTATCAGTGTGCGAACCATTCAACGAAACTTCATTGATATGGGCTTTCGGAGCCGAAGGTCCACTCATGTACCCTTGATGACTGCACGCCTGGACCTGTCAACACCGAGATTGGACCGTTGATGACTGGAAGCATGTTGCCTGGTTGGACGAGTCTCGTTTCAAATTGTATCGAGCGGATGGGTCGTGTACGGGCGAGGGGACAACCACATGAATCCATGGACTCTGCATCTCAGCAGGGATTGTTGAAGCAGGTGGAGGTTCTGTAATACTGTGGGGCGTGTGCAGCTGGAGTAATATGGGACCCCTGATACGTCTTGCCGCGCGGGATTGTTCGTGGACTGTGCGGCTGGTCCCGGCGGAGGTTCGAGTCCTCCCTCGGGCATAGCTGTGTGTGTTCGTCCTTAGGATAATTTAGGTTAAGTAGTGTGTAAGCTTAGGGACTGATGACCTTAGCAGTTAAGTCCCATAGGATTTCACACACAACATTTGATACGTTTTGATACGACACTGACAGGTGACATATACGTAAGCAACCGATCACCTGTATCCATTTATGTCCATTGTGCGTTCCGACGGACTTCTGCAGTTGCAGCAGGACAATTCGACACCCTTCACGTCCCCAATTGCTATAAAGTGGCTCCAGGAAAACACTTATGAGTTTAAATACTTCCGCTGACCGCCAAACTCCTCAGACAAGAACATTATTGAGCGTATCTGAGATGCCTTGCAACGTCCTGTTCAGAAGAGATCTCTACCGCCTCGTACTCTTACGGATTTATGGACAGTCCTTCACGATTCATGGTGTCAATTCCTCGACATTAGTCGAGTCCATGCCATGTCATGTTGCGGAACTTTTGCGTGCTCGCGGGGGCCCTACACGATATTAGGCAAGTATTCCAGTTTCTTTGGCTCGCCAGTGTAGAAATCCCTACGGTTCAAAATTGATTTCGCAACTATGAGAACAATAATAGTGACCATCGAAAGCTTGAATTTTATCTTTGATTCGACGCGGTTTATGTACCGAGAATTTTATATTAGTCGTGGTAGGAGAGGAAAAATGGAGGGGCATAATTAAGACACTGGCCTCGTATTCGGAAGGAAGGGCAATCAACTCCTTGTCCAACCAACCTCCAAATGAAAGGCAGCGTTTTTCCTAGAACAAGACCGCAGTGGAATCTGTCTGCCAGCTTTCTCTAATGACCTCCACGTCAACGAGACTCTAAACTCTGTCTTTCTTTCTATCCGGCATTGTACGGATTTGCCCTCATCTGAGCTCTGCAATCACCTCATCTATGCCCTCATGGGGGAAAGTATGACGTAACATCGAAACGGATGGTGGTAAGTCTTGGTACTTTTTTAGATACACAGACCGCTGTTGTAGGGGAAAGAAACTGGAAGTCCAGGGGAAACAGAAGAGAAAAATGATTAACTGAGTCGCCTGACAATGATGAGGTGAACCCATCGACATCTCCTACAGAGCACGCACTTCTCTGTAGCCCTGTATCTTAACCGTTCCGAAAACAGCTAGATTCGATATCAAGATACAGTATATCCTTACCAAAGAACTGGCTGCCCAGTATTTTTCATTCAAACTAGGCGAATCACATGTTATTTCGTGAATACCAGCTGCTAGTGATTTCTTCACATAGTTTAAAAACTCCTCCAAAGGTCCGTCTCCCATGATATCAGATCTGAAACTAAAATCAGATTCAGGCAATCATCTATGAGATCAATGTATGTATGCATCTGATTATTAAATTCTATACCAACATACTCTGTCAGTGCAGTGATATGCAAAATACTTAGTGGTCCAAAAAGTTTTGGAACTTCTAAAGAGAGTTTCACGAAAAAAGTTCACAGTAAATGTCTCTTTACAATATATATATAAGATTAGAAAGTTATTGTAATTAGTAAGTCTGGAAGCATTTTAAATGTGGTGTTACCGGTGAATGTCAAAAGTTAAGTGGGGAACGGCAAGATTCAAATGAAAGTGTATCAAAAACAATTGGATGGAAAGAAGTCGAAGTAAAACCGTTAGCATAAGAATGGATAGGTTAGAGGAATATCTTCTACACCATCCAGGAACAGTTAACTTGGCACTGGAAGGAAAGCATAAGTATACTTTGTTTCATATTCATCACATACCGCTGGTACAGTTCTTTACCTATCAGCAATGAGCCAATAACAAGTCATTCTGGAGAGTGCAACATCTAGTAGCCGGAAGCGCTGTATGAACCCAACTTAGGACTCAAGTAGTCCCCTTACTCTCCTGAATCACTCAGAGAATGACTGAAACGAGAGTAGGAAAGAGGAGCAGGTGCCAGCGCGTGAACTCAACAAGAACAGCAAACAGAGATACAATGGCTGCTGTGCTGCCCTTCATCTCCAGCGTACAAGTAGTGCAAGGCCGAGGTCGCAGGCACGACGGCAGCCGCATCTGTCGTCTGACGTCACTGCTGTAGTCTGTCCTCCCATGCAATCTGAACCAGGCTGCCGTCAGAGACTCGCAGTACTCGCTTGCTTTCTGGAAAAAAAAAAAAGTAGTATCGGTTTCCATCGGTTACTCATAAGAGCAATACACGCTCTCAGCACCAGAATGAGCAAGCAACGAAGTGGGGCAGCAGGAAGACCTGAACTGTTATTAAAGATTAACTCCAATCAAATCCCGTTCAGCTCTCCTAACTTAAGTTTCCATTGTTTGCTTAAATCACACCCAGGAAAATAAACATTTGCAAACAAATAAATACTGGGTAAAGTGGATTTCCAATTACGAACTTCTTTGGACGTAGTGAGCACAGCATAAGTGTGAAGCTGGAGGTTGCTCGTGGCTATTCTTTGAGTATTTTGGTGTAAGGGAAGCTGGGGCCTGCAGTGGCTCGTCACAGATTAATAGACTGAGGTGACAAAAGTCATGGGATGCTTCCTAACATCGCGTCGGACCTCCTTTTGCCCGGCGTAGTACAACAGCTCGACATGGTATCGACTCAACAAGCCGTTGGAAGTCCGCTGGAGAAATGCTGAGCCATACTGCCTCTACAGCCATCCATAATTGCAAAAGTGTTGCCGGTACAGGAGTGTGAGCACGAACTGACCTATCGATTGTGTCCAATAAACGATCGATGGGATCCACGTCGAGCGATCCGGGTGACTAAATCATTCGCTCGAATTATCCAGAACGTTCTTCAAACAATTGTGGCCCGTTGACATGGCGCAGTCATCCATAAAAATTCCATCGTTGTTTGGGAACATGGAATGGCTCTGGCTCTGAGCACTATGGGACTTAACATCTATGGTCATCAGTCCCCTAGAACTTAGAACTACTTAAACCTAACTAACCTAAGGACAGCACACAACACCCAGTCATCACGAGGCAGAGAAAATCCCTGACCCCGCCGGGAATTGAACCCGGGAACCCGGGCACGGGAAGCGAGAACGCTACCGCACGACCACGAGCTGCGGACTGAACATGGAATGCATGAATGGTAGTAAATGATCTCCATATAGCCGAACATAACCATTTTCAGTCAACGAGCAGTTCAGTTGGGCCAGAGGACCCAGTCCATTCCATGTCAACGCAGCCCACACCATTATGGAGTCATCACCAACGTGCACAGTGCCTTGTGGACAGCTTGGTCCATGGCTTCCTAGGGTCTGCCTCACACTCGAACTCTGCTATCAGCTCTTACCAGCTGAAATCGGAATTCATCTGACCAGGCCACGGTTTTCCAATCATCTAGAGTCCAACCGATATGATCATGGCACCAGCAGAGGCGCTGCAGGCGAAGTTGTGCTCACGGCGTTCGTCTGCTGCTATAGTTAACCGCAAATTTCGCTTCTCTTTTCTAACGGGTACTTTCGTCGTACGTCTCAAACTGATTTCTGCGACTATTTCACGCCGGGAGGCTTGTCTGTTAGCAATGACAACCCTGCACAAACTACGCTGCTCCCGGTCGTTAAGTGTTATCCGTAGTGATAGGTAATGCCTGAAATTTGGTACTCTCAGCACACTCTTGACACTGTGAATCTCGTAATATTGAATTCCCGAACCCTTCCGAAATGTAATGTCTCATGCGTTAAGCTCGAACTTCTATTCCTCGTTCAAAGTGTGTTAATTGCCGTCGTGCGGCCACAATTACACCTGAAACCCTCACATTTATCACCTGAGTAGAAATGACAGCTTCGCCGTTGAACTGCCCTTTTATACCTTGTGTGAGGCTACCATCATCTGTATATGTGCATATCGCTATCACTTCAGTGTAATGTAGTTACGATATGTTCGATTTGCTGCCGCAGTTCACGTCACTTCTGTGAAGGTACTTTCACGATACTGAAAAACACTTGTAGCGTGCAATCAATGAAACATGTAACGCAAAAGAAAAGCAACAGAGAAAGGCAGCAACTCTGACGAAACTGTGATGTGGTTGCCATCGCTGCAGCGCATGTTACCCAGCTCTTCGTCAGTAAACCTCTCTACACTGCAGTGTTGTTGATGTTGTTGTGGTCTTCAGTCCAGAGACTGGTTTGATGCAGCTCTCCATGCTACTCCATCCTGTGCAAGCATCTTCATCTCCCAATACTTACTGCAGCCTACATCCTTCTGAATCTGCTTAGTGTATTCATCTCTTGGTCTCCCTCTACGATTTTTACGCTCCACGCTGCCCTCCAATGCTAAATTTGTGATCCCCTGATGCCTCAGAACATGTCCTACCAACCGGTCCCTTCTTCTTGTCAAGTTGTGCCACAAACTCCTCTTCTCCCCAATTCTATTCAATACCTCCTCATTAGTTATGTGATCTACCCATCTAATCTTCAGCATTCTTCTGTAGCACCACATTTCGAAAGCTTCTATTCTCTTCTTGTCCAAACTATTTATCGTCCATGTTTCACTTCCATACATGGTTACACCCCATACAAATACTTTCAGAAACGACTTCCTGACACTTAAACCTATACTCGATGTTAACAAATATCTCCCTTTCAGAAACGCTTTCCTTGCCATTGCCAGTCTACATTTTATATCCTCTCTACTTCGACCATCATCAGTTATTTTGCTCGCCAAATAGCAAAACTCCTTTACTACTTTAAGTGTCTCATTTCCTAATCTAATTCCCTCAGCATCGCCAGACTTAATTCGACTACATTCCATTATCCTCGTTTTGCTTTTGTTGATGTTCATCTTCTATCCTCCCTTCAAGACACTGCCACTGCAGTGTATCACTGTCGAAGTGCAACCAACACTGCTACAAAAACAAACCCGAAACAGATCAGAGCAGTGTTGAATGTAAGCTTGAAGGCGAAGAGTAAAGTGGCGTTTTCTATTGTCAGCAGCAAAGGCCGAGGGCGAATGGAATAAGTTTATATCCAAATGAGACTCACAGGCCATACCATAGACCATTTGTACTGTTTTGAAGATATTTGAATGTTATGCTGTACAGAAACAAATATAAATTGGAATCAGAG
This sequence comes from Schistocerca americana, assembly GCF_021461395.2. NCBI lineage: Eukaryota > Metazoa > Arthropoda > Insecta > Orthoptera > Acrididae > Schistocerca > Schistocerca americana. The sequence continues at coordinate 734,624,526 of NC_060121.1, read as the reverse complement.
CAATCATATCTGTGTATTTACTAATAATGGCGCACCATAAATTGGAACGAACTCCCTGACACAATATCTATCAAAGTTTGGAAAAAGGTGGACGAATTGAGATTTCTCGCCCATTTCAAGTCCCCAATACCGGAGGCAATACTTTCCTGTGCCGCACTCATAATATCTAGTTTGTGATATCAGAATGGATTTAGATATGCTATTTGTGTTTCAAGAAATTTTACACGAGAGGTTGTCCGCTATCTCAGCTGTGGGTTATTTGACACTCGATATAATTAGTTTTATTGAATTCAGGAAAGATTTTTTTTCTGCTACACGTTCTTATTCTAATGAGGCTTAAAAATAACCAGAATGGCTCAGGCTGTCTTCCATTCCTACAATGACGTGGAAGTAAATCGAAAGTTACAACGGAAGAGTACCACCTGAGATAGAACAGTTATTCCAGATGGGAATTTACGATGTGGGGAAACATCAGTGTTGCTAGCAACATCGTTGTGTCCTGTAGGATCTAGCTGACGTTACTCCAGTAAGACTACATACTAAGAACAGCAACAGTAGCATCAGCTGTAGACGTGAGAGCAGGCCGACAGGGACGGACCGATCATGATGCGGACATCGAGCTCCACTTCTGACTGCATCATTACTCCTTTTTTTCCCTTCTGCTGTCTTTTCAGCCATACATGATTAAACTGTGCTGCAACTTGAATCCCTTTATTGAGCCATAGTACCGATTTTTTTCGTTAAAAAGCACCCCACAGACTAGTTAGTAGATGCTGGGTTAACATTTTGGTGAAGAGAATCAAACAGGATTCGCACCGAAGGTAGTTTTCAGCTAACTGACAGTGTACAGCAGTGCAGTAGATTCGGCCCGAGGTGAAGACTGCAGGGCTCGAAACGTCCCTGTAAGGCCACAGAAGAAACAATGCACCAGGAAAAGAACATGAGAAGTTTTGTGTAACTGACAATGGCCGCGAGAATTTTGGGTGTTATTTCTAATTTCAGCTCGCCATACGACACGCTGGGCCACCGCTAGTCTTTTGGAAGTGTAATTCCCTCTTGAAATAGAGATGGGCGTGCAAGTCGAGGGTTGTATGTAGACATAGGATGTGAAATCAAAATGAAAAAAATCAGTAAGAAAATAGGCAACTACGTGACGAGAGAGATTATCACCTCGAAAAAATGAAGTTGCATAATTAATCCTTTGTTTGAGACTTCGTGGAGGATAAAAACGTCGCTCTGGTCCGGGATTCGAAGCTGGGACCTTTGTCTTCGGCGGGCAAGTGCTCTATCAACTGAATTACCCGAGCAAGATAAACGAGCCGCTTTCGCATCTTTACTTCCACCAGTATCTCATCGCCTACCGTCCAAACTTCACAGAGGCTGTCATGCATAACTTGCGGGACTAGCACTGCTGGAGGGAAGGATACTGCGGAGACGTGGCTTAGCCATAGCTTAGGGAACTGGTACCAGCGGCGTGTGCGCTGATGTGAAACTTACTGGCAGAATAAATCTGTGTTCTGGGCCAAGACTCGAACCTGGGACTTAACGCGTTTCTCGTGTAAGTACTACTCTGCCAGGAAGTTTCAAGTCAGCACACACTACGCTGCAGAAGGAAAGTTGGTTCTGGTAATTGTTTGCTTGTTTGATTGCAATCCTGGTACACACTGAAATCCGCACGCCGCAGTACCTCAGCACGTCACCGGAAGGGCCAAAATATAAAGGTAAAGTCCAGGGATGAGGCGGTGTATCGTAACGTAAGTCTTTTTCGGCAGTAGAGGAAATATCGCAGTCGTATCGTACAATACCAGAAGGCTACGTAAGTCATCTGGATTGGCCTGACATAGCTGTAGTATTTCCGCTGCTGCTGGAAAAGAATTGCGGCACGATACGCCACCTTATACTTAGGCTGTACCACTATATTTTGGCTCCTTTGGCGGCTTACTACGGTATTGCAATGCGGGGATTTCAGTGAGTATTAGGACTGCGGACATGTACTTGAAAACAAAGTGTAAATTACGGAACATTATTTTTTGAGGTGATAGTTAAAACATGCCACGGCTGCAAAATACTAACACTAATTCTTTACAGACGAATGGAAAAACTGGTAGAAGCCGACCCCGGGGAAGATCAGTTTGGATTCCGTAGAAATGTTGAAACACGTGAGGCAATACTGACCCTACGACTTATCTTGGAAAATAGATTAAGGAAAGGCAAACCTACATTTCTAGCTTTTGTAGACTTAGAGAAAGCTTTTGACAGTGTTGACTGGAATACTCTCTTTCAAATTCTGAAGGTGGTAGAGGTCAAATACAGGGAGCGAAAGGCTATTTACAATTTGTACAAAAAAAAAATGGTTCAAATGGATCTGAGCACTATGAGACTAACTTATGAGGTCATCAGTCCCCTAGAACTTAGAACTAATTAAACCTAACTAACCTAAGGACATCACACACATCCATGCCCGAGGCAGGATTCGAACCTGCGACCGTAGCGGTCGCTCGGCTCCAGACTGTAGCGCCTAGAACCGCACGGCCACTCCGGTCGGCCAATTTGTATAGAAACCAGATAGCAGATGTAAGAGTCGATGGGCATGAAAGAGAAGCAGTGGTTGGAAAGGGAGTGAGACAGGGTTGTAGCCTCTCCCCGATGCTATTCAATCTGTATATTGAGCAATCAGTAAAGGAAACAAAAGAAAAATTAGGAGTAGGGATTAAAATCTATGGAGAAGAAATTAAAACTTTGAGGTTCACCGATGACATTGTAATTCTGTCAGAGACAGCAAGGGACCTGGAAGAGCAGATGAACGAAATGGACAGTGTCTTGAAAGGAGGATATAAGATGAACATCAACAAAACCAAAACGAGGATAATGGAATGTAGTCGAATTAAGTCGGGTGGTGCTGAAGGAATTAGATTGGGAAATGAGACACTTGAAGTAGTAAAGGAGTTTTGCTATTTGGGGAGCAAAATAACTGATGATGGTCGAAGTAGAGAGGATACAAAATGTAGACTGGCAATGGCAAGGAAGGAGTTTCCGAAGAAGAGAAATTTGTTAACTTCGAGTATAGATTTAAGTGTCAGGAAGTCTTTTCTGAAAGTATTTGTATGGAGTGTAGCCATGTATGGAAGTGAAACGTGGACGAGAAATAGTTTGGACAAGAAGAGAATAGAAGCTTTCGAATATGGTGCTACAGAAGGATGCTGAAGATTAGTTGGGTAGATCACGTAACTAATGAGGTGGTTTTGAATGGAATTGGCGAGAAGAGAAATTTGTGGCACAACTTGACTAGAAGAAGGGATCGGTTGGTAGGACATACTTTGAGGCATCAAGGGATCACCAGTTTAGTATTGGAGGGCAGCGTGGAGGGTAAAAATCGTAAAGGGAGACCAAGAGATGAATACACTAAACAGATTCAGAAGGATGTAGGTTGCAGTAGGTACTGTGAGATGAAGAAGCTTGCACAGGATAGTGTAGCATGGACAGCTGCATCAAACCAGTCTCTGGACTGAAGACCACAAAAACAACAGTTAAAACATGGACTACCCTCGTGCTACACTTGGACTCCAAGATTACTCGTGGCAAGGTGCCTGATTGTAGCTGAACGGGTGGAAGTCAACATATCTCGACTCGTTTGCTCACAGTTGCAGCCAACTTTTACTTATAGACAACGCAGCGCGTTACAAGTCAAATATGTCAATAAACAAGTTTTTTTTTTTCGAAGTTAACTGCACATAACACTTCAGCGGCCGTCAACTGAACATGGTTTTTCTGCATTCGCTAATGCAGAGTCGCCGAATGCAGTATTGTACGCTCGATAATGTAGACAGCGAGCAGAAAGAAGTCAATACCGGTCGATGACATTACAATTTCCATCAGTTCAGCTACTACTTCGCCGAGAGTCTTCTCAGAGTGCGAGTACAGGACAGTATTGTAACAACGGCGACAGTAAATGGATAGGGCGCAAGTACATGTGCAGCGCCACCTTCGAGGCAGGTCGCTGCACGACATGAGCTGCGATCGATGGTGAGACAAGAGAAAAGCGAGCGAGAAGCGCGCGACTAGTCGAGGGGAGCGAGGCAGACGCGCGCATACCTGTCGGGGCGGCGTGGCGTGGGTGCGGCCGCAGTGCACGGCACGTCCAGCACAAGGTTAGCACCGGATTTTGGAGCGGGCCAAGCCACGTCCGCGGCTGGCGGCGGCGCGCCGGCGAGTGCGGCAAGGTCGCCCTCCCGCCGGTCGCCACGCAGACAACGCCCGCCGCCAGAGGAGCCGCGAATCAACAGCCGCTGAGCGCACCTGCTACAGCCGCCGGCTCACGGGCCGCGCATTCGAACGTTGAGCGAGCCGAGTTCCCGACGTCACAGCGCCGAATAGCACGTTGTGGAGTCTTTCTGAACGTGCAGAGCTATGTCTAGCACCTCAGATATTCTAAACGTGCGTCTGAAAGCTGATTAGAGAGATAGCAGATCGCCACCTACGTCAAATACACGCCATCTCCATTCAGTACAGAGTAGCGATGTGCCATGTTGCCTTTCAGTTGAAGCCCATATGTATACAGGGTGGTCCGTTGATAGTGACCGGACCAAATATCTCACGAAATAAGCATCAAACGAAAAATCTACAAAGAACGAAACTCGTCTAGCTTGAATGAGGAGACCAGATGGCGCTATGGTTGGCCCGCTAGATGGCGCTGCCATAGGTCAAACGGATATCAACGGAATTTTTTTTTTTGAAAAGGAACCCTCATTTTATTACATATTCGTGTAGTACGTAAAGAGATATGAATGTTTTAGTTGGACCACATTTTTCGCTTTGTGATAGATGGCGCTGTAATAGCCGCAAACGTATAAATACGTCGTATCACGCAACATCTACATCTACATGACTACTCTGCAATTCACATTTAAGTGCTTGGCAGAGGGTTCATCGAACCACAATCATACTATCTCTCTACCATTCCACTCCCGAACAGCGCGCGGGAAAGACGAACGCCTAAACCTTTCTGTTCGAGCTCTGATTTCTCTTATTTTATTTTGATGATCATTCCTACCTATGTAGGTTGGGCTGAACAAAATGTTTTCGCATTCGGAAGAGAAAGCTGGTGACTGAAATTTCGTAAATAGATCTCGCCGCGACGAAAAACGTCTTTGCTTTAATGACTTCCATCCCAACTCGCGTATCAAATGTGCCACACTCTCCCTCCTATTACGTGATAATACAAAACGAGCTGCCCTTTTTTGCACCCTTTCGATGTCCTCCGTCAATCCCACCTGGTAAGGATCCCACACCGCGCAGCAATATTCTAACAGAGGACGAACAAGTGTAGTGTAAGCTGTCCCTTTAGTGGACTTGCATCTTCTAAGTGTCCTGCCAATGGAACGCAACCTTTGGCTCGCCTTCCCCACAATATTATCTATGTGGTCTTTCCAACTGAAGTTCGTAATTTTAACACCCAGGTACTTAGTTGAATTGACAGCCTTGAGAATTGTACTATTTATCGAATAATCGAATTCCAACGGATTTCTTTTGGAACTTATGTGGATCACCTCACACTTTTCGTTATTTAGCGTCAACTGCCACCTGCCACACCATACAGCAATCTTTTCTAAATCGCTTTGCAACTGATACTGGTCATCAGATGACCTTACTAGACGGTAAATTACAGCATCATCTGCGAACAACCTAAGAGAACTGCTCAGATTGTCACCCAGGTCATTTATATAGATCAGGAACAGCAGAAGTCCCAGGACGCTTCCCTTGGGAACACCTGATATCATATCAGTTTTACTCGATGATTTGCCGTCTATTACTAAGAACTGCGACCTTCCTGACAGGAAATCAAGAATCCAGTCCCCATAGGCCCGCAGCTTGATTAGAAGTCGCTTGTGAGGAACGGTGTTAAAAGCCTTCCGGAAATCTGGAAATACGGAATCAACTTGAGATCCCCTATCGATAGCGGCGGACGGTATTTGCTTCGTGATACGTTACCCTGTTAAAATGGACCGTTTACAAATTGCGGAAAAGGTCGATATAGTGTTGATGTATGGCTATTGTAATCAAAATGCCCAACGAGCGCGTGCTATGTATGCTGCTTGGTATCCTGGACGACATCATCCATGTGTCCGGACCGTTCGCCGGATAGTTATGTTAATTAAGAAAACAGGAAGTGTTCAGGCACATGTGAAACGTCAGCCACGACCTGCAACAAATGATGATGCCCAGGTAGGTGTTTTAGCTGCTGTCGCGGCTAATCCGCACATCAGTAGCAGACAAACTGCGCGAGAATCGGGAATCTCAAAAACGTCGGTGTTGAGAATGCTACATCAACATCGATTGCACCCTACCATATTTCTATGCACCAGGAATTGCATGGCGACGACTTTGAATGTCGTGTACAGTTCTGCCACTGGGCACAAGAGAAATTACGGGACGATGACACATTTTTTGCACGCGTTCTATTTAGCGACGAAGCGTCATTCACCAACAGCGGTAACGTAAACCAGCATAATATGCACTATTGGGCAAAGGAAAATCCACGATGGCTGCGACAAGTGGAACATCAGCGACCTTGGCGTAATTTATGGTGTGTCATTATGGGACGAAGGATAATTGGCCCCATTTTATCGATGGCAATCTAAATGGTGCAATGTATGCTGATCTGCTGCGTAATGTTCTACCGGTGTTACGACAAGATGTTTCACTGCATGACAGAATGGCGATGTATTTCCAACATGATGGATGTCCGGCACATAGCTCGCGTGCGGTTGAAGCGGTATTGAATAGCATATTTCGTGACAGGTGGATTGGTCGTCGAAGCACCATATCATGGCCCGCACGTTCACCGGATCTGACGTCGCCGGATTTCTTTCTGTGGGGGAAGTTGAAGGATATTTGCTATCGTGATGCACCGACAACGCCTGACATCCGTCAGCGCATTGTCAATGAATGTGCGAACATTACGGAAGGTGAAATACTCGCTGTTGAGAGGAATGTCGTTACACGTATTGCCAAATGCATTGAGGTTGACGGACATCATTTTGAGCATTTATTGCATTAATGTGGTATTTACAGGTAATCACGCTATAACAGCATGCGTTCTAAGAAATGAAAGTTCACAAAGGTACTTGTAACACATTGGAACAACCTAAATAAAATGTTCAAACGTGCCTACGTTCCGTATATTAATTTAAAAGACCTACCTGTTACCAACTGACGGTCTAAAATTGTGAGCCATATTTTTGTGACTATTACAGCGCCATCTATCACAAAGCGAAAAAAGTGGTCCAACTAAAACATTCATACTTCTTTACGTACTACACGAATATGTAATAAAAATGGGGGTTCCTATTTTTTTAAAAACGCAGGTGATATCCGTTTGACCTATGGCAGCGCCATCTAGCGGGCCAGCCGTAGCGCCATCTGGTTTCCCTCTTCAAGCTAGACAAGTTTCGTTCTTTGTAGTTTTTTCGTTTGACGCTTATTTCGTGAGATATTTGGCCCGGTCACGATCAATGGACCACCCTGTATAGGCCGTTTCTGGGCACCACCAAACTGAGGATCTCAAAAAGACTTCTCTATAGTTCTATGATTCTTGTAATGAAATGACGAGGAACGTCATATCGTGGTTAAAGAATTTTCGGACTTGCGTGCCGTATTATAAGAGTACGCCGTTTGAAAGCAACGGCACATTGAAGATCTATCAAAAACGCATTGTTCGTCGTACAGTTTGCCATAATTAAATATCAGTTAGTAACATAGCTACGTTTAAAGGTCTCAGGAGATAGTAAGATGCTAGGTAGAGTCATACCACGCTGGTTACGTTAGGGACATCACTAGCGTCACAGATGCAGAAGGCAAGGCGTGGAGTGATGGTGGTTCGTGTCTCACTACAACCTCTGCGTTTTAATACGTTCTAATACTTTCTTATGAGTTTAATGTAAGTATATACTACAATCTTCGACGTTATTAATATAAGTGCGCTCTTTTTGAGGAGTGAGTTTGTTCGATTGGCTTAATCTACAAGGCAGCTTCCACTACTTGCAGGAAGACATTTTGCCATTTCTTCATTTAAGTTTTGTTCAAATGATTCAAATGGCTCTGAGCACTATGGGACTTAACTTCTAAGATCATCAGTCCCCTAGAACTTAGAACTACTTTAACTAACCTAAGGACATCACACGCATCCATGCCCGAGGCAGGATTCGAACCTGCGACCGTAGCGGTCGCGCGTTTCCAGACTGTAGCGCCTAGAACCGCTCGGCCACCCCGGCCGGCTTAAGTTTTGTATTTCATATGTTGTACAGATTATGTTATTGAAAGAGATCAGTGATCAAACAAGAACGACCTTACTAAAAAGCGAGAATGATAAAATTATTTTTACCCCATATGGAGAACTTTTGTAAAGTTGTACCGCACTATTAGTAATGCAGCTTTTATAAGCGATGTCCTTGTTCACTTGACATGGTACCTTTCCTTTTTCGCCGCGGTGGGTAGCCGAGCGGTCTGAGGCGTCTTGTCGCGGTCTTCGCGGCTTCCCCCGTCGGAGGTTCGAGCCCTCCCTCGGGCACGTGTGCGTGGTCCTTAGCGTAAGTTAGTTTAAGTTAGATTAAGTAGTGTGTAAGTTTAGGGACCGAGGATCTCAGCAGTTTGGTCCCATAAGACCTTACCACAAATTTCCAAAAAATTTCCTTTTTCCCCTACATCATGTTCACGGATACTGAAGTTTTTATTTACGTGTACTACAGGCAGAAAAACCTGACTAGTATATGGGCAAGGGAAGAAATGTACGTTTTAACAGAGCAAATGTACGAATTTTACGTCCCTCCATTTCGTAAACAGTGCAATTTATGAGCTAGATACAGCCGACAACTGCCGCTTAAGCCAGTTGCCATCGCTTACACCTCGTTGGGGCCCAAGCACTGTATGCACAAGTCGCATCGCTTCTGAGCGTTCAGCAACACGCTGAACTCTGTACACTCAAAGTGAACGGCTTAACGGCCTTCCCTGTCGGCTCCCGTCTGTGGTTTGAAACAAACTCATCGCTTACCCATTTCCATTTGAACGGAATTCACTTCTGCGCCTACCACATCATTATTATAAATTGATTATTCCAGAGAAGAAGACATCAAACAGCCGCTGTTGATAATTCTACTTATTTACGTAAATATCGCCGTAACCGGTTTCAAACCGACAGGATCTTATCCAGACGGCTTTTCACATCAAGACGCACATTTGTTAAAGTTTACATACGATGGTCTATGTGACAAGAAAGCAAAAGAAAGTGTTTGTTTCGTAAACAGTTCACCTTACTTCTCGACCTAGTCTCCTTTGAGGGATATACACTTGCTCCAGCTATTCTCCAGCTTTTTCATCCCATTCGAATAATATGTTCTGTCAAACTCTGCAAAATACTCGTTGACTGCAACTATCAGTTCCTCATTTCATAAAACTTTCAAGTTAGGGAACAAGAAGAAGTCACTTGGGGCTAAATCTGGTGAACAGGATGTATGAGAAACCAAGTCAACTGCACTTTCGTCATTGTTATTGCTGACTTGTGGGGTGATGCATGATCCCGATAATAGAGCATTTTTCTGCATGCTGATCTTGGTCTTGTTTTCAGCCACAGCAACCCCCCTGCGGGTCCGGGGGTTAGAATAGGCCCGAGGTATTCCTGCCTGTCGTAAGAGGCGACTAAAAGGAGTCCCTCCCCCTCAAGGGGGTAGTTAGCGCCTGCGTCAGGAGACGGACGGTTCCACGACCTATATTTGCGGTCATTTTGGTTTTTCACTTCTTCTCGTTTCTTCCTTCCTTTGGTTGGTTCCTTTCTTTGTTCTTCTCCATCTCACTGCCTTACTTACACTTTCCCTTGCCTTCTTCTCCTTGCCTTCTTCTCCTTGCCTTCTTCTCCTTGCCTTCTTCTCCTTGCCTTCTTCTCCTTGCCTTCTTCTCCTTGCCTTCTTCTCCTTGCCTTCTTCTCCTTGCCTTCTTCTCCTTGCCTTCTTCTCCTTGCCTTCTTCTCCTTGCCTCCTTCTCCTTGCCTTCTTCTCCTTGCCTTCTTCTCCTTGCCTTATTCTCCTTGCCTTCTTCTCCTTGCCTTCTCTGGTCTCCGCCTCGGCGTTTGAGACAGTCTGTCCTCTCTCTCCCTCTTTCTCTTCTTTTTCCTCTTCTTCCTTCTTCACTGTGCGCGCCTGAAGGCCGACCCACGCGTTCGCACGCGTAGTCGGTGACGGGGTAACGCGTAATTCCCCGCCCTGGGTAGACAAGTAAGGCACGCACGTACCCTCTGGCAAAGGCCAGGCCCAGGGAGGGGTGATTGCCTGAGCTGACACCTTCCGACCATGCCGATTGATCCCTCCGTCTTTCTCGGGAGGTGTGACCTGAGGTGTAAACATTCACCTAAGCGGGAGTGCCCTCTGAGAGGGTCCCCACAAGGAAGGAGCGCGCCATCGGAGACGCTGGCAATCATGGGGGATTCCTCCCAATGGATTTCTCTTCTGCTTCTCTCTCGACTTCTGCCCACAGACGGAAACTTGACCAGCCACCAGTGACAAAAGTACTACCCCTGCCCCACAGTTCCTCGTAGTTTCTCGATCTGAGGACGGAAAGGATTTTTCCTCTGTCAACCCTTTCGTTATCCAGAAGGGCGTCGATGTCATAGCCGGATCTGTCAAGTCTTGTACCAGGTTGCGTAATGGTACCTTGTTACTAGAAACTGAGAGCGCCTTTCAGGCACAAAAACTGCTTCGGGCCACACTCCTGTACACGTTCCCTGTCCAGGTGGAGGCTCACCGCACTTTGAATTCGTCTCGTGGTGTGGTATATACTAGATCACTCGACGGATTGACTGACGAGGAGATTCAGTCTTTCCTACCTGAGCAGGGCGTGACGGCTGTCCATAGGGTCATGAAAAAGGTCAACAATGACCTTGTGCCGACCCAGACACTTTTATTGACCTTTGATAGTGTTCAGCTGCCGTCGCGCATTAAAGCAAGCTACGAGGTTATTTCTGTTGGCCCCTATGTCCCGACACCTACGCGATGCTACCAGTGTCAGCGTTTTAATCACACTCGCCAGTCTTGTTCCAATGTGGCTAAATGTGTCACTTGTGCCAGGGATGCCCATGAGGGTGACTGTCCACCTCCGTCTCCTCGTTGTGTGAACTGTCAGGGTGACCATGCAGCCTCCTCCCGCGACTGTCCCATCTACAAGGAAGAACGCTGTATCCAAGAAATTCGGGTCAAAAAGAAAGTGTCCACCTCGGCTGCTCGTAAGCTATTTGCTAGTAGGAAGCCAACGCTGCTCCCAGCGGGGAAATACAGTTCTGTCCTCGCCTCTCCTCGGACTACCAGGGAGGTGGCGACGCAGACATGCGATCTGACCTTCAGCACCACAGTCGTCCGTTCGGCCAGCGCCAAGATCGCGCGGTCGACGTCTCCTCTTCCTCCCGTCACCCCTCAGACACAAGCACCATCATCAGCTTCTGCCAAGACGAAGACCCAAAAGTCAGATGCACGGACCTTCAAGAAGGAACCGTCCCGTGCAGACTTCCTGCGTACCTCGAACTCCCAGCCATCGACCAGTACTTCCACTAAACGACCTTCAAAGAAGGCTCATAGGAAGCACAGTTCTCCTTCTCCGCCACGGCGCATTTCTTCTCCTGCGCCACCCAGCGGTTGCCGCCCCAGGCCGTCATCCGTTTCGCCTGGCCGCACCGCTGGTAGCCGAACATATGGCCGTTCACTTGCAGAGGAAGCTCCCCCTCCTGGCCATCTTAACAAGATGGCCGATGAACCTATAGAACCAATGGACGATGACTGTCCGCCTACTGAAAGCAGCGGCAGTGCTCGCTCGAACCCAGGCCCTCAGCGGCCTTCGACGTGACCCCTTCTTTCATCTTCCTTTTCTTCTCACGATGGCACTTATTCACTGGAATATTCGCAGCATTCGCTCCAACCGAGAGGACTTGAAGTTGCTGCTCCGCTTGCACCGTCCGCTCGTCGTACCCCTCCAGGAAACGAAGCTACGCCCATGCGATCAAATTGCCTTGGCACACTACACCTCTGTGCGTTTTGACCTACCCCCTGTGGTAGGTATTCCGGCTCATGGAGGGGTTATGTTGCTCGTCCGGGATGATATTTACTACGATTCCATCACATTGCACACCGGCCTGCAGGCAGTTGCCGTCCGAATTACTCTCCCCACTTTTACATTTTCCATTTGTACCGTTTACACTCCATCGTCGTCTGCCGTTACCAGGGCAGACATGATGCAAATTATTGCTCAGCTACCTGCACCATTTTTGTTAAGTGGAGACTTCAATGCCCATCATCCCCTTTGGGGCTCTCCAGCATCCTGCCCGAGGGGCTCCCTGTTAGCAGACCTTTTCAACCAGCTCAATCTTGTCTGCCTCAATACTGGCGCCCCTACTTTTCTTTCGGACACATCTCACACCTATTCCCATTTAGACCTCTCTATATGCACTACCCAACTTGCACGCCGGTTTGAGTGGTATGCACTTTCTGATACATATTCGAGCGACCACTTTCCGTGTGTTATCCATCTCCTGCATCATACCCCCTCTCTGTGCTCAACTAGTTGGAACATCTCCAAAGCAGACTGGGGGCTCTTCTCTTCCAGGCCGACCTTTCAGGATCAAACCTTCACAAGCTGCGATAGTCAGGTCGCACACCTCACGGAAGTCATTCTCACTGCTGCTGAATATTCCATCCCTCACACTACTTCTTCTCCACGTCGCGTACCGGTCCCCTGGTGGACCGCAGCATGTAGAGACGCTTTACGTGCTCGTCGACGTGCTTTACGCACCTTTAAACGCCACCCTACAGTGGAGAATTGTATCAATTATAAACGATTACGTGCGCAGTGTCGTCGTATTATTAAAGAAAGCAAGAAAGCCAGCTGGGCTGCTTTCACAAGCACCTTCAACAGTTTTACTCCTTCTTCTGTTGTCTGGGGTAGCCTGCGCCGGCTATCTGGCACCAAGGTCCACTCACCAGTTTCTGGCCTGACGGTCGCGAATGACGTCCTTGTGGCCCCTGAGGATGTCTCCAATGCCTTCGGCCGCTTTTTCGCAGAGGTTTCGAGCTCCGCTCATTACCACCCTTCCTTCCTCCCCCGAAAACAGGCAGAGGAGGTTAGGCCACCTAACTTCCGCTCCTCGAATCGTGAAAGTTATAATGCCCCATTCACCATGCGGGAACTCGAAAATGCACTTGCCCGGTCACGGTCCTCCACTCCAGGGCCTGATTCTATTCATATTCAGATGCTGAAGAACCTTTCTCCTGCGGATAAAGGTTTCCTTCTTCGTACTTATAATCGCATCTGGATTGAGGGACATGTTCCCGCATACTGGCGCGAGTCTATTGTCGTACCGATTCCTAAGCCGGGGAAGGACAAGCACTTGCCTTCCAGTTATCGACCCATCTCGCTTACCAGCTGTGTCTGTAAGGTGATGGAGCGAATGGTTAACTCTCGTTTGGTTTGGCAGCTCGAATCTCGACGCCTACTTACCAATGTACAATGTGGATTTCGTAGGCGCCGCTCTGCTGTTGCCCATCTGGTTACCTTGTCGACCTTCATTATGAATAACTTCTTGCGGAAGCGCCCGACCGCGGCTGTGTTCTTTGATTTGGAGAAGGCTTACGACACCTGTTGGAGGGCGGGCATTCTCCGCACCATGCATACATGGGGCCTTCGCGGTCGCCTCCCTCTTTTTATTCGTTCCTTTTTAATGGATCGACAGTTCAGGGTACGTATGGGTTCTGTCCTGTCAGACACCTTTCGCCAGGAGAATGGGGTGCCACAGGGCTCAGTTTTGAGCGTCGCTCTCTTCGCCATAGCGATCAATCCAATAATGGATTGCCTCCCAGCTGATGTATCAGGCTCCCTTTTCGTGGACGATTTTACCATCTATTGCAGCGCGCAGCGTACATGTTTCCTGGAGCGCTGTCTTCAGCGTTCTCTTGACCGTCTTTACTCCTGGAGTGTCGCCAATGGCTTCCGTTTTTCTGCCGAGAAGACGGTCTGTATTAACTTCTGGCGCTACAAAGAGTTTCTCCCACCGTCCTTACGACTCGGTCCCGTTGCTCTCCCATTCGTGGAGACAACAAAATTTTTAGGTCTTACATTTGACAGGAAACTTAGCTGGTCTCCACATGTGTCATATTTGGCTGCCCGTTGTACCCGTTCTCTAAATTTCCTCCGTGTTCTCAGTGGTATGTCGTGGGGAGCGGCTCGAACCGTCCTACTTCGCCTATATCGGTCGATCGTCCGCTCCAAGCTGGATTATGGGAGCTTCGTATACTCCTCTGCACGGCCGTCCATCTTACGCCGCCTCAACTCCATACAACATCGGGGTTTACGTCTTGCGATCGGAGCGATTTGTACTACCCCCGTCGAGAGTCTTCATGCTGAAGCCGGTGAATTGCCACTCACCTACCGGCGCGATATACTGCTTTGTCGGTATGCCTGTCGGCTACTGTCAATGCCCGACCACCCGTCTTATCGTTCCTTTTTTGACGACTCTCTCGACCGTCAATACGGGTTGTATGTCTCTGCCCTGCTACCCCCTGGAGTTTGCTTTCGTCGCCTCCTTCAACACCTTGATTTTTCACTCCCTGCAACCTTCAGAGTGGGCGAGAGCCACACGCCACCTTGGCTCCAGGCTCAGGTTCACGTTCACCTTGACCTTAGCTCGCTCCCAAAGGAGGTTACCCCCGATTCGGTATACCACTCCCGTTTTGTCGAACTTCGTTCGAAGTTCATTAATATGACCTTCATTTATACAGATGGCTCTAAGACCAATGACGGGGTCGGGTGTTCTTTTATTGTCGGGACGCAAAGTTTCAAATACCGGCTCCATGGCCATTGTTTGGTCTTCACAGCTGAGCTCTTTGCCCTCTACCAGGCTGTTCTTTACATCTGCCGCCACCGACATTCTGCTTATGTCATTTGCTCCGATTTCCTGAGCGCCATCCAGAGCCTCAGTGATCCGTATCCGGTTCACCCTTTCGTGCACTGGATCCAACGCTCTCTTCAGCAGCTGGTGGACGACGGTTCTCCGGTTAGCTTTATGTGGGTTCCTGGCCATGTCGGTATCCCTGGGAACGAAGCTGCAGATGCTGCGGCCAAGGCTGCGGTCTTCCAGCCTCGGACAGCTTCTTGTTGTGTCCCTTCATCAGATTGTAGCAGGGTCATTTGTCGGCGGATTTTATCGCTGTGGCATGCCGATTGGGATGCACTTACAGACAACAAGCTTCGGGCCTTGAAACCTGTTCCGGTAGCTTGGACGTCGTCCTCACGCCCTTCTCGGCGGGAGGAGGTCGTTTTGGCCCAGTTACGAATTGGACACTGCCGGTTCAGCCATCGCCATCTGCTGACGGCTGCTCCGGCGCCGTTCTGCCCATGTGGACAATTGCTGACGGTCCGCCACATTTTAGCGTCCTGTCCGGATTTTAATACACTGCGTCTTGATCTTGGCCTGCCATGTACTCTAGATGCCATTTTAGCGAATGACCCAGGAGCAGCTTGACAAACCTGTCTAAGGACATTTGATTATGTTGTCTTTTTAATCCTATGCCTGTCAATCTGTCTTTTATCGTGTTTTCCCTTTTAGTTGCTGTTTTAAACTTGGGCCTCGCGGTGCATTCCTAACGTAGTCTGGGCGATAATGACCATTGAAGTTGTGCGCCCTAAAACCACAAAAAAAGGCCAGCGCAAGCCTCAAACGATCCACCAATGACGCATAATATGGATCAGTTATGGTTCTGCCTTTTTCCAAGTAATCTTTGAGGATTATTCCTTAGGAGTCCCCAAAAAACAGTGGTCATTACATTACCAGCTGACAACATTGTCTTTGCCTTCTTCGGTGCACTTCCAGCAGCCTTTGTCCATTGTTTTGACTGTCGTTTTGACTCCGGTGTGTAGCGACAGATCCAGGTTTTATCAACAGTCACAAATCGGCGCAAAACGTATTGCAGAATTTGATTAAATATCACCAGACATTGTGTTGAAATGTTGTGCCGGATGACCATTCGGTCGACTGTGAACAACTGCTGCAACCACCTCACATAGCTTCTTCATAGGCAACAGTTTGTCCAGATTATGATACACTCGCTTAATTGAGATGCCTGTAGTCTCAACAGTCTCACGAATTTTTATTCGGGGGTGTTCATTACCGTATCATGGAATTTTTCAGTCGTTACCTTTGTGGTGACCTCAAAGGAACAGACGGAGCGCGCTTCGTCTTTGACGCTTGTCTGACCGCATTTAAATTCATTAATCCAAAAGTAAATGTAGCAGAGGCCGCGTGAACTTCAGCCAAATGTGTTTTTATTTGCGCGGCAGTCCAACCCATCAAATCAAAAGATTAAATAACAGCATGAAATTCGGTTTTATCAGCGTTCCCGTATTTTTAGCTCGGCGCGGACGGCTGTACAATCAGACACAGGTTCGTGTTTCTGCAACGTTCCACAGGGCTCAGAAGAAAATATCAGCTAAACCATAAATGGTAGATACCATTCCGACATACACTCCTGGAAATGGAAAAAAGAACACATTGACACCGGTGTGTCAGACCCACCATACTTGCTCCGGACACTGCGAGAGGGCTGTACAAGCAATGATCACACGCACGCCACAGCGGACACACCAGGAACCGCGGTGTTGGCCGTCGAATGGCGCTAGCTGCGCAGCATTTGTGCACCGCCGCCGTCAGTGTCAGCCAGTTTGCCGTGGCATACGGAGCTCCATCGCAGTCTTTAACACTGGTAGCATGCCGCGACAGCGTGGACGTGAACCGTATGCGCAGTTGACGGACTTTGAGCGAGGGCGTATAGTGGGCATGCGGGAGGCCGGGTGGACTTACCGCCGAATTGCTCAACACGTGGGGCGTGAGGTCTCCACAGTACATCGATGTTGTCGCCAGTGGTCGGCGGAAGGTCCACGTGCCCGTCGACCTGGGACCGGACCGCAGCGACGCACGGGTGCACGCCAAGACCGTAGGATCCTACGCAGTGCCGTAGGGGACCGCACCGCCACTTCCCAGCAAATTAGGGACACTGTTGCTCCTGGGGTATCGGCGAGGACCATTCGCAACCGTCTCCATGAAGCTGGGCTACGGTCCCGAACACCGTTAGGCCGTCTTCCGCTCACGCCCCAACATCGTGCAGCCCGCCTCCAGTGGTGTCGCGACAGGCGTGAATGGAGGGACGAATGGAGACGTGTCGTCTTCAGCGATGAGAGTCGCTTCTGCCTTGGTGCCAATGATGGTCGTATGCGTGTTTGGCGCCGTGCAGGTGAGCGCCACAATCAGGACTGCATACGACCGAGGCACACAGGGCCAACACCCGACATCATGGTGTGCGGAGCGATCTCCTACACTGGCCGTACACCACTGGTGATCGTCGAGGGGACACTGAATAGCGCACGGTACATCCAAACCGTCATCGAACCCATCGTTCTACCATTCCTAGACCGGCAAGGGAACTTGCTGTTCCAACAGGACAATGCACGTCCGCATGTATCCCGTGCCACCCAACGTGCTCTAGAAGGTGTAAGTCAGCTACCCTGGCCAGCAAGATCTCCGGATCTGTCCCCCATTGAGCATGTTTGGGACTGGATGAAGCGTCGTCTCACGCGGTCTGCACGTCCAGCACGAACGCTGGTCCAACTGAGGCGCCAGGTGGAAATGGCATGGCAAGCCGTTCCAAGGACTGCATCCAGCATCTCTACGACCGTCTCCATGGGAGAATAGCAGCCTGCATTGCTGCGAAAGGTGGATATACACTGTATTAGTGCCGACATTGTGCATGCTCTGTTGCCTGTGTCTATGTGCCTGTGGTTCTGTCAGTGTGATCATGTGATGTATCTGACCCCAGGAATGTGTCAAAGTTTCCCCTTCCTGGGACAATGAATTCACGGTGTTCTTATTTCAATTTCCAGGAGTGTATTTAACGCCCTTGACTATGTCAGGTATCTGTGCTATTCCTAAAGACAGTGATTCCAATTAAGCTGCAGCGAATTCTTTGTAACATTTTTTATTGCTTCGCTTGTTCTTTATCTTTTCATAACAGTGAGGCCTATTTCATTGCGCAACTAGCGTGAAAATATTACTTATGTGTACTGAACTTTTCTTAAACTTTGAGCCTTGAACTGATTTAATGCGGAAATCAGTACTCGACTTTCAATTCTGTTTTGTTCTTACATGAAAGTATTACATACTTTCAATTTTTCTATGCTGTAATCTCTCCTGACGTGTTTAATAAATAAGTTATTTGTTTTTGTACTTTAAAGTTATGACCTTTGCTTGTATCACTTCTTTTTAAGCCAGATTTTTCAAAATTACTCTGATAATCAGGCATATTTATGATCGCCCGGCCAGAGTGGCCGAGCGGTTCTAGGCGCTACAGTCTGGAACAGCGCGACCGCTACGGTCGCAGGTTCGAATCCTGCCTCGGGCATGGGTGTGTGTGATGTCTTTAGGTTAGTTAGGTTTAAGTAGTTCTGAGTTATAGGGGACTGATGACCTCAGAAGTTCAGTTCCATAGTGCTCAGAGCCATCATCTATTTATGATCCGGCATTGGTAGATCCCTGAGCCTGTCGGATTATCGAAGCCCTACTGTACTATTATTATTTTGTTAGCTGTTACCAGCGTCTGAGCTCACATTTTGGTAGGTTTGTTATGAGGCGTGATGGTGGGTGAGTAGCTTAGCTGCTGCATGTGCAAAAACGTCGGCTGCCTTCAGGTGTCTGCCTCTTTGGATAAGCGACGTGTATTGGTTGTTTGGTTGGTTTGGGGGAGGGGACCAAACAGCGAGGCTATCGGTCCCATCGGCTGAGGGAAGGACGGGGAAGGAAGTCTGCCGTGCCCTGAGGCGATTAAGGGAAATCACGAAAAACCTAAAGCAGGATGGTCGGACGCGAGTTTCAACCATCATTCTCCCGAATGCGAGTCCAGTGAGCTAACCACTGCGTCACCGCGTTCGGTCAAGCGTCGTTCTACTGAAGTAATTATCCGTTATAGATTGTGTCCAATATGCAACAAACCTAATAATTTTTAACCCTGTTTATGTTCACTGATGTAAAAAAAAAAAAGCTCCATTCCCTTCTCCACCCTCTCAGGGGACGATGGTCCTTTTATTTTATTTATTTATTTCTTTTTTGCTTTGTAAAGTAACCTGAGTTCTTCCACATGTTTCAAGGTAACTCCATACCAAATTTCACAGAAGCGGGTTCAGGATTTAGTCAAGAAAACCACAGACAGAGGTACTTTCGTATGGCTCCGTGCACCATAAAGCCTGTATGTTCCAAAAGGCCGCGCACGAAAATATGATTTTTCAGGGGGTCACGTATCGGTTTCTGTGTACCACAGAGATAAGGGGTGAAATTTTTTGGATAGCCCTTGGCTTAGTAACCATTTGTATACATATCGAAAGAACGGGCACCCTGTAGCTCTCCTGCAGCACAAATTGGGCAAATCGGTTGGTTCTTTTGCGTTATGTGTAGTCTGTAGTGGACTTCAGGCGGCTTGTTAAAAAAATGGTTCAAATGGCTCTGAGCACTATGGGACTTAACATCTATGGTCATCAGCCCCCTAGAACTTAGAACTACTTAAACCTAACTAACCTAAGGACATCACACAACACCCAGTCATCGCGAGGCAGAGAAAATCCCTGAAGCCGCCGGGAATCGAACCCGGGAACCCGGGCGCGGGAAGCGAGAACGCTACCGCACGACCACGAGCTGCGGACAGGCGGCTTGTTAAAGCGCCATTTATTCACGGGTGTTTCCAAGAAAACCCCGAAAAACCATGATTTTTGGGTATGTAAAGTGAGGATGTCCGTCTCTGTAATCTCAATTCGCGTCAGATCGTCGAATTTTTTACTGTATGTTCGGGGAACTTCGATACTTTTTTTTGGATGTCATTATCTGTTACCAAGATCCAGAGGTTCAAATTTGCCGTACTTATGCAGGAAGCTGCAAAAACTTATTTTTAATAGATTTTGGACCGTGGGTCACATTTATCTACGTAAGTATCCCCAGCAAATGGTCCAAATTTTAACTATACATTCTTTAGACATTTATTTAGAAACACCATTGTCCCGTTGTCGAAAATCTTTATCCATTATGAATATACTCCCGGAAAACCGTGATTTTTTGTACCAAAAGTACCAATTGTGTGAAAGGCCTCTTCCTTACTTTCTATTCATGCCAAATAGTCGATATTTTTACAATATATTCTTAAGATGATGTTCTCGAGAACCTTGAAACTTTTTGTCGGTATCATTTACTGTTGCAGAGGTACAGAGGTTCAAAGTTGTATTTATGCACAGAATATCCGGTTTGAGGCGTAAATGTAGTTTTGGCTGACGTAGTGAATACATGCAAGGGTTCTAGGAGCATCGGAAGGTTTCTGAGGGCACAAAACCATATTTTCAGTCCCCTTTTTGCGCCAATAAAACTTTATGACAAGCTGTCTGCGTACATAGGCACTTCACGCCCGTGCAGGCTTCCATGACCTTGGAAATTATTCGACTGCGCCACAAAAAACTATTTAGTCATACAAAATTCTTTGTACTACTAAATCAAACACCTCATTTGTTAGTATACTGTAGGTGTAGCCTAAAAGTTTTATATAAAGTAGTGTACAGGGAACTTGCGTTGGATCGGAGACGATTTTGTGTTGACCTCATATTATGCGTACTTACTTGTGGTTTATATGTGTCAAAGTATGTAAAACTGTCGAAGTATGTAAATAAACTGTCAATATATTATTGACCTAAATAATTCGTTTTATGTAAGTGGTACACAACGCTGTAACAGGGAAAAGAAGAAAACCAGCTGAAAAATTCCCCTGTCGAAGAGAAAAAAGGCGAATACCCCTCTTTAAAAGACTCTGACAGAAAAATGGGGGACCAGCTGCTTCAGTCCTCATTTCGCCTGCCTCACCAAAACGTTTGGCATGCGAACATATTCGCGCTTTTTTGTGCTGAAAGAGAGTAGCTGAGAGACAGTGATGGTGGAAGACAGAGGAGGCAATGCCACTGGGAGAGAAAGAGAAAGGAGACAGTGATTGTGGGTGAGAGAATGTGCCAGTGAAAGAGATGGATGAAGACAATGGCAGGGTGGGGGGAGGGGGGGGCGGAGCAAAGAGAAAGGAGATAGTGATGGTCAGTGATTTCGCAGCAGTAAAAGAAAAAGAGAGATAGATGGAGATAAAAGCAGTGAGAGAAAAACAGAAAGTAGACAGTGGGAATGAAAAAGAGAGATGAGTCGAGACCATACATTGGCTTGGAGGGGGGCGGGGATCTGACGCCCCCCCCTCCCCCCGCCACAAACCCCCAGGCCAGAGAACGTTAACACGAAAAAATTTGCCCAGTTCGCTCATCACCTATACCTACTTCTTAAAGTTTCCCATCCAAGGGTCAAAACACCGAGCAAATCATTTCATGGACATGTGTGGGGAGGTGAGAATGTGGTTGAAGAGAAAAGCATCAGACTCTATGTGAGAAGGAAAGAGACAGTGGCAATGGGAGGAAAAAGAATGGGACAAAGACAATAAAGTAGGTCAGAGAGACAGTGGTAAGGAAGAGTGAGTATAGAGTAAGGGAAGAAGACAGAGAAAGTGGGAGAGGCAGAAGTGAGAAAGTGTCAGTGGGAGGAAAAGGAGAACATGGGGGAGAGACATACGAGTTTATAGACAGTGGCAGTGAGAGGGAAATGCTGGGTATGACTGCTTCGCCACAAGAAGAGACTGGGTAAAAGGATTTGGAATGTTCTGTGTTAACAGAGCACGAATATCTTACCATGCATGACTGAGGCAGCTGGTAGCCCACCTTTCTGTCAGTCACTTAAAGGGGATAATATTCACCTTTTTTGTGTTATGACAAGAGCAGTTTTCAGCTGGTTTCATATTAGTATGGTCTATTACTTTTTGCAAATAAGCCCATTAAGACAACGCAAAGTACTTAGAACTGGACACTTGCCTTTGATTGTGTCCATATTTCTTAGATTATCTTCCTGTGAGCTTCCTTCCACTCTTCATTGTTTTTCCAGTCTTCTTCTTTGGTTTTTCCACATGGTCACCTTGGCTATTTGTGGATTTTGGACCTGAAGATTTCATGGTTTTGGACAGATTCTGGTGCTATTATTGCCAATTTCAGGTTAGTTTCTGTGGTGTGCATTATGTAAGACCTTCGGTACACACACCATCAGATTATTTGACTTATCACTCTAACGAAGTAGGCGAGTGTCAGCAATATGTCTCATGGTCTTATCGTGGCTTGTTTACCTTCTGCCGTTAGGTCAGACGATAGAAATGGCACTTGCACGCTTAGAGTAGTAGATTGACGGTGACCAACATTAAACAGAACTTGATTAATTTTCACACACATTTATTAAAATAATAATAAGCATAAACATTATGTAACTTGATTCTGGATGCTATTTACAATTGACAACCTGAAGTTCTTTTGGTCTTGGTATGATAATCTTATTCTCACATATCTCTGATACTTGACGAAGTGTCTGTACATTTATCTTCATGGCTATGTACAGGAATATGGTAATCTTATTAGGTGCAGACTGGTACAGACAAATGCAGACTGACTAATCGGAGGTCTGTACACTCATTATAATACCTCGCATGTTCAGGTATCACTGCGCGAGTGTGATCCATGAGGAGAAAAGGTTCTACGTTAGCAGCAATCTCATTGGCTAAGTTACATATTAATACGCAGGTCGGTGGAAGCAGAATTTGGTCCGTCTCTAAGGCAGCGCCATCTCGTAGTGCGGAGATGGACGAGCGCTGTGCCTGCGCTGTTGTGCTTAGCGGGGCGCGTTCTAGTTAGGAAGTTGTGTACGCACTGACTACGCTGAACTATGTACACAACAGTTTCTATCTTGCCAGTCCGTTAAATCGTGTCCGTTTTGGCTTTACTCCTGTTGTCAAAGAATTCAGCTATTTGTTTTGTACGCAAGCCTGCGTTCATTCTTTTAATTTGTCTGTAGACTCATACCCTGCGTTTTCTAATGACACCATGGATAATTACGTAATATTTAATTCCTTTTTACCTCAGAGGCAGTATTGGCTGTCTACTGTTTTGGGCCAGGAATTTTTCTTACAATTTTGCATTTCTTTTTCTCGATATTTTCAGTGTTTATTTACCTGTTCAGAATTAGTGGTTCTGATCGATGGAGGCATTCAAGCTTACTGTGTTACCACTTAATTACTGTATATATTTATTTTTATATGCTTGGACCTATAAATAGGGTGGTCAAAAAGTGTCTCAAACGCTTGTCGTGATGATGTAGGGCAGATTGTACTGAGACATAAATGTTAAGAAAAAAATGTGATACGTTGCGCCGTTTCCGAGTTATTTAGCGTTGAAGTTAGCCAACAAAGTCGTTGCGCGCGCGAATTCAAGTTTTTGCTAACCAAACAAAGCACTCGTTAGGTAACACCGCCCCTGGCAGGCTGCTTGAATGTGAACGCGCGACGCCCCGATTGACTACATTCAGTGCTTAATAACTCGGAAACGGTGCAACGTATCGAATTTTTTCTTAACATTTATGTCACGGTGCAATCTGCCCTGCAACACCCCTACGAGCGTTTCAGACATATTCCGACCACCCTGTACATGTATTCCTTGTTGTACGTATTTTGGGTAAGTCGGTGTGAAGTTTCCGTTCTTTGGAATCTAATTACGTTTGCTTTTGTTTCGATTCCAGGATAGTTACACATATATATTTAAATAGTGAAACTCGTTTAATTTTGACTTATTTCATCCCCATGAATTTTTGTGCATGTTTGTTGCAGGTCGCCTACCCTGTCTTCTCAAAAGATATCTGGAGACTGACTTTTTCTGCAGTATCTTTCAAGAGTTCAGCTTGATTTTGGGTTGATGAAATGTCACGAGTTAAGATGGCTAAATCATCTGTAAATGCTAGGTAACCTAGACGATGTCCCAGGAGGAGTGGTCAATACTCAAGGATAATACAGGAATAATCATTGGAAGCAAAAAAGTTTAGTAAACAAAGTCTCTGAAGATCTATGAGCACTTCTTCATCTTCGGTACTGTAAAACAAATCCATTCTACCGCAAGATCTTTCCTTTCCATGTTTCGAAAAGTGGTAGTAAGGACCAAACAAAAACAGTAAACATGGGGTCTAAAGCGCATACCTTTAGAGCTATGCAGTCTTCGCAACTGTGAAACACATCTCTTCCGCTGAACAAGTGCTCATAGTTCTTTAGGTATGCGTTTCAGAACCCATGTTTAATAGACATTTTTGCTTCTAATGATTGTTCCTATCACCTCCCTGAATACTGACCATTCATCCTGGAAAACCCTATGTAGATAACTTGCATCTGCTTGCAGCGATTGTTTGGTCAATTTTGAGGATTGATTTCTTTTTGCCCCGTTCTAGTACCACTTTCTCAAGGACACAATTTAAGTAATAGAGACAGCTGTCTCCTTGTCTCGCTTTGATTTCGAAAGGATCTAATATTCCCTCCATAAGTTTAACTTTGGACATTGTGTCTTCCAGCTTCTGTTTTACAACTGCAAGTGTTTTCAGGTCTAGACCATCTTCTTTTGGATATTATTATTAGTAGCACTTCTAGTAGTAAAAATATTAGTATCTCATTTAGGACCACTGGAGACCATATCCAGTAGCTATTCCGATTTATGGCAAACTGTTTCTGTAGCCCAGAAGCGCTACATTTTTGTTTTTCCTGTCCAGCAGCTGTTCTGCTTCTGCCCAGCGTGGAATCCCTTAAAGTTGTTGATCAGTGAGCTGCAATTCGAACTGATAGAGATGTCCAATTCTCTTGAGGTTCTTCATTAATTCCTTGAACCATTTATTGAAACAGTTGGGTTAGTTGTTCAGTACATTAAAAATCTGCTTCGTTGGTCTGGTTACATTCGTACTGAACTTATGTCTGTAGAACTTAAGTCGTCGTTTCCTTATTGAAGCCATTATCCGTTCATTATTCCGGTATAACTCTTCTCTTCCTTGCAGTCTGTACTTTCTGTTTATTATCTTAGAACTCATTTTCCGAAATATCGTGCGCTCTAACTTGTTACAGTCCTACCTTTCCTGTCATTCTGAGGGTGATCTTGCTAAATGTGGACAAAATGCCGAAAACTATCCCTGGGAGAATAAATAGGAAAAAAGGTCATATGGACATACGCCGGAAATGTGTTCCATGGGAAGTACATGCACTTGAAGAGGAGATAAAAGACCTGTGACAGCGTAGCGCACAAGGAAATTGGGAATGTTGTGTCTGCAAAAGTGCTTTTCCTCCAGACTCAAGAGAACAGTGATCTGGAGCACTATCACGTAGTAGCCACGTTACCTCCGTACCGTAAAAAGACAAGTCTTCCAGCATGGGAGGTAGACTCACCTTCAGGAAGTGCAGATATGCCTCATCTGTGAGGGGTTGTGGAAGGATGACTGGTCCCACAGGCGGGATTGAACCAGTGCTGATGGTTCGTTTTTACCATATCGTGGGGATTCTCTGTACCCAACAGGTGAGCGTTTTAAGGTTTGGCGACACCACCCCTTGTGTAGGTTCCCTCATCTGTGAATAGGACTGATGGCAGATACCCCAGAACCATAGTGGTCTGTGCAATGAACCAGTTACAAAACCCTCGCACAGAAGCACGTTCGTAGGTGTAAAGGCCTGTGCATGTTGTAAGTGATGCGGATGGGGGCAGCTGAGATTGTTACACACGGTCGTCTGGCTTACTCCACACTGACAGCCCAAGTGGCTGGTGCTGGCACCGGGGTAATTGTCAAAGATCTTTTGTCTTCACTTTCAAGTGGGGGTAACTGTACCTTCATCGTTTCCTGTAGTTTGTCCCCATGTAGCAAAATCAAACTGCTTACACTCGGTTTTAATTACTGTGTTATAGTGCATGGTTTAACTTTTATTGAGATTTCCTCTGTCTTGTGCAGAACATTGTAAGGATGCAGATGTCGATCCGGCATTCAATGGATCGAATCTGCCTCTTAGGCTGCTTTGCTGCAGCATAGCGTAGCTCTTTGCTACGACGCAGCAGCATCGCTGACGGGGATGCCCCGTAGTTGTGGAAGGTGCGAGTTGACGAGAGGCAGTGAGTCAGTCGCGCTCGAGACGTACCCCGAGCCACGAAGAGAACAGGGTGCAAGTTATACTAGAGCGCAATCGTGGGAATTGTGTTAAAACATATATTTGTCGATTATGAATCTTTTAATATTGAAGAGGCGATCGTACAGAAAAAGAATGGCAATGGCTAACTCTTTTTGTATCGTGAATTATGACTATGTACAAGTGGAGAGCGAGTGCTGTTAGAAACTGCTTTAAAGTTATTTCGAGTCAAGCAATGAATAAATCAAGTGTTCCGTACAAGTGTGTTACCTGATTTACAGCCTAAATGACTTTCATAACTTTCGAATGGGACTATTCTGTGATAGTGGGAGCAGAGTAGGTATGGCAAGTGTCGTAGGGTTCAAAGTTGAGACTCGACATTCCCCAGGCCGCAACCGGCCTAAGTGAAACATTTCCAGCAACCGATATAAAAAAAGGGGGGACAGCTTACAACACGAATCCTACGAAAAGGAGCAGCCACCTTCTCTCTCCTGCTGTCGTTGGCTTCTTTTCCGCTAGCTTTCCCCAGTACTCTTTCACCAAGGTATCTGGAACTGTGCACTTTTCCTATTTTGCCATACTCTTTCGTCAGGTGATCAGGCGCTCTTTGAATGTTGATTATGTACTTAGTTTTCTCGAAATGGAGGCCAGTTTTTTCTGTTTGTGTTTTTTCAGCGTGTTTATCTGTTCTACAGCTATATCTGTGTTTGTTGACAGAATCGCCAGATCATCGGCGAATGCAACGTTGTTGATTCTAATATGGTTCAGTGAAACTCCATGCGATATTTGTTCAGTAACTCTTTCCACGATAAATCCTTTTCACATTCTTTGATGACCTTCTGTAACACGCAACTGAAGAGAACCGGAGACGGTTCATCACCTTGTCGAACCCCAGTTTCACTTAGTAACACTTTGGTGAGTTCTGCCATGAATTTTACTGTTGAATGTATGTATGTGAGTTTACTTGATAATTTCTACACTCCACTCCAAAATTTTATTCATATACCAAACCAGAGTAATATTAGTATTTACTTGTGCTTAGATATTTTATAAAATTGATTAGGTACGGAACGTTAGACGCAAACCTAAGCAAATTTATACAGAAAATGTTCTAGCACGAAGTACTGGTCCGCTATTTGTCACTCTTTGTAGAGATTTCTGTCACGTAAAAGCCATTAAATGATTACTTTCACTCCATTCAGAATGTCAGAATGAAGTGTGACACCCCACAGGCATGAATACATTCTTGTATTTGCTTTGGCGTGAATGCAAACAGCCTCTGAATGCCATCTGGAGGAAGCTTTTCCGAAACACATAAGTTTGTAAACTGTTCGCGTGTTGCGATGGTTAAAGTATACAGAGCGTTTCAAAAACAGCTATGCACCGTGGGCCATAGAGGACAGGGGTGAACGACGGCCGCGCAGATGTGTACGGGCGAATAGACGTGCAACTGTTAAGCTGCTGACCGCCCAGATGAACCAAAAGGCTACCAACAGTGTTTCCTCAACGACCGTTCAGCGAACGTTGCAGCGTTTGGGCTCCCGTAGAAGGCGTCTAATCTATGAGTACTGCTCATCGGTGATGAAGGCTCGAATTTGGATTTGCATTTGGACCTCGACTGAGTGGCACCAGGTGACCTTTTCAGATGAATCGCGTTTTATACTCCATCGGACATATGGGCTTTGGCGTGTTTGGCGTCGAGGTGCCGTAAACCTTAAACCTTAAGCTTGCACAGTAAGCTGGGAACTTGCCGACCAGGTTACACTCGACGTCCGCCTGTCTGCGCGCCGCCCACCACTACAAATTCTTGCGCGAGCCAGCCACGCTTGCCCCTGACCAATTTAACCTCAGGCTGGTTCTTGAGACCGGCGCTGGACAGCCAGAGTCCCCCAAAAGCTACAACTTGCCAGCCACGTGCCCCCAGGCTCTGCCAAACCAATCACACTCACGCCGCGACCAGAGACCTTAGTTCGCGACACACGATGAATCGATGTCGGCAACCTAAGTAAGTGGTGGTGCCAGTGGAATGCCATGCCACCAAGATGTGCACACTACATGCAGTTTGTAGGTAAGGTGTCATCTCCCACCAGGATAATCCAATGTGTCACACAGCTCACAGTGTACATGCATGGTTCAAAGAGCACCAGGATGTGTTTACCATCCTCCCCTGCCCACCAAATTCCTCGGATTCAAACCCAAGTGAAAATCTGTGGGACCATCTCGATCTGGGAGTGCACGCCATGGTTCTTCATCCGAGAAACCTAGCGCAGCTGGCTGTGGCGTTGGAGTCAGCGTGGCTCCATATCCCTGTTAGGACCTTGCAGAACCTCGTTGGCTCTCTTCCTGCACATGCACGTGCCACAGTAGTCCGCGCTGCAAAAGGTTGTTATTCAGGCTTTTGACAGGGGGTCACATTAATGTCACTAAACTGTGTACATCTACATGATGACTCTGCAGTTCACACAGAGGGTACACAGTCTTGTTGGCTCTCAACACACACTGGAGGCATCCCGAGGCGAGGGCCACAGCTGTACTGGCCAGAAGCAACTTTAGAGTTTTGCCAAGGCAGAATCTGATCTTGTTAAATCAAACTCTGGAGTCAGGTCCGTTAAGATCTGTAAACCAGTTCATTTCAGCGCAAGAGGAGTCCATATCAGCTGAACAGCTTGTGCAAATGTCGCTCAGTATAGGGAGAGGCAACGACAAGTAACGACTGTTTTGAGCACCTCTGTGTCAAGTTCCATCGCAGCCTTAACTTTGTTGTGTGTTGTTTTTATTCTGATCATGCAGAGAGCCAATTCCAAGAGGGAATCGACAGTAGTCCAAATCCTACTCACATCTAAGTTTTCTAATAGTAGTAGTAAATATGTCATAAGTGCATGCCGAGCCAAACAAGTTTTAGAGTAGGTAGAGGTTGACCCGGGGATCGGGTCTTTCCGAAGGGGGGGGGGGGCGAATAATGTAGTGGCACCACCGTTTAAGATAGGAAAAAGTTAGATTTGGTGCCATATTTCTGAGCGCACAAGTTACAGCCAGGCGCGGGCCTGTTGACAGCAAGTTACACTTACCAGTGGTTGCAAAGTAGAATGGAGGCCACAGGGCTGTAGAACTGCTGAAAAGAGTAAACACAGCAGTTTGCATGGCGCAAGTTACAGGCAGAAGGGGCCCACTGGCCCAACTTCGGTGTTATGAGTACATGACTGGAGCGGCATGTTAGCAAAACAGAGGTGCACAGCCGCGTATAAATAGGAGCCGGTTTTCTAATGACAGGGATTCAAGTGTGGCAGCTCTCCTGGATGGCGGAGCATGTCACACCACCAGCTGCATGCAGCAGCAGATGGGGCACCAGCATTCCAGTCCACGGCTAGTCGCTGGTTCGACCCTCTGAGGCCAATGCAGGGTCCATAGCCAGCCAGCGGCGGGCCACTTGATGGCTCGCTACTGCGGGCAGTCTTTGTTGGCTCCCTACACACGCCAGAGGCATCCTGAGGTGAGGGCCACAGATTTGGCTGTCGGATCACAGGCACTTATTGTCGCCGCAATCTTAACCATGACGGTGAAGAAGCACGCAGCAGGCTGCCCTGCAGCTCCCAGCAAGTGGCACTGAGCCAATGGGGACGAACCTGCTGAGTTAACTGCTGGCGCATTCTGATGTCGTCAAAACACCGTGGCTGTACAAAGCCGGCATGCCGCAGTATTTTGCATGGGTCGCTGAGGTAGCCCTTCTGCGCCAAGCTGTTTTGCAGACAGCAAAGTGGCGTCCTCGGCATCACGGGACCCTGTGACACAGACAGGGAGGAATGCGGCACTGTAGCTGGGAATGATAAAACACTTCAAGATCATGGCTGAGTTTTAATATGGTGCATCCAGACAGTTTCCATCCACATCCAACATTCCGCCACTGCACACCAACATCTACATTTGGCAGTGACAGCTACGCATCATTGTTGTATTTACCTGACATTCCATTAGATTTCTTCCTTCACAAATCAGCTGCAGTCATGTCGACAGAACAAAACGATAAACTGAGACATTAAATTTCAGTCATAACATTTCCACAGCTTTTGCACTAACACTGCTTAATATTATCAGCCTAACTCTAACAAGCTTAACTTCGACATTGTCTCCACCAAAATCGTCAGCATCAGTCCAGCTGTCTTGTGTTCCTAGAAAACCAAGCCATTTAACTAATGATCTATTCCCTACACGTCTTATGACACACTCTTTGACATACACGTCTGGTTCTGAGCTCTTCTGAATTTCCTCATTGTACAAGCATCCTGAAATTTCAGTGACTCTGCTGTCATTTAAGATATAAATTTAGGAATTTGTTCTCTGCACGTTAGAAACTGTACATTTTTCACTCAACCAGTTTGGGAAGTATGACTTTTCAAATGTTGTCTTGTCTTTTGAGATACATACCAAGTCACTCCCCCACCCCCACCCACCCACCCGCAGGAACCATGGGGACTTGCGTGCCTCAGCGATACAGATGGCCGTATTGTAGGTGCAACCACAACAGAGGGGTATCTGTTGAGAGGCCAGACAAACGTGTGGTTCCTGATGACGGGCAGCAGCCTTTTCAGTAGTTGCAGGAGAAACAGTCTGGATGATTGACTGATCTGGCCTAGTAACACTAACCAAAACGGCCTTGCTGTGCTGGTACTGCGAACAGCTGAAAGCAAGGGGAAACTACAACCGTAATTTTCCCCGAGGGCATGCAGCTTTACTGTATGGTTAAATGATGATGGCGTCCTCTTGGGTAAAATATTCCAGAGGTTAAATAGTCCCCCATTCGGATCTCCGGGCAGGGACTACTCAAGAGGACGTCGTTATCAGGAGAAAGAAAACTGGCGTTCTATGGATCGGAGCTTGGAATGTCAGATGCCTTAATCAGGCAGGTAGGTCAGAAAATTTAAAAAGGGAAATGGATAGGTTAAAGTTAGATATAGTGGGAATTAGAGAAGTTCAGTGGCAGGAGGAACAAGACTTTTGGTCAGGTGAATACAGGGTTATAAATACAAAATCAAATAGGGGTCATGCAGGAGTAGGTTTAATAATGAATAAAAAAATAGGAGAGCAGGTAAGCTACTACAAACAGCATAGTGAACACATTATTGTGGCCAAGATAGACACGAAGCCCACGCCTACTACAGTAGTAAAAGTTTATATGTCAACTAGCTCTGCAGATGATGAAGAAATTGATGAAATGTATGATGAGATAAAAGAAATTATTCAGGTAGTGAAGGGAGACGAAAATTTAATAGTCATAGGTGACTGGAATTCGAGAATAGGAAAAGGGGAGAAGGAAACATAGTAGGTGAATATGGATTGGGGGTAAGAAACGAAGAGGAAGCCGTCTGGTAGAATTTGGCACAGAGCATAACTTAATCATAGCTAACACTTGGTTCAAGAATCATAAAAGAAGGTTGTATACATGGAAGAAACCTGGAGAATCTAGAAGGTATCAGATTATATAATGGTAAGACAGAGATTTAGGAACCAGATTTTAAATTGTAAGACATTTCCAGGGCAGATGTGGACTCTGACCACAATTTATTGGTTACGAACTGTAAATTAAAACTGAAGAAACTGCAAAAAGGTGGGAATTTAAGGAGATGGGACCTGGATAAACTGAAAGGACCAGAGTTTGTACAGAGTTTCAGGGAGAGCATAAGGGAACAATTGACAGGAATGGGGGAAAGAAATACAGTAGAAGAAGAATGGGTAGCTCTGAGGGATGAAGTAGTGAAGGCAGCAGAGGATCAAGTAGGTAAAAAGACGAGGGCTATTAGAGATCCTTGGGTAACAGAAGAAATATTGAATTTAATTGATGAAAGGAGAAAATACAAAAATGCAGTAAATGAAGCAGGCAAAAAGGAATACAAACGTCTCAAAAATGAGATCGTCAGGAAGTGCAAAATGGCTAAGCAGAGATGGCTACAGGACAAATGTAAGGATGTAAAGGCTTATCTCACTAGGGGTAAGATACTGCCTACAGGAAAATTAAAAAGACCTTTGGAGAAAAGAAAACCACTTGTATGAATATCAAGAGCTCGGATGGAAACCCAGTTCTAAGCAAAGAAGGGAAAGCAGAAAGGTGGAAGGAGTATATAGAGGGTCTATACAAGGGCGATGTACTTGAGGACAATATTATGGAATGGAAGAGGATGTAGATGAAGATGAAATGGGAGATATGATACTGCGTGAAGAGTTTCGCAGAGTACTGAAAGAGTCGAAACAAGGCCCCCGGAGTAGACAACATTCCATTAGAACTACTGGTGGCCTTGGGAGAGCCAGGCCTGACAAAACTCTACCATCTGGTGAGCAAGATGTATGAGACAGGCGAAATTCCCTCAGACTGCAAGAAGAATACAATAATTCCAATCCCAAAGAAAGCAAGTGTTGACAGATGTGAAAATTATCGAACTATCAGTTTAATAAGTCACAGCTGCAAAATACTAAAGCGAATTCTTTAGACGAATGGAGAGCTGGTAGAAGCCGACCTCGGGGAAGATCAGTTTGGATTCCATAGAAATGTTGGAATACGTGAAGCAATACTGACCTTACGACTTATCTTAGAAAATAGATTAAGGAAAGGCAAACCTACGTTTCTAGCGTTTGTAGACTTACAGAAAGCTTTTGACAATGTTGACTGGAATACTCTCTTTCAAAGTCTAAAGGTGGCAGGGGTAAAATACAGGTAGCGAAAGGCTATTTACAATTTGTACAGAAACCAGATGTCAGTTGTAAGAGTCGAGGGGCATGAAAGGGAAGCAGTGGTTGGGAAGGAAGTGAGACAGGGTTGTAGCCTCTCCCCGATGTTATTCAAACTGTATATCGAGCAAGCAGTAACGGAAACAAAAGAAAAATTCGGAGTGGGTATTAAAATCCATGGAGAAGGAATAAAAACTTTGAGGTTCGCCGATGACATTGTAATTCTGTCAGAGACAGCAAAGGACATGGAAGAGCAGTTGAACGGAATGGACAGTGTCTTGAAAGGAGGATATAAGATGAACATCAACAAAACCAAAATGAGGATAATGGAATTATAGTCGAATTAAGTCGGGTGATGCTGCGGGAATTAGATTAGGAAATGAGACGCTTTAAGTAGTAACTGAGTTTTGCTATTTGGGGAGCAAAATAACTGATGATGGTCGAAGTAGAGAGGATATAAAATGTAGACTGGCAATGACAAGGAAAGCGTTTCTGAAGAAGAGAAATTTGTTAACATCGAGTATAGATTTAGGTGTCAGGAAGTCGTTTCTGAAAAT
This sequence comes from Schistocerca americana, assembly GCF_021461395.2. NCBI lineage: Eukaryota > Metazoa > Arthropoda > Insecta > Orthoptera > Acrididae > Schistocerca > Schistocerca americana. The sequence continues at coordinate 734,591,105 of NC_060121.1, read as the reverse complement.
ATTTGTATGGAGTGTAGCCATGCGTGGAAGTGAAACATGGACGATAAATAGTTTGGACAAGAAGAGAATAGAAGCTTTCGAAATGTGGTGCTACAGAAGAATGCTGAAGATTAGATGGGTAGATCACATAACTAATGAGGAGGTATTGAAGAGAATTGGGGAGAAGAGGAGTCTGTGGCACAACTTGACAAGAAGAAGGGACCAGTTGGTAGGATATGTTCTGAGGCATCAGGGGATCACAAATTTAGCATTGGAGGTCAGCGTGGAGGGTAAAAATTGTAGAGGGAGACCAAAAGATGAATACACTAGGCAGATTCAAAAGGATGTAGGTTGCAGTAAGTACTGGGAGATGAAGAAGCTTGCACAGGATAGAGTAGCATGGAGAGCTGCATCAAACCAGTCTCAGGACTGAAGACCACAACAACAACAACAACCAAGTCACCAATATTAAATTTTTGTTTACATGGATCCAGGATTTTAATACGATAGTACACTGTAACCATGAGTCCATTTTTTTTGTACTGTGTTTGGTTCGATTATACTGCACTGTTATTTCTCGGAATGTATCTGTCCATTTGTATGAGCTGTGAAGATTAAAACGCATCCACTTTTGACCCTTTATTATTCTTTTCAGATGTTCCACAGTATTCGTCTTCAGATGCATGAATGTTGAGTAGCGATGTGTTCCATAATTCCATCACAGTTTTGAAAGACACATTGTAAAACTCACCACCGTAATCAGTTTTGAGGTTGTCAGGGCCTCGATTTGTTCGTGTCTGCAACAAACACTCAAACACCATTGCAACATTTCCAGAAACTCGTTGAAACTCTACCTTGAGAGGATTTCATATCACTGGAGCTCCATTTCCCAACGAGGAAAAATATCAATTGGATTGGTGCATGCATAAAGCGTAGCGAGTCAAGGAAGCGGAGCGCAACTCTTGGCGTCATTCATAGGACGAATGAAATATATTTCTCGATGCTCTCAGGCAGGACACTGAACTGATTTTTGTCCCAGCCGAAATCAGCTAAGCGCTTAAGAAAGTGAGCATCATACCCGCTTAAATTATGGAAGAAAAACGGGTATTTGCCTTTGTTCATAATGGTTCAAACGCCTCTGAGCACTATGGGACTTAACTTCTGACGTCATCAGTCCCTTAGAACTACTTAAACCTAACTAACCTAAGGACATCACACACATCCATGCCCGAGGCAGGATTCGAACCTGCGACCGTAGCGGTCACGCGGTTCCAGACTGTAGCGCCTAGAACCGCTCGGCCACACCGGCCGGCATTTGCCTTTGTAAGCGGTACTTCAAATTGCATGTGGGCTGCGCAGTAGAACTGTGAGGCTGTGGGCTCACCTTCACAGTGGGTGACAGGGGCGAGAAGGCTTTCAAAAGGAGGCATACATCATAAATGGGCATCACTCCTGATGGTTAGCATTCTTAAACTTCAAGTATTTGTTTTCTTCAGTAGGCATAATAACACGTACTGGGTCCTTGGGAGTGCAGTCTACTAGGCGCGATTCTGGTAACTTGTCTGAGGAAAAATAATTCAAATACCTTAAACAAAAATGCTTTTTACATTTGTAGCTACTGAATTGAGAGGCGAGAAGTTGGGAGATGGTTGCAATCCAAACATAATGATTATTGCTGTTTTCCATATTATTTTCATCGGAGAATAAGAGCATGTTTACGTGCATCTTATGCTCACCAACACATTTTGAGAAATAGTGGGGTCCGATGACTATATGGTCGTTCTGACTTGCGTTTCTCCAGACCATAAACATGAACCAATATTCCAGTATTCTGCACCTTAAATCTAGATATGTTCTAGATCTCGACAGGCACCTCAATGCCATCAGAGTTATTACACTTATGAATGTCAAGGTATCTGCCATATCGATACGTGTGCCCTGGATTCTCTTTAATATTCCTTTTGGAAGCCAGGACTGACCATGCACAATTGGCTGATACTTTTCATTTTTGACATTAATGCCTGCATTCTTGGCTGGTATATCCTTAGACAGCTTGATATAGCTGGCACCTCCATTTACAGGATCATAGACATTTGTACAGATATCCAGGTGTAGTATTCGGCTGAGTGCTTTAGCTGACCACCTAACTTCCATCTCGGAACACTAGGCCAGTATAGCTCTCAAGGTGGACTCACCAAGCCACCCCGTGATCGATGCGCTCCACATTATTACGAATGAAGACCTGCCTCTTGAATGCCAGAGGCAACTTTAGGGGGGGGGGGGGGGGGAGAAGATGACAGTTCAATGCACAGCACTGCACCATCATTAACAACCTTGAGGGGCTCCAACAGGAAGGTACACATTCTTAGGAACCCAATACCGTCGTGATACCCGGCAGCGGGGACAGCGGCGGCAGCGGCTTCCCACTTGTGACTAGCGGCGCCCTTGCCGGCGAGGCAGGTCCACTGTCTCCATATTTGGCGAAGCAAGCATCACCAACCCCGGGTCTTGCACCACTTCTTGTTGCGAAAATTGTTCACCTGATGCAGTCGCTGTAGAATAGAGAGAGAAGAATGAAAATTATGTGAAATGGTCCAGACACAGTCTTCTGTTGCTAGAAGGAAAGAAAAAACACAATTATTATTATTATTATTACTATTATTTGTAAGCAGAGTGAGTATGTATTACTCATTCCACTCTGGCCCCTTGGCATCTCCCTCAGATTATCCAGAGTCTCCTCATGCAGATGAAGGCCTCTCTCCATCTCCTCCACCCACTGTGGCATTTCATCCTTGTCTGAGTTGGGGAAGAGCCATCTGTCCATCTCACTGACATCACCGAAAACTACTTACCAGTTTTTTAAATTATAAAAAAATATACACAGGTAAGAAACTACAATAAATATATACACTCCTGGAAATGGAAAAAAGAACACATTGACACCGGAGTGTCAGACCCACCATACTTGCTCTGGACACTGCGAGAGGGCTGTACAAGCAGTGATCACACGCACGGCACAGCGGACACACCAGGAACCGCGGTGTTGGCCGTCGAATGGCGCTAGCTGCGCAGCATTTGTGCACCGCCGCCGTCAGTGTCAGCCAGTTTGCCGTGGCATACGGAGCTCCATCGCAGTCTTTAACACTGGTAGCATGCTGCGACATCGTGGACGTGAACCGTATGTGCAGTTGACGGACTTTGAGCGAGGGCGTATAGTGGGCATGCAGGAGGCCGGGTGGACGTACCGCCGAATTGCTCAACACGTGGGGCGTGAGGTCTCCACAGTACATCGATGTTGTCGCCAGTGGTCGGCGGAAGGTGCACGTGCCCGTCGACCTGGGACCGGACCGCAGCGACGCACGGAGACACGCCAAGACCGTAGGATCCTACGCAGTGCCGTAGGGGACCGCACCGCCACTTCCCAGCAAATTAGGAACACTGTTGCTCCTGGGGTATCGGCGAGGACCATTCGCAACCGTCTCCATGAAGCTGGGCTACGGTCCCGCACACCGTTAGGCCGTCTTCCGTTCACGCCCCAACATCGTGCAGCCCGCCTCCAGTGGTGTCGCGACAGGCGTGAATGGAGGGACGAATGGAGACGTGTCGTCTTCAGCGATGAGAGTCGCTTCTGCCTTGGTGCCAATGATGGTCGTATGCGTGTTTGGCGCCGTGCAGGTGAGCGCCACAATCAGGACTGCATACGACCGAGGCACACAGGGCCAACACCCGGCATCATGGTGTGGGGAGCGATCTCCTACACTGGCCGTACACCACTGTTGATCGTCGAGGGGACACTGAATAGTGCACGGTACATCCAAACCGTCATCGAACCCATCGTTCTACCATTCCTAGACCGGCAAGGGAACTTGCTGTTCCAACAGGACAGTGCACGTCCGCATGTATCCCGTGCCACCCAACGTGCTCTAGAAGGTGTAAGTCAACTACCCTGGCCAGCAAGATCTCCGGATCTGTCCCCCATTGAGCATGTTTGGGACTGGATGAAGCGTCGTCTCACGCGGTCTGCACGTCCAGCACGAACGCTGGTCCAACTGAGGCGCCAGGTGGAAATGGCATGGCAAGCCGTTCCACAGGACTACATCCAGCATCTCTACGATCGTCTCCATGGGAGAATAGCAGCCTGCATTGCTGCGAAAGGTGGATATACACTGTACTAGTGCCGACATTGTGCATGCTCTGTTGCCTGTGTCTATGTGCCTGTGGTTCTGTCAGTGTGATCATGTGATGTATCTGACCCCAGGAATGTGTCAATAAAGTTTCCCCTTCCTGGGACAATGAATTCACGGTGTTCTTATTTCAATTTCCAGGAGTGTATTTCTTAGAATATGCACTTGGAAGAGTTCTGTGGTGGCTCCTGCTCATCCTGACACATGCCTCTCCCTGTTCCTCTTCTTCTTCTACCAGGAGATGGTCTACAACTGAAACGTAGAATATGTACCATATTACATATACAAACATATACAATGAAATTTTTGTCAAACGCAATATATCACGCATACTCAATACTACGAAGAAGAAAATTTTATATACTACTCTCAGCACTGATGCTGTTGCTGGCTTTCAATATTCAACTCACCAATTATACATTGGACATAGACTGAAACAGTAAGATGACATGTATTTAATACTACAAAATTCCAAGTGAAAAAGTTAGTTACCTATTTTGATTTGTTCAGGGATTAGTGGGACTTCCAGTCTGTGGCCACATGATTTGGCACAGTGTGTAGGCCAGGCCTGTCTCCCGACTTGCACATGTGCTAATACACAAAGTGTCCAGCATGTCTGCCATGTGGTCAGTGCGAAGATGATGTCAGAATATTTTTAACAGTGTTATTAAGGACAGTGAGTTATGTTGATATCGATTTTCCTTCCATGATCGAACAAAAAAGTGATCTATGTAATTACTTCTTTCCTACGTTTTTTACAAGACCTGCATCTTCCAAAACAGCAGGGCTTTTCCCACCAAATAAAAAAGAGACCGAATCCCTGCAAATTGAATTTTATAAATAAACAGTGTATCCTTTGCTATGTAATTGACACTGATTTGAACTTCCTGGCATGAGATGCTTTGTCTCCAGCACAAATTGAGTCCTTTTCTCGCTAGTTTCCAGGTGGGAAGGGGAAGGGGAGGCCTGAGGGATTTCCCAGAGGGGAGGAGAAATTAATTTATCGATTTAATTAATTAGTCAATTATTTCCATATTATATGTGTCCTTGTATCAGCGATGAGGTTTCCCAGAAGGGGGGTGGATGGGGGTATCTCAAAAGAACAACTTAATTGCAGGGGTCATAAATCAATTAACAGAACAATAAGTTAGGGGAGGGGAGGGGAAGAGAGGGAGTCATAAATCAATCAAGTTTGCTCCTGAATGTATGCAACCCACTCTAACAATGTGCCCTAGAAACCCAGTTACCCTACTGCTATTGTGTACCACCAGCAGCAAAAGGAAGATGGTTCGAATGCCGGACATTTGCCACACTTGCCCCTTCGCCAGGTAGCGATCCCTAAGGTAAGGGACGCCCTTCCTACTTCTGTCCGCTTTCAAACCGTCGTCTCCACATCTTACTACATACAACCAGTACGTAAGGGACCTTCTTCTTCGACATCTTGGCCAAATACAGAGCTTCTTTTCCGAAATAGAAATATTTATAACTTTCGGGAAACAAAAGCAATACCGACTATTATGTCAGTATGTAATTAGTTCTGCCAAGTATAAATATAGATCCCTCTGTCTGTACGGTAGCTTCCTTTCACGCTTACTGATCGCGATAGAAGCAATCCATCGCCATGAGAGCAACAAGAAAGGAACGATGTAAAGAGAATGCGAATGTACGCTAATCATTTCTTTTTTATCACTGCATTTGTGCCTACTTTAATTACTACAACTGCATGCTCAAAAGACAATAAGGAAAGAAGAAATGGGTATGTGAATGTTTGAAAAGAACGGCATATTCCATATTAATTTACTCTCTAAAATGCGATATCCTTTGCGGCGAAACATTAGTTAATAAAGTGTAGCGGGACAATGTTCAAAACATGACTGAAAATACGTTCACTAAATAGAGATAAGATCATCTATGATCGACATGTCATCTAAAGTCGACATACAATTTTAAAATGTTAGAAATAAGGAAATGAAGTAATGCAGAATGCTATGCTTGTAACGTACGTTGTTGTTCTACATTGTTTAGCTCTGGTATTTACAGGGTCACAGAGAAAGCACCCTATGTTTTGGAGGGAAAATCCGTTAATTATAATTATCTGCACTACAACAGAAACAATAAGCACAACTTCAGGAAAAATAATGTAATGTGTGCTCCAGCTCACAAGCGACATTGAAGTAGATAGTTCCTGTGACTTAGTATGGGCAGAGGTTATATTCGACAACCGGAGTAAGATAATAACTGGCTCCTTTTACAGACCCCCAGTCTCAAATGAAACAGTTGCTGAACAGTTCAAAGAAAACTTGAGTCTCATCACAAATAGATACCCCACTCATACAATTATAGTTGGCAGTGACTTCAATCTACCTTCCGTATGTTGACAAAAATACATTTTCAGACCCTACTGTAGATAGAAAACAACTTCTGTAATTGTTATAAATGCTTTTTTTGGATTATTTTGAACAATTAGTTCACGAGGCCATTCAAATTGTAAGTGGTTACGAAAACACACTTGATCTCTTAGCCACAAATATTCCTGAGCATCACGACGGATACAGGGATTAGTGAACACACAGTCGTAACGAGGCTCAATTCCGTAACAAAGAAATTCACCAAAACTAAACGTGAAATACTCGTGTATCTATCTATAAAAGAAGCTAAAAATTCAGGTGACGTCTTTCTAAGAGACAGTCTCCAATCCTTGCAAACTATGTAAGTGAAGACCATATGTGGCCTAAGTTCAAAGAAATAGTATCAACAGCACTCGAGAGATTCATACCAAATAAATTAATAATAGACGGAACTGATCCCCCCATGGTACACAAAACACGACAGAAAGCTGATGCAGGAGCACCGAAAAAGGCACGTATAATTTAGACGAACGCAAAATCTGCAAGATTAGCGAAGTTTTACTGAGGCTCGAAATTTGGTGCGGATTTCAATGCGAGATGCATTTAATAGTTTCCACAATGAAACTCTCTCTAGAGATGTGGCGGAAAACCCAAAGAGATTCTGGTTCTATGTTAAGTAAACCAGCGGAAAGGCTCAGTAAGCGATGACGAGGAGGAGGAGGAGGGGGAGACAAGGGACCCAACCCTCCGGAGCAGGTAAAATCGTGGCAATTGTCCGGCGTGGCAAGTGTCCGCACACCGATGGTTCAGGTACATTCAATTAGCAAGTATTGTGATGAAGAGTTTTGCTTGTAAAAAGTAATTGTTGCTGCTTCTATGTAATTTAAATGTGTTTCAAGAAATGCTTCCAATTCGCAAGTGCGTTTTTCGCGTAATATGTCATTTACACATTATGTTTTGTGTTGTTAACTGTTGCCTAATTCTGTTGCCTAATTCTGTTGCCTACACTGTAAGTCATAAACATGAGCGTTTTTCTGAATGATGCTGGACCTTTCTATATACAGTGGGATCCTGAGAAACTTTGATAGTTAATGCTCTTGGGAAAATGACATATCGTTCCAATTTTAGTCTGATGGCTGCATAGTGGAAAGTATACATTCAAAGATCGCTGCGGGCTGTGAAAGGGGACGACCTGCATCGAAGGATGGAGTAATGTGAGTTTCTTGAAAGCATGCTTTGAGGATGAACGGTTTACACGGACGGGTATTGGTCTGATAGGTGCAATTCAAACTGAACAGTTCTCTAAACCGCCACAGCTGCATATACTAGACTCCTTAAAATCCTCATGTTCACACGGACAAACATGTTAATCTAAAGGGTGTTAATGTGAGGTGTGATCTGTCGTTGAGCGGTTTGATTGGCCCATTCTTCTTTGGAGATATCGTAACTGTTGAGGTGTATCTTCATATGCTGCAAATGTCGATTTTACCTGCAATCCGAGAAGTGTTGAGAAATGAAAGATTTTATCTATAACAAGATTGCACCCCACCTCACTACCACAGAGATATTGCAGCCTACTCGGATGATACCCTACCTGGACGATATATAGGTATAGGTCGACTGTGAGCTGTTATGCACCCATCAACGTCTCCAGATCTCACCTCTTGAATTCTGCTTGTAGGGGACTTTGAAAAATGAGGTTTATCAAAAAAAACCAGCTACACTGAACGAGCTACGAGAAACCATTGAGGCGTCCAATGCAGCTATCACACTGGCAACACTGACACTTGTAGTTCAACCTTAATTCAGTCAACAGTTCAGCGCCATCGACGTTGTTTGGCTGCTAATTGGCGTCACTTTGAACACATAAAATAACCTTCCCTTCCCCCCTGCCCCCATGCAATAATGGTAATGGTATGTCATTTTGTTCCATTAATACTGACTATCAAATACTGTCCATATTTTTCTGGACCCCTCTGTAGTTAGCTGCAAATTAGGAAAACATTTACTTGCAATTTTCTTCTAGTCCTCTTATGCAAAAACGTACGCATATTAAACATGACTTTAACAATTTACAGTACACGTTCAAAACAAAACAAAAATGTTCAAATGTGTGTGAGATCTTAAAGTTATCAGTCCCTAAGCTTACACACTACTTAACCTAAATTATCCTAAGGACAAACACACACACACACACACACACACACACACACACACACACACAGGCCCGGGGGAGGACTCGAACCTCCGCCGGCGTTCAAAACAGAAACGTACAACAGCAAAGTCATAAAGATATTTTACATTTTCTCAACAGAGATGTGATGTTACAGGTAGTCCACAGTATATATATATTTCCTACAAGCTTTCCCTTTCCTCAGATTCGAATAGCTTCAGCCACTTCACTTAGCTTACTTCTGGAATGTCGTTTTACGGCGACCCAGCAGCGACTGGTTACGTCTGCTGATACGAGAAACTCTCTGGTCACCAGTCTTGGAGATTTCATGTTCAAATGAATCTGAGATGCTTTTTTCGTTGCTTATGCAACAGTGTTCTGACCTGTTTTGTGTACCATGGGAGATCAGTACGTCTTTTATTTATTTATTTGATATAAATCTTTCAGTTTCTGCTAGGATCAAGTACCGTAACTCAGGGTTGGAAAGCTTTGAAATAAAGGCACAGGGTCGTCAAGGAGATGGATCGTCACCGATTTTGTTCAGCTTACTATAAAATTAAGTGGTCCAATAATGGAGACAGATGAAAAAAATTATGACTATTGTAGGAGTGCTAACTGGGTACAAAATGAAACATAACGCCACACTAGAAAGTCCAGCCGTTGCCAATGTTATGACGTTGTTACGTGAGAATGAAGAAGATGCAAAAATGGCACTGGAAAATCTTACTGTAGTTGCAGGCAATGGCTGTCTCAAGTTAGTGTAAAATGAGGTCAAGGTCTTTAATGCAGGCATCAGCTAGAAGGTTGAAGACCAAGTGGTGAAGAATGTGAACAGCTTGTTACCTTGGGGAAAACATAACAGACAAGTTACAGACCAACAACAACATTACACACAGGTCGCAAATGCTGTAGAAACTACGGTATGTTGCCAAAACATGTTGTGGAAAGAAAAACCTGTCCTGGAACTCCAAACCAAGACATTATATGTCACCAATCATAAATACCGCATTGTACCCAACGAAGACCTTGTGCAAGAAAGTCTGCATCTGTCTGGAGGAAGAGGAACGAAATATTTTGGGAGACATATAGAACATAAAGTTGAATCCCAGGTACATAGATCAAGGAAGGAGTTGTAAGCGAGTTTTGAAGATAAGACTCGGATTTGCTGTGCACTTCAGGAGAGGATGGAGGACAACACTTTGACCAAGAAGATACAGAATGCAGCATGCTGAACAGGGAACAGCTGTATGAAAGAAGCTGGGAGGACTGGAAAAAATTGGTATAAGTGAAGAAAATCCATCCCCCGAAATGCGAGAAAGGACCAACTGTAGGAAGACAGTGGAAGGTCATACGTGAGCTGATACAAATCAAAATTAAGGTCATGGAAGTAGAGAGAACCAGGTGGAACGAGTGACTGAAGAGATACTGGTAAGAAAGATGTGTAGTGAACAAGTCACCTGTTATTCTAAAGGGTTGAAACCTTGGCCTAATAATTATAAATTATTCAGCTTAGTAGAGGTCAGAGGATGAATGACCTCTACGGTGGATCATGGATCTAGGGTACTAGTGGTGAGGAGGGCCTGCAGTTCACCATTGTGGGTGAAGTTGCTGGGTGTGGTTAGTAGGTACTGAGTGGATGCCTGACGCCCCGTCATGGAAACAGTATTTAGAGTTAACCTTTTATTTGATGCCAGAACACATTAGTTGGACAATGCCCCAAGGTGCAGACCAGAGTAGGACGGTGAAGTTTGCTTTGGACAGTGAAGCTTGGTTCTGTCAGCAAGTAGCTTCTTGGCACAGCCAGCAGCGGTGTCAACCTGGATAGCAGATGATGTACTCAACTTTCCCTTTCTTGTGGTATGACGTTGACTCAGGCGCCTAAAGAGGTCAATATGCAGCTTCTAGAGTAGACAGCCACACTGACTGATGCGAAGCACAGCTCAGTGTGACATGCACCAGAATGTACAGAATCAAATTGTGGACCCCAGTATGGATGGCAACAACTCGCAACAGTGTCATGAGCCTGCACACAGGATTGATCAGCACAGAGTTTGTGCACAGAGAGTAACGAACAGCAGGAAAATTTGACTGGGCAGTCGATGGCAGTTCAGTGCTTAGGTGACAAAGGCTCAACACATCGTCGCCCATGGTAGGTGGTCAGTAGCAGATGGAAGTTAACTGACAGGTAACCTGCATGTTGGTATGCACCGACTCAGCAGCATTCGGACTTAATTTGGACAACAGACCTGCAGCTGGTGTAGAAAGTGTCTGTTGGTGGCAGCTTGATGACATATTTCTTAGTGATTCCTGTTGTAAGCTTCCCGTTGTGGCTGGCTCCTGATGGTGGCTGAACACCGCCTGTCAAAAATGCTAGATTTTATATGAACTCGGTCTGTTATCATTTTTGAAACGGCAGTGCTCCTCTCTCCTAAGCCATTGCAGAACCAATGCGTCAGGTATGGCTGTTGGGCAGCCACGACATAATTGCCCCAGTCTTTTCGTTGTGTCAGCAATTTCATAATTCTGTCTGGGCAGTATCTCTGCAATGTTGGCATAGCCTGAATGCAGTTTCTTTCACAAGTAAACCTACTCTATCCCTGAGGCTGAGTTTATGGATGTTTATGTCTACGAATCTTAATAATCTTATCAGTCACATTGTTATTAATTTTTATTTTGAAATTTCTTAGGTAATTTTCGTGTTTGTTTATTTGTAGCTTTTCTGTCATGACAGTCCAACCGCCTCAGCAGCAGAGAGGTCGGTGCAGATGACTTCCATGAGAAGACTCCAGGTCTGATTCCCAATACTACCAAGCATTTTTCCTTCCTGAGAGGAATAGTACAGAGTGCACTCAACCGCATGACGTTAACTGAGGAGCTAGTTGAATGAGAAATATCGGCTCAACACACTGAAAAGTCGACAAAACAGCCAGGAGGGCGATATGCTGACCACATGCACCTCTGTACCATATCTGCATGGCGCCACAACGTAGAGGATGATACAGCGGCCTCTCGACATGCTTTGGGCCTTCAAGGCATGGACGACAAACTAGTCTTTCGTTTTTATCCTCATGTCAAATGACATCACAGGGAGGTACCTCTCGCTGCAGATGAGCCCTGGGAGACCCTCGTCTGCCCTCTGGCCGTAGTCCAGCCTGACCCATATACTTTTATCTTATGTAATCATTTCTCATGTCTGGTGTCAATATTGCACTCAATGCTTCGATTTTATAACTCCTATATTCTACTACAATTCGTTCTGATTTCTGACTGATGACGCTGGCACCAGATGACTGTCCCATGAAGCAGTGTCTCGCTGTTTATTCCCTTAACTCCCAGACAACAATTACTACCTAGTTCGTTAAACATAGGAAATTTGTGAACACATCTGCAATGTTCTCTAACCAAAATGAATAAAATACTGCCAAGTTTAATTTTTGTACCACTCGGCAATGAATAATATAGATATTTTTGTCAACGGAGTTGCCAAACAGCTAAATTGCTAAAATTAAATAACCACCGCAGGACCCAGCAGAACTCCGGTCGGGTTATATAGTATCCCAGTATCCCCATGGGACCCACCGTTACGCAATACAACTTATATTTTTGGCTGCCGCCTCACCAGGCTCCTCATGACTCCACAGCGGAGGTGCAGGGTAAGCAGTATAACCACAAACGTAAGTACACCATGGTCGTTGTCAACTGCATCTCCTGCAGGTTCCATCGTGAAACATGGCACCAGCTTTTCTGCTACAGGCACTGTAATTAGTGGTGTCATCATGGTATAACTACATATCACAATAGTGTTGCTGACAACAATCCCAAAAAGTATGCATCTTGCACTTTAGTGAATCATCACATTCTTGCAAAATAAAAATAGTCGATTCAGTGGTATTTGTCATACTTTTTATCAGAAAGTAATTCTTTCATCATGGATTTCTTTAAATTGGTTTTATATCTTTAACATATAACTTTGCAGAACAGAGATGAAAGAAGAGTGGAGCCATAAACAAAACACGACAAAACAGTCTGCCTCCCATGGCATCAACTTATGTCCAAAGACTATAATACATCAGAGATAATTTTCAGAGAAGTTACATTGATCTACATTGTGACATTAATATTTCGTGCATTATTATAAAATACAGTTTGTTTTAACTTTAATAATTATTTCTAGCCAATTTTGTTTAAGTTAAATGTAAAAATACCTGGATGACTAGTTTTTTAGAGTGAACGTATTTTTGTAGATAAAACATTCAGAATATTTTCATAGCTGTCCAGTAGGATAAACAGAAATAATGGACAAATACAAAAACTCCAGCTCCCCAGCAAACAACCAGAACTACACAAAAATTAACAAAAAATAGTATTGAATGATTCATTTACAGTGACACCAGCATTGACAGAACCAATTTGGTAAAGAGAAAATTACCCTTGGGTTGTTGCAGCAGGCACTGTTATCATTTTGCAGATCATGTGCCCCCCCAATCTCACAGAAGTATTCTTTCACTGGGCAATTATAAAGGATGTCCTATAAAGGATGCCACCTGGCTGACAAAAGCCAGTTCGCACCAGAGGTTTCCCCAAGCCATAGCTCCAACTCCAATTGCCGTTACCTTAATTGGAACTCCTGTTACCCAGCGCTGTCATATGCTCGGAGCTGTGTCCAAGCCCTTTCTCTGTGTGCTGTCTGAGTTCTCCATATCAGCCACTAACATCTTCACTCTGAGCCATATCTCGAGTCTTCACTCCATGCCTTGTTAAAGTTTTCTATAGCAACCACTGATGCCTTCACTCCAAGTCGTGTCCACACTGTTGCTACATGTCTTGTCCGAGTTCTCCACAAGAGCCCAAAATTAACCGCTTCCACTGCCCATTTGTGCGCAACTCACCATCACTCTCTGATTACATTGGCTGCATTATTAGCCTTTCCAAGGCAGCCATCTCTGACCGTCTACAAGCTTCTGCCTCATCAAGAGCTCTTTCCTGGACCATCGTTGAGTGCTACCGCTCTCCACCAACACGGCCACACCGAGATTGCACTTTTAAGAAGTGTTGGAGCACAACATCAATGACTATCAGTGGTCTGGAACCAAATAGTGTATATTCAAGTCCAAATGACTGTTTTGTTGTATTCCATTGAGTGTGGATGAAGTTAATTTATTTCTTGCTACCTGGAGCACATCATTTTGAGTGGCTTTCTCAGCCATGACATGAAAGATTCAATACAGAATTTGTGGCTGAGTAATATCCTTTTTTAATTATAATACATTGTACATCACGTCAAGAAAACAATTGTCCTCTAGTGCAGTGAATGACAGGTGATAACACTTAACAAGGATAGCAGAAGTAATTTATAAACTACCATTCAGTGTCTTGAAAATCATTTGCTGTAGAATCTTTGAACATATTCTGAGGTCAAATGTAATGAGGTATCCTGAACAAAGTGACTTACTCAATGCCAATGAACATGGATTCCGGAATCATCAGTCATACGAACCCCAACTCCATTATGCCTTGATAACAATGGATGAACACAATCAGGTAGATACATATTTGTTCTTGAATTCAGAAAAACATTTCACTCAGTACAAGACCAATGTTTATGAAATTAAGTGTGATAATATGTGGTGTTAAATGAAATTTGTGACTCACATGAGGATTCTTGCTAGGGAGGATGCAGCATGTTCTCTTGCATAGAGAACCACTGACAGCCCTTGGAGAAACTTTTTGTGCACCCTAGGTAAGGGTGGTGGAACCTTTGTTGCTCTTTAGGTATACTAATGACCTGCTAGACAATATAGTATGGTATTAGTTGTATCATTGGACGTGTTGTAGGTGACGCAGTCATCTATAATGAAGTACTGTCTGAGAAAAGCTTCACAATTATTCATTCAGATCTTAATAAGATTTCATTGTAATGCAAAGATTGGTTAATTTGTTAAGAAATGCATAATAACACACTTCACAAAATGCAGAAAATTACAGCCACTCAACTGCCACAAAAACCTAGTCGTACTGCTTTGTAGGAATATGAAGTGGGACGATCACTTAGGCTCAGTCATGTAAAGTACCGTACATGGTGATGCAAATCAAACAGGAGTAACAGCTCATACTGAACATATACATAAAAGGGCAACACGTAACTGCTTTATTTGACCCATGGGGAAACATCAATGAGAGGCTGAAAGCCTGAACTGGCTGTAAAGGGATTAAGTCACAAACGAATCTTTGAGCCACCATAAGACCATCATGATGAAGCCAGGGCTCTGTCAAGTTGATCACAGACAGTGGAGGGGGCTGCATGATCAATGACTTCACAACACTAGGGTGAACCTGGCAGTGCAGCACCAGTCACCCAGTAGCAGAATGCACTGTCAGCAGCCAGAGGCCATTGTCTCTGGGGAGACGCCATCATATTCTCCGCACCGCCCACTAATGATTGTAGTCAAAGCTCAAACTCATTGCAATCATCATTGGGCCTTCTTCAGATGCCCAATATCCTCCTTCAGCAGAGAATCCTAGCTCGCACTAAGCTTGAAACTCCAGCAATCACACAAAAGTCTATTTACCAAGTTTCAAGAAACTGCATTAAGCGAGCCATCTAGAAATGTACTACATCAGCCTACATATAGCTTTCACAGGAACAACAAAGACAAGATTAGATTAATTACAGTGTGCACAGATGTATTTAAGTAGTCATTTTTCCCATACTCTATGCAGAAAGGGAAAGAAGTGATACAATGGAAAGTACCTTTTTCCAGGCACTTCACAGTGGTCTGGTAGATGTAGATATAAACGTTACAACACAGATACATCTACAGAAGAATTGTAAACTGAAGTAAATGTGTTCCCAGTTATGCCAATCAGTGTTCATAAAAATGTTGAAAAAGTTGTTCTTGTAGTGCAATGTCTATGATAGCCAGAATCACGAAATGTTTTCTGGCTGGATAAATGAGATAATGAACACTTATAATGTCACAATTCCTGACTGTTATGGTTCCAAGCTGCCTGTAATATATTTTCTAAGCTGCAAGTGTGCAGTAGCAAATGAATTTGATAACCTTGAAAACACAAAGGTGCTTCATTCATTCTCAGTGATTTTGCTGACCTTCATGGACAAGCATTCTTTGGGCATCCACTGAGAATTTTTCGCCTCAGATGTGCATATAATTTTGTATAATATGTTAAGTTGTCAGTGTGTGTCTTTGAAAGACACCATTAGGGTGAACTTGCAAATTGGAGGGGTAATGTTTACATTCTCGTCCATCCATCTAGACTTAAGTTTTCCTTGGTCTCATTAAATGAGTTAAGAAAACACCAAGACAGTTCCTTTGAATCAGAAATGGCCAGTTTTTCCCTTGTGCCCTAACCAATGCTCACCTCTAATGACCTAGTCATCGATTGGAAGCTGAACCCTAATCAATCCTCTTTCCTTCCATTCTGAATAGGAAACTTCTGGTTTGGATGAGACTGTCAGTTGGGTCTCAGAGGGGTTTTGGTACAGATTAGAAGCCCTGTGGGGCTCAGAGGAGAATAGAAGTTATTGCAAAGAAGTTGAATTTAGTGAGTTTCAAATAAAAGATGCAGATGGTTGTCTGTACTTGAAGATGTGCGAAAAGTGGTAAATGTTCAGTGTGTAACTGCAGCTGGAAGAAAGGAAGGGATTTTAAATTTGTATTAATGCAATTGTGATGTGATCTGGGGTCTGACAGGAAAGATGTACAATTTAGTCTGAGAAATCGTGTGCAGGGACGGTATCTCAGTGCATCACTCACTACAAATATGACTGTACATAGGAAAAGCTACAGTAACATTAATTAAGAAATAATGTTTGACTTAAAGTGAAGGCATCTTAAGTTCTTAAAGAATGCCTGGAGCTGTTAAGTTAATGGATTTAATTAGCTACTGGACTTGCTAAGTGGCAACGGAAGATCGTAATGATGTAGTAAGTCGCTCAGGGATCATCGTGTCTACAACAGACAGACCTGTGTTTAATGCACAATTCTGCCAGGGATTTTTAACTAGTGGAATAGCTGAAACAGTGCTCATGCAGCCTTTTGAATAATAATGTAGCTCTATTTGAAGAGGTGATAAAAGTTCCAGTTTTGTTATCCCACTAGGAGAGCATTGTGGTATACTGCTCCACCCACTAATACTCTAAGCAGGTGCTGAAGAAGAGGTATGTGCTTCACAGGACAGAAGATATCATTTAAATGAAATATGATAATGAGAACAAGGTGGAACTTGAAATAAAACTAAGGAATCTGCCATGATAATGTACCTATGTAGCAGTTCACAATTAATGGTCATATCCCCTCAGTCCCTTAGACACTGAAGAGAGATTTTGATCTTAATGCAAATCCTGGTGGTCAGGATCGTTATGCTACAACTTACCTACAGCAGCCAAATAGTGATGATTAAAATTTCTTCCAAAATCAGAGTTCAATCCATCATATTTCTTGAAATGAGTGCCAAAAGCGTGTGTCAGCAACTTCAGCTAAAGTGGTGGTATAAAAAAAGCAAATAATATTACTTTGTTTGAGACTGACTAAGTATTTGTAGTAGAAAGGAGGTGGTGACCAAAAGATTGTTGTGGGTATTTTTGCTGTATAAATTAACAGCAGTTGTGGTCCAATGTTGTATGTTATTTTAGTTTGTCACTTATCTGAAGAGAGGCAACAGGTGCAAGTGGACCTCATATGAAAGCAATCCCATTATTGTGGAGCCATAAATTTACTATCTGTAGGGCACTGTGTAGTTCTGAGAGAGGCCAATGGTCACTCAGGTTCCTATTAATCAGAAATATGTCAATATAAGCAGAGACTAGAACTCTTTTCTGTGGATGTACTACATGCTAGTAACCAGTAGATTCAATTCTAATTAATCTGTAGCTGATCCTTGATGAAAGTGGAAATGTTAGAATTCACGTTCATGATAAAATTCCTTAGATTATATGTGTGTGCTTCTGCCAAGAGAACAATGGGTATGACTCTTTGAAATCATTTGCCAGCAAATTTAATAACAACTTTCTTTGAGTGGCAGTAAACTAAGCACTTGCTACTTAACAACTAAATGCAAATGCATTACCTTTATTCCCACAGACATTGCATACATTACCAATGAAAATTAGTTTTTTAGAGTATGTTGGTGATTAAAAAAAAATATATGTCACTAAAAACCAGTAACTGTTCTGGCTGGGATAGTGTTTGTGGTAAGTTATTAAAATATTCGGTTGACATCTATAGGGCTATTATTGTTATAAATACTCGTAGTCAGTGACTCAAACAGATTCTCTGACACATTTAATTTTTTTGTATTTCTTATCGAATGACAACAATCACAAGCTAGTCACACAGATAGCCGGTTTCAAGTGTAAGATGTACCCATCTTCAGATCAAATGTGCAGCTAAATTGTCTAATTATGGGGCCTACTGAGTCTATGCTTTGTTATACTTGACAAACTATGGCCTCAGTAGCAAAGATCATTATTGTGCATTCTATCTAAAGATGGTTTCTATGTTCAGCTGAAATCAGTCATAGTGTATGACTAGCTTGTGGCTGTTGGCATTTAATAAATACAATAAAATATGTTTTGCAAATATGGATCCTCGTCTGGCAGGAAATCAGAAATGGACATGATAAGAATTCATTCATGAATAATGATGTGTTCCCGATAAAAATGAGACATCAAGTTCGGCATCTTATGAAGATAATGCTAATATAGAAAAAAGGGGCTATTTTTAACAAAGGTACTTTGGCAAATAGAAGTTTCAGATATCAGGCAAAGGAAAATAAAATCTCAAATGGGTGAATGTCACCAACACATAGAAGGGTAAGAATATCACAGGAACAATAATCACAATATTATATGAAAGTATTTGTTAAATGACGTCCGTTTGTGATTGAGAGTGAGAAGGTACACGATCACCACAGTGTGCATGTGTGTCTCCTCTCAGCATGCTTTGTGCACATTTGGATGCCATTTTCAGCTGCAGTATCATCCATCAGTGTGCTGAGCTGCAGAAATTTATATTGTTTGAGAAAATTGAGTCATCTGCCAAGTTTCAATTTTACAATTATTTGAAAATTTATTTAAAAGTTTGATCTATCTGAAATATAGACAATTAATAATGAAAATGACATTCTGCAAACATACATGACAAGAAGAAATGACTGGAGCCTACAGACAGTAATGCTCCAGTACAAATTGTTACAGTTGCAACCAAAGGAATAGATAAAGAACTTACAAAAATACTTCCAGAATTGCTATGGTGGAAGATGATTCCACAATCTGAAACAATGCTTCAGTTGTGATATTTCACAAGTAAAGAGAGAGAAAAACTATAGACTTATCAGCCTCATCTATGTAATGTATAAAATATTACCAAAAATTGTTGCCATTTGGAAGTAATGAAAAACATTATAAAACAATAGATAGAGTATCAATTTCCAACTTTTCTTGGATTTTCTGAGACTGCAACAGAAATATACTAACAGCCCTTGAGGAAAAAGATATTTCTTCAGCCTACCGAGCGAGGTGGCGCAGTGGTTAGCACACTGGACTCGCAATCGGGAGGACGACGGTTCAATCCAGTCTCCAGCCATCCTGATTTAGGTTTTCCGTGATTTCCCTAAATCATTTCAGGCCAATGCTGGGATGGTTCCTTTGAAAGGGCACGGCCGATTTCCTTTCCCATCCTTCCCTAACCCGAGCTTGCGCTCCGTCTGTAATGACCTCGTTGTCGACGGGACGTTAAACAGTAACCACCACCACCATCTTCAGCCTACATTAGTATACAGACGAATGTATAAATCACTGCTTCAGCCTCCATTAATTGTATCAACGAGTCATGTCATCTGAGAAAGCTATCAAATTATGATACAGAGTTGCTGACCTGTACTTAACTTAAGGAGATGAGATGGCTAGTACTGACAGTAGCTTCCAAAAGACGAAAAATACAGAGACTGTAATGTAATAGAAGCAGGGTAGCTAACATAAGAAAACCTACAGGAGTTTCATGGATGTGTATTTTAGAAGACCATAATGAATGAAAAAGTACTGTCCATGCCTTTATGAAGCAGTGGATGTCAAATGGCTGATATAAAAAATGATGAAATGTAACCAAATGTCGCAAAATGTTGCTTGCTGTATATCATTAAAATGTTTTCTACAGTGGAAAAATGTAAGGACTAGTGGGGAAAAAATACATTTTATCTCGCTTGAGACTCCAACTGTCTGCCCCAGAAGAATTAATGTAAAACCTTTACTCATTTTTGTCAAACACACTTAATGTACCCCAGTTTAAGCAGCACTGAACTTGCATGAAAGAAGATGTACATTGTAAGACACACCAAACAAGTGGTTGCCTAAGCACAAACATGACACAAGATGAATCTAGGAGGAAGTACCATACACAACACCAAATAAGGAAAATGGATGGTGATGACTGATCCTAACTCAAAATTTTATTGCTTATCATATTCAATCTACATTTTAATGTGGCTGATTTGTAATTTCACAGCTGCTAATTTTTCAAACATTTTGTGACGTTGTGAAGTAGTGTAAGATACAAATAAGTGTTTAATTTGTGAAATAAAAGTACTCAACTCCAAAGCCACTTGTCACTGTGCCACAGAAAATTTTAAATCCTTACAGATGAAGAAGGTACATCATGCCTTTTTCTGTATAGAATTTATGCTGAATCTCTAGAAGATTACTGTAGCTATTAGACTTTTATCAAGCATCAGAAAGACTGACTTTATAGGATAAGCAGGAGTAATTATATAATATAGTAGTTCACTCTGTCGAGTAAAAAGTGAAAAACTGGAGGCTTCAATAAAATCAACCTCACCATGCACTTTTTTAAGACATTGCTCTGCAGTAGTTTGTTGTTCATAATGCAGATATCAGACAAGTGCCGTGGTTTAGTCCTACGATCTTTTCTGGCACATAATTCCTACTTTCATCTCTAGAATTCTGGAATAGAAGTGTTTAGTGTACATTACTAATGCAGATATATAGTGGTATGTATTTCATGTTAGAACTGTAGATTGCCCTCTAACTACCTAGTTGAGGCCATTTGTCAGTCAAAGAAGAGAAAAGAAGTGCTCTCTCTCTCTCTCTCTCTCTCACACACACACACACACACACACACACACACACAGAGAGAGAGAGAGAGAGAGAGAGAGAGAGAGAGAGAGAGAAATATGGATAAGTATACTCCCTCTCTCTCTCTCTCTCTCTCTTTCTAGAGGACTGATCCTCAAAGGGTGTGCTAAAGGATATTTTACTAACTATTTCACACAGAAAGAAATAATGACAATTCTTTGACAGTAATAAATACTGGTTTACTCCAAATTTGCAATATAAATATACAATATGTTTTAGTCTCTGAAAATAACACTTCCCACTGACATTATCCAAACAGCATTTTTGGTCTTCTGTAACACCAATGAATGGCAACTTATCATTTCTTATGACAAACACTTGGCATAAATGAAGTTCAATATTTATTTGACAAATATTTATATAGATTTCACAAGGCAAGCAGAACAACCTAGTAACCTCTCTACATCACACCAAATACACTTTACCACTTATTTTGCTCATAAAAATCAGTTGAATCATTACTTTCAGATCAGTTGGTAAAAAAGTAAACAAAATGTAGGAAATGCATATTGAGAATACTGTGCACACATAGAAAACAGTATGGAAACACCATCTGCAAGTGAGACATATTGTCAAATATGGATTCTTGACACACTAATAGCAAAATGTGAAACAGATAGAAGTTACATTATTGGAAAGTGTTAAGTTATGATCTACAAAAATCAGGAAATGTGTATGTTCACTGTGAGTACTGTTTAAATTAAGCTGCAACATCTAGTAATAACGTTATATAATTCACGTCTTAATTTTTTGGTCCCATAATGGAAACATTTACTTTGGAGGAAAGACAGATAACACAGACTTTGTTGCAATTTTTTCTATAACAGTTCAAAAAACAAATGCAATTAAGGGAATTTACCAGTCATCAAAAGCTAAGCTGTGTACAGGTACACATAATTTCTACTGCTCAGGTAACACAGTGTAAGTTTTACCAAGCAGAACTGAAACACAGAAAACTGTAATAAAGAAGTCCATCCGTAACATAGCACACCACAAAAAAGAATTACTGGCATAACAATCAGTCTTAAAATAGTTTGAAATATCTTTCACATTAAAATGTCATGTCATGGCATGTCAATAATATCTCTTACATTTTTCTTTTTCAAGAAACAACTGATTCTTATCACTGAATCTGAAAACAGTGCAATACATCTATCATTACAGTTATTGGCAGCAATGTAATTAGGGCCTATGTGATAAATCAATCACGAAAACAGAGCCAGAAACATGTGATACATAATCTTTTGTTTTATGTTAAAAATCACATAAGTTTTATGTAAGTTTCAATGTGGAGAGAGAGAGAGAGAGAGAGAGAGAGAGAGAGATCATGCTTTCTCTGGATTATAGAAACCAGATTCACATTTTTCCCTAAGAGAGATGCATTTACCACAAGAATAAGTTTAAAGAGCAGTTTTGTTTCACTTTACGTTATGGCCTATAATTTTCATCTTTTATGTTGAAAACAAATGTGTTTAAAGTGTTTTATTACATTTCTATGTAAAATTATACAGATGCCACATACTTGTCTTGTTTAATGTTTTCTTCACATTTTTTAACTGTGTTGTTGGTTTGTCATAGGTCCTCAAAATACATGAACTTTGAATTAAAGGCAATGATAAAAGAGAGTATAGGCAATGGAAGAAGTGCACTGTTCATTCTATCAGATACTTTTAAAATTATTCGTTGTGTCTAGGATGACATTGGGAATGTACACCATATTTCTTTCCCCCATAGAACTGTATTCAGCTTGTCTTGAAAGATTCACATGGCAGAAGTTGTGACATAATACATCGATTAGCTTACATAACCTCAGTCAAATCTTGTAAGACTTAATATTGTAAGGATGACAAATGCATTGTTACTGCACATTCACAGAACAGTCACTACCAATATGAATTTTGGAGGAAGTACAACAGTTTGACCAGCACTATGTATCACTGATAATTTTAAGAGGTCATATAGAGTAATGGAAAATGATTGGGGTTTTGTATGAGTTTTACATTAAGAGTACTGTAAGCTGCAAAGATCATCATCCTGCAAATGTGGAACAGCACTGTAATTGAAAACATACAGAAAGACACAGGAGGAAGAAAAAGCAACAAAACTTGAGACATATTGAGATTAATGTCTATGGTGAACAATGTGCAGGGTTATTTTTATTATTACATGTATCATCCTGATTTTTTTTGTGAATGAGTATATTTCAGTTTGCCATAACACAACAGTCAGATTAATCATGAAATATTGTCATCTATTTCTGGGGCTAAAACAAGTTAGGTATGTATGGCATTACTGTACATTCAGTGAAGTTGCACGATGGAATCACGCAGATATTTAACTTGCAGATAATGTAAGCAAGAGGGATTTAAATCTCATTAATTCTGTAGAGTGATGACTCCGTAACCCTCCTCCTCAGTAAATGTGTTGAGCTGTATGGAGAAAATTGTGACTAGACATCCAAAGAAAAGTCCCTGCTCAATGTTTTACACCATCAATACCTCAAAAATGCAAGACCTGCATCTGAATGTTCAGCTAAATAATAAGTATGAACCCTTCCCAAAATAAAACTCTTTACACACAGCCTTACTTTCATTTGCAAAACACTGCTTTACAGACATTTTTACATCAGTATAATGCTCATGTATCAAGTTACAGTAGAATGTTAATTACATCAAATTCTTCATCTTTTTTGCTTTCACCAGAGGTCTTAATTTAAAATTGCAAAGTAAAGGGAATTTGCTTTCTAACAAATATTTTTATAAAGGAATATATTTGTATACTCAAATTTACTGTACGTTTTCCAGATCTCTTTGTCATAGACAAGCAACAGTGCTTTGTTTGTATTGCATTCCATACACTACTGTATTATAAGCACTGTTGGTGCCTTTCACTTTTACACTGTATCAAGTATTCAACACAGGTAGTGTTTTAATAAGTGTGTAATTACAGCAATCAGTTTGTGATCATTGACACTTCACTTCTCTTCATCTAGAGGTTTCCTGTAGTTATCACATTCTAAATTTAAGCAGCACTAAAAAATTTTCATTAATTTGATGGCTTGCTGCTAGTATGCACAGATTTAACGAATAAATAATTTGGTGTGATTGCTTGTGCTCATTTGAGAGTGAAGTTTTCTTTTTCCAAAATAGAATAACATAAAAAAACATCAACTACTGTGTTCAGTGAAACTCTGTAACATTTACTGATAGTGAATGACATGTATTTTGAATTAAAAATCATTTAAATTTTTTCTGTACAACATACAACTAGCCAATGAATGAACATAATACTTATACATATTAACTAACAAGTACTATATTTTGAATGTGATGCAACCACTGT
This sequence comes from Schistocerca americana, assembly GCF_021461395.2. Classification (NCBI taxonomy): domain Eukaryota; kingdom Metazoa; phylum Arthropoda; class Insecta; order Orthoptera; family Acrididae; genus Schistocerca; species Schistocerca americana. Next base: position 734,566,910 of record NC_060121.1, on the reverse strand, counting down.
CTGCTAACGACACCTTTCACACGTGTATAGGCAATAGAGCCACAGGTAGCAGTCATACTTTTCTTTTCCTTTTCTTTCTGCTGGACAACTGTAAGGTGGAATTTTGATTTAAATATTTCTTTTATGTGAAAACTTGTGTTCTAATAACCCTTGTTTATCATTGCTTTAATCCACCATTTCAGTATGAGAGGACAGTTTATGAGTATTCGTGAGAATGTAAAGCCTAACTTTTTCTCAAAAGATTGGAATAGTATACAAACAACACAGTTAATTTGCACAGCATCAGAAAATATCAGATGGGTAATTGTACTGAAAGTTTATGTGCAACAAATGTGTGCACTGATAACATTTATTTGATTTTGTTCACTTTGAACAAATCATATGTAAGTGAAATAACTATAATTAAATGCACATGAATTACATAAAACATCTCCAAAGAATAGCAGAAGGAAGTTTAAAAACAGTTTTTAAACCATAAGATGCAAATATGTGGCTGTTGTACTTTTCGTAAAATAATGTTTCTTGTACATAATGTAATGTTGCACTCAGTACATGTATGACTTGATTTTAATGCAATATTGATACATTTGCTTAGGTACCAGGTTTTGAATGTTGCTGATTGGTAAATAATGTTCAAAACTGTTGAAATAAAAATATAATTTTGTGTGTGTGTGTGTGTGTGTGTGTGTGTGTGTGTGTGTGTGGAAATAACATATGAGAGCAAACAGTTCTTAAAATCTAACATTAAAACAGAACTAGTCCCAACAGCAGCTAATTGCTTACATACTCTTACTGTAAACTGTAGTAATATCTGTGTACATACTAATAAAATATTACAATAATAGCAGTAGTAAAATGACACATGATCATATGGAAATTTGTGGTACTGTTGGAGCTGCTGTTCTGGATATTACAGTAATTCTCTGTACAAAATTCAACAAATGTGTAAGCATTGTCATTCAAGACAACACATTGTATGTCCATTACCATAACAGGAAAAATGTCACAAACACATACAGCACACAATAATGGATGCTTAGTTAAATGCAGACAATATGAATGTACATATATACAGCTGAATATGGTGAACTCAGGTAGTAAAACTACAAAGTGAACAGTTGCTTTCCTGTGGTATTACCTGTCTACTGTATGATACATAAGTGAAATACAAGCATTTTATCCTCACAGCAAGTAAGGGAAAGGCATGTATAAAAATCAGTCACAGTTTACAGAAACTACATATGTATAACCATTAAATTTATATAGAGTATTCTGGTGCATGCTAACTTCACAGAGTCAGGTAGCAGCACTGAGTATGTGGGGAGCAGACCTTTAGCATGTTAACAGATTGCTTAAAAGTGCCATAAATGTATTAAATACCTATTGAACCTCAGTGTTGAACAGATACATGATTCCATGCATTGATAACTTTACTTAACAACATAGTGTTTGCACCATTTGTAAAAATTTGTACAGAGTTAAACAAAACAAAGACAATGCAATTTTAAAATAACTAACATGAATTCTAGGGGAGGCATTAACAATGAAGTGCTTTCTGTTTGGTTTTTTCATACACATAATCATTCTGCGAGGGGGAGTGTCACTGAAACATTCTCTCGAGAAGACTGCCAGTATTACAACTACCATGTATCAATTTCAGTGTACTTGGAATGTACATATGGAAAATATTCCAAAATATTCCACAAATATATTTCTATATATCACAGCCGTACACAATTTTTCTACAATGATTACTTTTCTTCTTCAGTTAAAACAAATACATCAGCAGACCGCAGGTATGTCATAGCTGCTGTTGAACTCCTACCACTGTACTTAATGCGTTCCAAAATTTTCTGACTTTATTTAAGTTACAGAAAGAATTTCAGTGAGTAAACAAAAATTTACGTCTGCACATCATACAAAATGGTAAAAATAATTTCTTCTTCTTAAATAATAACTTTTGACAACTTTTGTTTGTGTATATTATGATAATAAAATATATTAATGTTTCACGCAAACATTTTTTGTGTCATTCATTTAAATTCTAAATATATTTTTGGGAAAAATATCACAATAGCAACACAAAAAGTTAAAAAGAAAAATTTCTGTACACCATATTCATGAAAAATTATATGTATATATATATATATTTATATATATTTGTGTATAACAAAATCAAACTTAAACAGTTCTTGGCATTGCACTATAGGCTGCAACTTCACTTTCTCTTTTAATCATTCACACAAAATTACAGCGAGAATAAGTTCACCTTACACATATACACATACTTTAAAAAAATCATCTGGAACATCTCTAGAATGCTCATCAGCATATTTATAATATTCATTTACTATAATAAAGCTTAATGGGAAGCTCAGCTTCCATCTGATATATTATTACTTTGAAACATACAGAACATCATGCTGATGAAAATTCATTTAACTGTCTCTTTTTATCTTCACGGCACTTTTTCTTCATTACTGGTTTGAGATCACATCACATTTAATTTAGGGGAAAATTTTCTGGTACATGTTCGGCTGGAATGTACGCATTCTGATTCTCCAATAAAAGCTTGCGAAGTAATTTTTTTTTTTTTTTCCTATGGAATGTAAGACTACTGAAAATCATTCCCCAAAAATGTGGTTACAGATCTGGACTAAGGGCTTGGCGTCCTGTCACCAACATGCTCCTCTATGCTAGGCATTAAAGGAATTGACAACTCTAACATTTACACACTGAAAATATAAATATTGTCTAAATGGAAAAACTCAGACTATTAAACACACTGGAAAAAGTTTGTCTGTAACTGTGCCAGACATTCACCAACTGCAAAGAGTAAAATTGGAAGCAAAGCAAGAACACAATTATGTCATCGTGATGGATGACAACAATATATATGTTCAAACTTATGTAAGGACATGAAATACATTTACCCAGTTCCCGAAGTAAATGCAACATGAAGTTCATGTTTACTTAATGTATCCAAAACATGTGACTGGTGTACTTATGATTTCACCCTGTATTTAAAAAATCTTATCAACTGTCCACTTTCCTGTGTCAAATATCCCACCAATTAATGCAGAATGGTTATACAAGAAATGACCTGTGGTCGAATTCCAGTTGCTTAACACTGTCACTGATTACATCCCTCACATTTGTTTCATCATTTCTGCCTCCATTTACTTTATAATTTAATGCCATATACTCAAACATGTATAAATTGTAAATATATATGTATGGTACAATGTGTATAAGTTCATACCATCTCTAATTGCACTTCAATTATCAAACAAAATTCAAGTTTCTTTTATCAATATATAAACTAGTCTAGTATATATATAAGATATTGATAGAGAAAATATACATTCAAAATTTGGCTTCATCACAGACAAGTAAAATTCTTGGAGAGCCCCAAGACATCTTTAAAAAATTTTTCCTTAATATTTAAATTTCTGAACATCAAAGCACCTGTCTGAAGGATAAGACAGATACCAGGGTCATCTGTTATCAACAGTATAAGCACAGACAGAAGACACACTGGTTACATACAGTGATACAAGCAAAATGACAATGCACGCAATGACAGAAAAATTGTTGGAACAAATGACTCAAGAGCACATCACAGAATTTACAACAGTGAAAGTGATATTTTAAGTACCCAGCACACCAGACTATGACTACAATTTCATTCGTTTGAGGAAAAAGATATTAAAAAGGGAACTGACCATCACATGTCTGTACTGTACCAATAATCTTACATTTGCTGTTATGAAAATAATGGGACACTTGGAATTGTGAAAATCGAAATGACAACAAATATGACAGAATTATGAAATAATTCTGAGTGACATAAAACAATGATGATAGAAAAGGAAGTATGAATGCACTGACATTACTAACACTAGCATATTAATTTTTTTCTAACCAACATTCAGTGTAAATAATGAAAAATATAAAGAATTTGACAATAGTTACATGAGACTTTGAAGATTCTTTGGACAAATGGGAATGAATTTTAATTGCTCTGATAAATATCTTGGGAAAACTCCAGAACATTTTGGTTATATTAAAATATATATATATATATGTTTAAAAAGTCTCCACAAATTTATACACCTACATTTTTAAATAAGTTACATTCAGATTACCAACTCTACCTACTGTAAAAGAAGGACAAATAATTGATGAAATCTGATAAATATAAGGGCATGTGTTCCACATTAGCTTTGGCAACATTTGGATTGTCGACCTCACAGTAGCAGGAAAAGTAGTCGCACATCAGTATGTTGAAGAAAGAATGTTATGAAATGCCAGTGACACACTCAGGGCAGATAATATTAAGTTTGCAAATACCTCACATTTAAAAATTGAATTCTTTTGCTTTCCTAAAATAAAGAAGAAATACAGTCAGTATCATTAGTGTTAAACACCTACAAAATCAGTACAGCAAGGTGATTAAAATAAGATACACCTTAACAATATACATAATAAAATCTCTTGCATTCACATTAAATTTTTGACATGTTATGAAATAGTAGCTAAGAAATGCATCAGTCTCTCTATGAGTTGACCGTCATTGATTTGGTATCCTCAGTTTGTTCTGAATCCTCATTGCCTTCTTCTTTAGGGAGTAAGTCTTTGGCAGCTTCAATATCACCAAGTATTTTTACAGTTTTACTATCACAGGCACTTTCATCAGTTGGATTATGAACATGTTCTTTATGAAATTCACTTGAATCTTTAGTAAATAATTCAGAACTATCATCAGTTGGTGTCACACAGTGCACCCCTGACAGTGGCAAAACACTGTCCTTGCTATGTTTTTCATCTGAAACTGAAGTAACATGTTCACTATCTATTCTACAGTCATGTTCTGGCAGGCCACTGGATGAATTTGATAGACAAACTACAGGCTCTGCAGGAGAAGCAGATTCTAAGGGCTTGTCCTGGATGACACTTTCTTGCTTTACAGGTTCTTCATCTGAGCTATTTACACTGGTACTGCAATCTTTTATACTAAAAGGTGTTGGAGCTTTGGGCAGAGGAGTGACACAACTGTTACGACAAAGCTGGTCAATGAGTGCTTTGTTAGACATTTTTCCGCTATTTCCCACACCTGTACTGCCTTCTTTGGGTGAGGATGATGGCAAACCCATCTCAAGACTTGAACGAATTATACCATCAAGAAAATTACCATTAGCTCCTGTTCCATCATACAAAGATGCTGCCATCTCTCGTGCAGTCTTCCCAAGAGGAGGAACTACTGAAGACGGGCTTGTTCGTGGTGCAGTCCTAGTTTCATCTTGTAGCCTGTGTATCATTTGTGGTGCAAAGAAATGTTCAGGATTTGGAGGAAAGCTACCAGCAGGAGTGGCAAAATCTGGAACTGGTAAGGCATGAAATGGACCAGGCCAAAATGGAAACGCTGTTGTAACATTAGCATATGCAGCAAGAGATAAACTGGGATCAAACAAGGGTGGTATTTTCAGACCATTTGGTGCACCAGGTAATGGAGCAGGTGAATTAAAGGCAGTCTTGGGAGGTTTAGGCAAAGTTTTAAGTTTATCATTTGCCAGTGCTGATGAGGTTGCTGCTGTGCTCCTTGGAACTGAAGTTCCAGATTCATCTTTCCTTTTAACTTCATCAGACTGTTGTTGCTTGGGCTCCCTCTTCCGAGGTCTCATCAAATGTCTCTCTTTCACCTTGTATTCTAATGTTGAATGTGGAACACCATAATATGATCCTGCCCTATGGACACTCATTTCACCCCTCTGCACTGCTCTAACAGCTTCCACCAAACTATCACGGTCATAATTACGGTATTTTCCACGTTTTGGCCGGGTTCCTTTGCCAGTAGAATTTGATGAAGCTTTTCCACCTGCAGGGGATGTCTTGTTTTTATCATCAACATTAGTGTTGTTATTGTTATTGTGTTTTATAGTGCACGATGTGATATTTGTATTTAATGGAGGAGTAAAACGACCTCTCTTAAATGGGGGTGGCTCATCTGCTGATAATAAGAGCTTCTGTGACATTGGAAGATCAGTCGGTTGAAACTTCTGACTAATGCTTTTGGCTATAACATCACGTAAACTGACCCCAATACCTTTTCCTACAAGGTTAGATGCTGGTGGTGAACAAGACTCATTACTGTTGTTACTGCTGCTGTTCAATACATGACTAGATTCCTGGCCAGGAAATGCAGGAACTCCAACAGTCTGGAATGGAATTTCACTAGAAGGCAAACTTCCACTTCCTCGAGTAGCCACACCATTTTTCGTAGTTGGTTTAAAGGACGGAATTCTCAGTATCACATTTGGTGGTGTGGCAACTCTAGAAGTGGAAGCTGTTGCATCTGTGTCAGATGATTCGTCTGCTTCCCCAACTTTTGTTGTAGCTTTCACAGGGTCTGTTTGAGATGATGCAGACGGAACTCTCGGTGGCCCAGCACTGTTGTCGCTATCACCTAACTTCTGTATCTCATCACCTGAAGCACCATTCAATGTTACATTTGTATTTGCTTCCAAATTATTGGCACTACCTAGCTTCTTTATCTGCTGTTGCTGCTCCTCTGCCATCATGCGGCGGACAAGTTCAGGGAGAAGAGGGGAAGAAAATTTTGGGAGTGTACCTCCACTTTCAGCATGGCAAGGATCTTGAGCACTTCCAGCTATCAGAAGCTGGGAGATGTAAGGTCCCAATGCACTCTGTTCTAGACCATGCCAAAGTTCACTAGACTGTGGAAACACTGGGGAAGATGCTGACTCACTTGCTTCACGATTGTGTCCTGCAGAAACTTCCTCCAGAAGAACTCTAAGAGCATCCCCATCTAGCACAGATAATCGCAGAAGATCATCAACAGAAAGAAGAGGACGACTTAAAGCACGTTCAACTTCCTTCTCATCCTCAGCGCCAGATAGGTCTCTTTCCTCTACTGTAGGAACCACTAAGTGTGCGTCACGTTCACGCTCCATAGCCAACTTGTACACTTTGTTCCGAAGTGTGGAGCGTGGTATACCATAAATAACAGCTGCACGCCGAGTTCCTAATTTTCCACTCTGGATATCTCTCAGAGCAGCCTGAAGCTCTTCTTCTGTGTATGTCCTTCGACCTGCCACTGCACTCATTCTTGGTTTCGCCCTGTATTGAAAATAACAATAACATGTATCAGTTATGATCTGAATTTAAACCACAACAACAATTTTAATATCAAAACTTATGAGTCAGTTGTATGATATTCTTTTACTGTTAGATATATAAGTCATGAGGATATTCGCATGATGAGTGCAGTAGGTATAGTCCTATTACATACCTGTTATTCACAACAGAACATCGCCCTGTATATAGTGTTCAATTAGGAACTAATTAGCATGATATATGCATCCTGAGACTTCAGTGTCAAACGCAATAAAACAGACTATAACATCACTATTATTGATGCTTGAGTGTCAATCATGCTTGAAAACAGACTATAACAGCACTGCTCAATCTCTCAACAGCAACACTATTTAAATAGCCACAAATGATAGCAACTCACTGCTCAGCAGTAAAAACATGAGTTATACTAATGGTGCCAATAGTTAAACAGTTTCTTATGGTGGTGAATTCTCAAAAACTTACTGTTTTTAACTATACATTATTGAACTCATTTACTGTCTCCTAACATCATCTGCCTTCAGCCTCACAACAGGTGAGTCCCTCTTATACTGGGATGTGAGTGACCTACCCTTTCTTTTCATTCTTTCCAAACCTATCCCACTTTTGCCCCTGAGGAAGGAATTATTAGTTCCAAAAGTTAAGATACTTTCTTGTACTAATAATTTTGTATCCTGAAGGTAAGTGATAGTCGGTCATTCTGTCTTACTACACTATAAAATTGTATGTGGTTCCCAAAGGAAAAAAATTTAGCAACAACAAAACGAAGTGTTCCGCTTTGCACATTGAATGATTTATTAATTTTTCCTATCTACACTCAAGAAAGAAAACTATACTACATAGTTTTTGGAAACACTATAAGAACGATTTATGTTACTGAGTCGTTGAGTCAAATCAACTTCAGTGTGAGGAAAGTGTCTACTGCTTGATAAAATGTATGTGTCTCTTTAATTTGGAACTGTTAAACAACTGTGCCTTGTAAAGGACGCACCAAAAGTAAGCATGAAATACATGTTTTTACTATTTATATAGACATTGGTTTAATGAAATAAAAGTTTTGAAGTGATGTTACAGATAAAATCCAGTTGGAAATGCTGTATAAGATTGTAACACAAGTAATAACAGAAAAAAAATTGAAATGCCAATAATTTTTATGGTCTTGTTAAATATATTTACTTTGTAAATAAGTGAACTCAAAAGAATAACAGTATTGTAACAAGAAGCGTAGGCCAAGTTTAGAGGTGGTCTACAGCTTCTACATTTTCACACAAAACCAAATATTTAAATTTATTTTATTAAAGAAAAAAAGGGAATCCTAAGAATAACATTTAAATTATTTTAGTACAAGTGCAAATGTATTTGTGGACAAATTAATCATGCCTAAATCAAGACAGAAAAAATACTATCTGAAACATATTATATCATATCATTCTCCTTGCATACTGACTACAGCACTACCTTATATCCATGCAAAAAATGAAAAGTAGCAATGAATAAAGAAAATCAAATCGTAATAATAGTAATGTGGCAGAGTGGCTGACCAGCAGGCATCCTTGTCTTCAGGAAGCATAATTCCAGTGCTGCTGACTGACATATTTCAAGGGGAAAAAACTGATCCTTGGTTTCAGGACTATTTGATCCATCCTCAGGAAAGAAATAATATTTCTGACAACTTGGACTAGTTGCATCTGTCAGCAGTATTTGAATTTTGACTCTTGAAGGTAAATAGTTGCCAGTCATTCTGTCTTGTAATTTTAGAGTTTCCAAAAGTGAATTTGCTTTTTGATACAACTGTTATTAACAAATGCACAACAAATGCAATGTGATGCCTCATGTAAAGAATACACTTTAGTGCTGATAGCTACACCATGAACAGTCAGCTGAGGACCTGTCAATGATACTGATAGAGGCAAGTAAGTATATACACTTTCGTACTGGTCAGGGGAAAAGTACATGCGTCAGAAATGACAGAGGACCATGCAATCAGAAATGATGGAGGACCTTGGAAATTTTTACTCAAAATATAAGCTCAGTATAATTTCCAGAATGGTGGAAATTTATGAGACAACAATGAGAATGGTACATACATCACAACAATTGCCAAGTACAGGAACAGTAGTACTGATAAAAATTATATTAATCTTATGTTTAGTAATGGAAGGAAAAATACAAAAGCATCAACATCCTCCACAGTACTTGCAACTCTGAACAAACTCATTGTACCTCCCCTTACGGTGTCAAATGTTTGAAATTCTGATAAAAATGGTCACGATACATAGAATGAAGGTAAAAGCCAAATGAGTTGCTGAACAGGGAAAATAAGGAAGATGCACAAGGACGACAACAACAAAAGTTCTGTTTTTCACAAAGCAATAACACATACAATGTTTATTAATAAAAATGGTGACTAAATGACAGTCTTCTTCATAATAGTCACCACGGCCACAAATCTAGTAAATGGATGCTGCATATTTCCATCTAGGCTATATTTATTTAGATTACTTCTTGATTCCACATTTAGTTTTGGCTTTCTAGCTTGTTATTGAGGGTTGATGAACTGTAAATCAAAATGAACCAGAGCACATCAAGTGAATATGCTGCCATTTCCATGTATGGCACATTTTCCTAGCTAAAAGCTTGATAAAGGCTTAAAAACCTGGAACTAACTGTGGAATGAAGAACACAAATACAGCCTACATGGAAAAATGCCATCTTCATTTTATAATGAGTAGGGTTCTATAGATATTTGAATCACAATAATTTGAAATTTTGCATGTTGTCCATCCAGGAATTTCAATTGTTGCTATAATTTGAAATAAAGGAAGTCATGAAACCAAACACTGCATGAACTTGCTGTTATGAAAGGTTTAAAAATCAGGAAATTTCATATTTCTGTAGTTATTCATAATTATGATTTACATTTTTAACTTCATGACTTATACATGCATCTAATGCAGTATCTGAAATCTTACAATATTTATTGTATCAAAAGGAAAATTCACTTGAAAACTCTAATATGACAAAACAATAGTTTTTTTCTGGGAAGTGAGAAAAATAATTAGCAGAAATGAATGTCAAAAAAAACTGAAATTCTAGACAGGTCACCTTTTGAAACAAAATTAGGAAGCCTGGGAGTTTTCAGGAAAAGGTCAGAAAGTACATTGCTGCATGGACAGAAAAAAAAGAACACAGTGAAAGAATCAAGAAATATTGGGAAGACTTAAAATCAAGAAAAAGACAGAACAAAGAGGCAGTTTACTTTATGCAGCCCACAGTTTACTGAAACCAATGAAAGAAGAAGAAGATAAGGAAATAGGATGGCTGGCGAGGGATCCTGCTTACCTTCAGAATGAGAAATTGCGAGTACTGTCTTAAGAGAAATAAAAGTACAATAAACTAGCTTAGCTTTTGGAATTTTTTTTTGCATTTTTATATATATACAACACAGCACTTAGAGTTTAACCTCCAGAAGTACTGGCCATACATTTTACAGTCTTGATCACGACATCAAATCAGAAAAGCAAGACTTGTAATTATACCACTCACAAATTACAGAGCTGGTATTCAAATGATACAAACAATGTCAAGAATGTAAGGAAGTACAGTCCTTCTAGTATGTCAGTGTGTGTAACAAAGGAAACATTGTGTGATACCTTTCCTCATAGCCGGCCGGGGTGGCCGTGTGGTTCTAGGCGCTACAGTCTGGACCCGCGCGACCGCTACGGTCACAGGTTCGAATCCTGCCTCGGGCATGGATGTGTGTGATGTCCTTAGGTTACTTAGGTTTAAGTAGTTCTAAGTTCTAGGGGACTGATGACCTTAGAAGTTAAGTCCCATAGTGCTCAGGGCCATTTTGAACCTTTGCTCATAAAATATTTGTAGCCATTTTGCATATATTACCAAAGAAAGCAATTGTCATTAGTTCCTTAATATACATTTTTTTCAGTTGCTCAGTAGAATGTCTAAATATGTGAAAAACATGGTGTCTTTATGGTGACCGATCACTAATTAAGGATACGTTACTGTATTTGTACTGTTGTACTCAGAAGAGACTCTTCAGCCCTAAGATATTTTGAGTGATTTGAGCATAGAACACAAACAATTTGACCAGTGTTCGAAGGCACTCCATATATGTTTTTTCCCTGTGACTGTGACTTCAGATTTTAAACTGAAATTGTTAACAGCAGTATACCTATATGCTGCCACTGCCACTGCCACAATAAGTTACATAAAAGATTCCACCAGGACAAAGGGGTATGAGCTTAGAAATTGCAGTGTTGTGCATTAGAATGATTATTAACAAATGTTATCTGATGCCTGGAAATGTATTTAATTCATTTGTTTTTGACAGTTATGGGATTTAAAGTACAGTAATACATGACCTAATTCTTAGAATGCAAAACAAAGAAATTGATAAAACCACAAAATACTCATACAAATGTTGGTTTCTTCACTGATGTCAAAGAGGAAATCAATTTTTAAGAATCAAATGAAAATAATATAAATACAGTATGTGAGCAACATCAGACAGTGAGTTGTTATGGGGCAAATGAAAAAATTTTTCTGGGGGCAAATAACACAAATAAAAATTTAAGTTTGAAAATTTGAGGAAAACTAAAATATGTAATAGTGATCGAAACCATAAAATATGTTCGTGTAAGTGAATTAGTTTTATTTCACTGCTGGGAGAATCAATGGGGAAGGAACATACTAGGGAATGCAAATTTCACTTTTACAAAATGAACCAATAACTGAAAAAGAAACTGAAAATAGCAGTGTTGTTGGGCAATATGCTTGATTTTGTCCAGATCAGATTATGGATAATCACATCATATTTTAGGAAATGTTGATTACTTGCCAGAACTTAACAATGGAGGAAGAATTGTAAATATCTGTTCATATTTTACTGAGGTGGTTGAGGAACAGCAAAGTATATCAATGTTTTTTTTTCTTTTTTTTTTTATATTTTGTCCCACTTAACTGAAAGAGAGATCAATTAAAACTCTTGGTCACATAGAACTGTATGGCATAGTAAATTGAGTGAAGACAGGAGACAAATACCTACAGGCTTGATAAGGAAGTATTTTCTAGTTTGTATATTTGATTCCTTTTTTTAGCATACCAAACAGCAATGTTTACTGTTCATGAATAAATGTGTTATCCCATATTTTTCTACTTAATTAATTGCTTCTGTTGCTGTGGGGCTTATTACGATTTTAGATCATTTACTGTTTACTACTACAGACATTTTCTGAGCATTAAGAGAACCAGACTGGTGACAGTATCATTTTCTTCATTTGCATCACTACCACTGTCATCATGGAACTACTGTTGCTCAGGTTGCCACAGAACATTTCCACTGTCACACCCTAAACACAGGGCTAAAAAACTGCTTCATTTAGTTAATACTAAACACAGTATTAGCACCCTTGCAAGAGCTATTAATTTGGTGCACATCAGATAGTTTCATAAGCAGTGACTACTTTAGTTTTGGCCACTTCCATAAACTACTGTAGCACAGAGTTTACAGTAAATGCAAACTTAAATTCCTATACCTTGGAGTAACTGATGAAACTTCCTTTCAGATCGATGTACTGTTCTCGCTAAAATGAGGCAAATGTAGCAACAAAAAATGCAAACACAGACAGCAAACCTGTTATTTCACAACTTTCTACGTCTTTGTCTATATTCTTATGAAGAAATACCTTCAAAGGTTCTAAAAACTGAAAATTAAGTAACCTCCACTCCCACATTTCAACATCCTATGGACCCTTCTAGCTATAGTTATTTATCCTGCAAGTATGTCTTCCTCTTCCTTCTCTCTCAGATTTAACATGACATTCAAAACATATGCAGAAAACTGCTAATTTTGTTGTGATTTTGACACTATGCTACCTTGATTTTTTAAAATCTGTAAAGAACGGGAATGAATTCAAGTAACATACAAGTTGCTGTTAAATTTGTTCTGTACAATATTAGTCCTAAGCTTTATACCTAATCTTAATGGCAAAACTGATATGGACCACCATATTTATTACTCTTTTATTGGTAATCCAACCAAATGTTCCCATATCCTCTGATCGACTGTGCAGTGGAAAGGTGAATGCAGAACTACATAATATACACTATTCTGATAGACCACAGACCTCAGAATTATAACGATATTAATGAGTTATGAAAGTGTCCGACAACTGTAGAAGTATTTTTAACATATGGATAAGTGCACTTACTTGAATATCTGCTTGCTGTCCAAACTCAGAGTTGCCAATCCCAAAGGCTGAGGCACAGGTGAGGCGCTGGGTGCAGATGCTTCTTCCTTGGCTTTGGCACTCAAGTCCAAAGGCTGCTCACTTGCTGCAGCTGATGGCACCGACAGCGGTGTAGATGCAGGGAGGGATACGACGACGGGTGGAGTTTCCGGTTCAGTCTTTCCTTCCGACTGCACGTTCGGAGCAGGTGCCGTCGGTGACATGTACCACGGAGGGAAGAGTCCCGCAGGTGTTCGATGGCGTGCTACTGCGGGGTAGAGAGAGAGGCCTGCTGGAGGGGTGGTTGCCATTGCGGAGTGCCCCTGGCTCTGGCCCTGTGCGGGTCCCGGGCTGTAGGTCGGGATAGCTGCCAGCGACGCGGCCAGCGACGTGACCGGTTCGAGTGTTGTCATCGCCAGCCTGGGAGGTGAATTGTCTGCTGCTACTGTCGACTGAGTTTCGTGAAAACTGCTGTGGCTGTTGGAACTACTGCAGCTGTCTGACTGTGGACTCTGTCATTGGAAAGCACAGGTTTCTACATTAGCATTATGGTTTAATGAAATTTTTATTTTACACAGCCTAGTTTGATAAAAATGTTGATAAAAATTTTGTTAAAGAATAACCATTATTGTAGTGACATTTGTCACCCATTGCCAACCAGGTGACATTTGAACAGAACCAAAAAGTATACAACAAACATCATTTTTAACATACACTACCTAGGCACAAAATGCCTGGAAGGTAATGAGTATATCCTTTGTCTAAAGGTATCTTCATTCTCTATTAACATATTATTAACATGCACTTGTGACTACATTAAGTATTTGCACCAGTACTGGTTCATCTATTATTCTCAATGATGAAAACACAAAATTGTAGAAATATGCAATAAAACCAATTTTTGTACATACACTTCAAATCAAAACTCATAAAAAAACGACTTTATGTAAGAAACCTGTTACTAAAATTACAATAATTAGGGCTAATTATATAAAACGTATTTTAAATTAAATTTTGATTAGGTACCACAAGTTACACAAAAAACCTTGAGTGGGATGGCATATTCACCCTGACCTATAGCGCCCTTAAACTCCAGGTGACTGAATAAAGTTACCAACAATATAAAAAGAAAAAAAAACCGTGGGCAACAGAATGAAAAAATCTGTCTGCAAGACAAACCTTCAAAATAGGTTGAGCAGTTGACATGACATTTTGTATAATATTTTATACGTCTGTATCATGCAATGGCTTGAACGATGACAGTCAATACTCACTGTTGCTGGTCTTAGGAACATCCCACCGTCGCAAAAGCAACATTTGTCTTCAACTTGCCAATCACTGCTGCTGGGTTCTATGTCTGCTTGCGGTCTACTTCTCAAAACTGACTCCTGATAATGTTTCCATTTCCTTCTTCCCATTAACTCCTCCGCTACCCGTTCCAAACCTGGGCAAAAAAAGGAAAAACTTCAGTGTTCACTGAGCGAAAAGAAAAATTCATTATGTGTGTGGCTGGAGGTAGTAACGAAAGTTGGTATTTGGTTTGGCATTTGCTTACATCAAACTTTAAAGGATATTAGGTTCAAATAATGTATTTCTCTGTTCTATGATGTACGCCGTAGATAAAAGCCTTCTATTAAATTCAATGTCATTTCATTTCTGTCGATGTGTAGTAGTTGGTGATGGAAATGAATGCATTAGCAGTCTTTAGCTTTTTTCCGACACACATTCAAATGATCGAATCAGTGTAGATGCTAGTTCTCAAATAAGTGACTAACACAAAACAAAAATTTCTGACATTCTTATCGTTTTTGGTGCAAACAGATTATTATTCAGAATCACAATGCGCCTTTTCATACCATACAAACAACGGGAAGTAGTCTGGCAAAATTAAAACTTTAGCAATTCACGAAATTTCACGTTATCATTTATGTTACGTAGGATATATGTCATGTATTCCCATCGAAGAAGGGTTTCAATCACAAGTAGTTGTGTGTTACCTGTCTAAAAATTTTATTGGTAACTCTGAACCATCTCACCTGTGCACACAATATCACAGTTTATTTTGCTACGTTTTTTATTATACTTAAGAGTACGTTATAGCGACAGGAAGCAGCTTTCTCCTCGGTCACTCGCAATACGACTATTCTCGTCTTTATATATTATTCTGTTATAAAAAAAGGATTAAAGCAGTGCCTTTGAAAAGTCCGCCACTGAGTGTTAGAAATCGTTCCACAGTACTTTCACAATTTAATCTGCACCGCAAGAGCTGTGAAATTCTCAGCTTCTTTGTCTATAGCTCGCCAAATTATAGTATTTTTAAAAGACTGCAGTCGGCAGTTTCACCAAGTGTCAAGGAACAGCGACATTGTTGCCATGGACGTAGTCAGAAATTGTTGACTTTCGCTCTACGGACATTCACAAACTCAGTCGCACTGTCAAATCTTCGAAACAGACAAGCAGTATGAAATATACAAGCCAGCGACAAAATATGACACAAATTTCCATAGCGCAGCATTATAATTACGGGAATGAAACCGATGTAGTCGTGATCACTTTCCATTCTTCCAACCAGTATCGTAAACAGAATCTCAAACTGCTCTGAATACCGTGTTAATATACGACGCACTATAAGGCAACAAAGCACGAATGACCGCATTTCATTTATCGTTTACAATTATTTCGATAAAGTCCTATGATAAAAATTAATCTTTACTGTTCGGACTCGAAGTTTGTGCTCGCATTTCTCTTTTCACAAATGATGCCATACAATTTTGCAAACACGAGTTCTCTTTCTATTAGAAATAATATCACGCGATTTTGAAAACACACGTTTTCTCACGGAAGAGTTCTGCCGGCGAATGAAAATGCATTTTCGATTGTACTTCTTACCTGTGAGAGGCGCCTGCAACCGCGGCGCATTTCGTGGATGTAGAGCGCAGTGTTTCGCACGCTATTTCATTTACCGTGTGTTTTGACGTCGCACAGCTGCTCCATGCAAACAATTATGAGAGCGCAACATCACATCACTATGCATTCACGTCTTCGGTTTGTCACTTGTCGGCTCGGCGTTACCTACTTTTCCATTTTCACCTACTATTTACTCCGCGACTATTGCGGTGGGTCATGGTAAACGCTCAGTTACGTACTAAGTCGATGACAACTAGGCCTCGGCTGTTCTGCGCACGGGCCTTAACCCCCCATCTCAGCTGATGCTTAATTCGGTTGCACACGCAAACATTAGCGAATATCTGCAAAAAAAGAAAAAAAAGCGCGTTGTTCTATAGAAAACACTTCCACTCACACGAAGAGCCACGGTTGTAGTGCATCGATGCAGGCGTGTGCGGCGCTACGATGCGAAACACCACACTGCCCGACAGCAGACTGCAGTCGTCACCCTAGCCAAAATACGGAACTGTGTTTTAAGCATTTTTTGGCAACAGGTCGAAAACACGAAGGTTATTCTGCAGATACACAGCACAGAGTAACAGGGAGATGCACCTCCTCTGGAATCTATGACACTTTTGCCACTCACCTACTACGAAAACCATATTCTTCGTCCATCTTTGCAGCTCTTTTTTGATTGCTCGGCGCTCCTGAACACAGCGAGCATAGGAGCACTCCGCCATTTTTGCCTTCACCCTACTTGTGACGTCATGTCTCTCATGACGCAACACGTTGCACCGCCTATTGCCGCGTCTTCGATGCGATCTTTAGCAGAACGTTGGGGGGGAAGGACTGGAGGGAGGGGACGAGCGCTACAGATGGAGGGAGAGAAAGAGAGAGGGAGGGAGATTCGTTCAGCAAAGGAAGAGGGGGAGGGAGTAGTTTCGCAGCGCTGGCGCTCCCCACCACAGCCCGAACTCACGAGTCCGTACTCGGCGCTCGCTCGTAAAATCGCACACACAACTCGCCCCCCCCCCCCCCCTTCTTTCTCTCTCTCTCTCTCTCTCTCTCTCTTCGATGTCGATGGTGCAGATATTTCTCCCCGATGGCCGAGTGAAGTATAATAAATGGCGAGGAGCACAGTTTCGTAAGACACAGCCACTGGAAAATTTTTTTCGGTGTTTCTGTAGTTTTCGTGTGTTTTTGCTAGGCACTTCGGAGAACTCGCCAGAAAGGCTTCCCACTAGAGCGTCTGTCTTTCTGCCTCGCGTGCTGCCTTTGCCGGCCACCACCTGCTGTCAAAAATACTGTAGGCCCTACCGCGGTGTCCGCCGGCTCTTATGACCTTTCGGGATATAGATCGGCGCGAGCGGGCGCGCCCGAAGCCGTCCGACCAAAACGCAGCGGAAAAAACGAGCGTGTCCCAGCAGAGCGACACAGGCGCGGCAGGTCGGCAGCGGCTCGCGTCGGCGGCACGGTGCGGACTAACTGCCCGCCTGCCTGCCCCTACTACTGCCTCCCAGGCGGACAGCCCGGAACCGAATGGCAATCCAAACTGACCCTGAAGGTTTTTCTTCTTTTTAAGTTCCCCTTTCTTCCTTTTTTCCCTCCGTGCTTCTTTCTGCAATATTCTCTCCCCAAGCAGGCGTCACACACTTGCATTTCGTAACGCCACGCCTAGACCTGTTTTTATTTTTTTATTTTTTGCTTTTTCTTTTGTTTCCTTCTCTCTCTCTCTCTCTCTCTCTCTCTCTCTCTTTCGAGAAAGAGAGGGGGAGAATGGGGACCTCCGATGTGTCCATCTACCGATCTTACACGCGTTCTCGCCAATCGTAATTTGCAGGAAGAGCATACCGGTATTTTCGCAAATAGTTTAATTTACAGAAAAAAAATATATGCGAGGTGTCAAAATTACTCGCTTACCTGCGTAATTCCCTAGGACGCTGCTTTTCTTCGGTCCCACTACTGGTGAACATGTGAGTGTGGAATAAAGAAAGTACGATAATTTGTCGCAAAAATGTAGAACGACGAAAGTGACAAAGAGCGGGAGGCGCTGTGTGTCGTTGCTGCTCGTGCTGCTTCCGGGACAACAGCTGAACCGTCAGTGCCAGGTGGCAGACGCAAGCACCGAAACTTGGAAGCGGAACATCCGCCCTATTACGGGAACACCAGTTACAAAACTGCGATACTCGTTGTTCTCATCTGGCAGACACAACCAACCGAAAGTATTGGTCACCCATTACAATGCGTGGAGGAAAACAGAATTCAGTCAAGTGTTATTTGTCAGACAGTCTACGCTCAACTCGAAGATACTAAACATGTCGAACATTTTCCTTGTTCTCTCTCACCAATAATGCGAAAGTACGGTACACGAATATCACGCTGTGTTGCACAACGAGTGGAGCAGTTTGTCCGAATTTCGCACGTGCAGTTTTATGTGCATCTGCGCTTACGAGAACAGATTGCGAAAGGCAAAGCTTCTCGAGGTATCCGAAACGAGGAACACGGCGTTCTTCGCTCGCAGCGAAACTCTACTGTGCCGCCGCCAGTGGGCGTTAACTGCAAGCAGTTTCTTCCTGAGCGGCGGAAACTTGTTGCTTCTGACCCCGTTTCTACTATCGTTGCCCGCCCGGCAGATTAGAGGAACTGTCATTTGTCACAAAACGAAAGGCACACTGCAGCATCGCTCCGCCTCGGGCCAGGCTCACTGCCGATGACTCGCTGGCGACGACAGAGCGCTTGCAGTAGTACCTGCGCCAGCAGCGGCCCGCGCGTCGTCGACGTCTTCGTCGTCGTCGTCGTGGCTGCTCTCGGCGCTGGCGCTGGAGCGCCGGCCACAGGGATGGCTCCCCGTCGCGAGAGAGCGCGCCGTTTGGGCAGCAGCGGGCTACGGGAAGCCGGCGGGCGTGGCGGCGGCGGAGCGGGTACCATTAAGCATTCGCGGTATCGCCGGCCGGCTACTGCAGCGGCGTGCGCGCAGCCCACGTCCCACCGCCAGCGGCCACTAGTGACATCTACATTCGGCGGGCGGAACCGCGGCGCGCGTCGTAACCCAGTTCTCGGCGACTCGTCTGGCCGTAGTGCGCGACGCAGCGGCGCGATCCCACTCGGCGCGTACGTCTCTTCCTCGCCTCGGCCTCCTGCTTCGCCTACCACCGACCCCTTCCTCCCTCCCTCACCGTCCGTTCGGCCGTACCGGCGTGCGCTCCTTTTCGCACTCGGCGAACATTTTGCGAGGCACGAGACGGGGAGAATATTTGGTGCCGTTGTCAAGACGACGGGCCAACCCTGCGATAAGGTGGGGCGATTCTAAAGATTTCCCCAGCGCCCTCCCCTCCGACCCCTCTCCGACAGTTTGCTTTTTTATTCTTCTTCCTTCGTCCTCCCCGTAATTTCTTTCTTCGCCGTCGGTGTACACTTTTTGAACGTCGTACCGAAAGAAAAGATTTTTAAGTTTAATTTCTTTCTTACGGAACGAAAGAAGGCGAGGTCCCCAAATATCTGAGCTGAGGGTGGGTGTTCGGGAGATTACCGCGCGAATATTGTAGCGGCTGGCCGGTCGATAGCGCCGCGACCCCTTCGTTTCTGCCCCCCCCCCTCTTCTTCCCCCCCCCCCCCCCCCCGCCATCAGAGCCTCGTCTTCCGCCCCCTCCCCTCGGCCCAACTACGGGTTATGGTTTATTAAATTTATTGATCGCACTGACCCTCCATGGCGGTTGTAATTCGTGCGTGTGCTTTATTTGGCAGGGGTGCCAGCGGCAGCAAGCGCGCTCGCACGCAACCGTCTTGGAAAGGGCAGCGGCGAGCCTACGGGATGAGGACGATAGAGCGACAGCAGGTGACGTCTCGTCGCGGATCTACGTTGTATCCTCGCTACAGCAAGTAGCAGTCTGACTACAAACTGTTCAAACGTGCTTCACTACGACGCATGGATGGGAAAAACCAACCGGTTAAAACCGATACCGGTATTTTCGTTCGGAATATCCGTTTTTTTTCGGTATTTGTTCGGTCTCGATTATAACAAAATGGTTCAAATGGCTCTGAGCACTATGCGACTTAACTTCTGAGGTCATCAGTCGCCTAGAACTTAGAACTAATTAAACCTAACTAACCGAACGACATCACACACATCCATGCCCGAGGCAGGATTCGAACCTGCGACCGGAGCGGTCGCTCGGCTCCAGTCTGTAGCGCCGAGAACCGCACGGTCACTCCGGCCGGCTTCCATTATAACAGGTGTCCCTAATTTTTTCCTAATAACCGAGCAAAAAAAAACTGAAATATGAATCATATCAGTTTTTAAATACATCTTTTTGAAAGGACGAGTACTTTTTATTTGTACAATTTGCATTGCTCTGAAATATTCCGCTATTATAGAAAATTCTAAAAGCGATCAGTGCTATTTTAATGACAATGTCGACTGAAACGAGCAAGAAACACTTGCTATAAGAATTGGTACAGCACTGCCGGGAAAGTACTGTACCTATTACCACGTGGCGTCGCCGAGTGGAAGGTACATGCAGTGTGTAAGACTTGCCCCATCGGGTCTCTTTGGTAGTTTCTCATTGTCGTCGTCGGATATCTGTTGTATTACAGAAGGGCACCAGCCCTAGTCTGCAAGTATTTTACGAAGCGTGGTATTCAATGCCCTATTTACTTCAAAAGATTAACTTGTCACGTATTATAAGGGAAAAAAAACGAACAACTTAGCGGATGATTCATAGTTTACAATAAAAATAGAAACCGGCTGATGTGCTGCTGCCTGTGCCTACGCAACATGCCTGTATAAGCTTGCAGCCCCTAAAAAGTACAAATCAACCGAAAAATTGAGTTCTGCAACGTCAGTTTTCACCTATTCTCACTGAATATTCTAATGTCGAAATAGTGGTATGGTGTTTCAAAACATTAGAATCATCAGGAGAAAACTGGTTGTTTGTAGCAGTCACCCACTTTTTGAGAAAAGCAGCGAACGGTGGACGCACTAAGTATTCTTTTATATGCATATTTAATTTAATATTTTGATTGTATGTATCTTGAAACTGACGGAGTCAGAAATTTTCAGTCTTTGTTTGATTTCTACGTTTATTACAGAAAATAATAGAAACAGAGAGCCGAAATGCGGTTGTTTCAACGATAACCGCCATACCTACTCTGACGCCTGTCTGTATAACAGGATGAGATCAGGAACAATACAAGACTGCACTGATGAAGGCTGTTGTGAAACCTAGCTCGCTCTGATCGTTCACGAGGTACGGACGGCGGCTATCGCTCAAACAACAGGTTTCCGGTTATACTGGTTCTTTTCGTTTTCAGTTCAAACTGTTAAAACCGTTCAAAATAACCGGTTTCCGAAATAACCGACTTCTCTAAGTTTTTTTTATTGCTAATAGCTGTAGATATCGAACAAAGACCGAAAAATTTTAATGGAGGTGAAGGAGCGGTAGTTCACAATTGATATGCGGTTAAGTCTACGGCAGAAATCGGTCTCATTGTCTCCAGCAAAGCTTACGAAGGTGAAGAAGACGAGCGTGGCGATAGCGATAGCGAAAGAAGTTGATTACTTTCCTGCAACGTCACTCTTGGACGGTCACAATACTAAGCGTCCAGTTATTATCCCAAGTTTAAAGCACGTCAGTAAAATTGTAGGTAGTCCTATATCAGTCAAATTTACCTTCTCTTCCAAGGAACACTGTGGACGTCGCAAGTTCTTTGTGCCTGCTACCTTTTTTTTATCTTTGAAAGGAAATGGAGCATTTTCCTTCATTGCTACCCCACTTTGTAATAAAATACTTCCAAATTAGGGATGGTGCCATTCTACAACCCAGACGATACCTGAGGGCGACAGCGAGAAACTATTGAATAGTCCAGGTGGGGGTATGTCTTACGCACTGCATGTGCAGGCGTACCGTCTAACAGACTACGCCACGGCGCACCAGGTACATAATTGTCTCTACAACGTTGTACCGATTCTTGCCACGTGTTTGCTGCTAGTTTCTACCGTAGGCGTTGTTATTAATATAAAGGTGACCGCTTTTGTCAGTTTCTACAATAACCCAATATTTGAAAGCAATGGAAATTGTACGAATAAGCATTACAAGTGTTTTTTTAATGTTTTATTTTAAAATAAATTTTTTAACACAATAACAACGGTAAATTTATACGCTGGTTATCAGCAAAGAACGAAAAAAGCCTTTTTTAACCGAGACCAAACATATACCAAAAAATGGTAGTTTTCAGAACAAAAATATCAGTATCAGTTTCAACCAGTTGGTTTTTCCCACCCCTACCACGAGATCCAGAAAGCAGTAGATGCAGGCGCCTACGTAGACGTTGTCTTCCTTGACTTTCGTAAGGCATTCGATACAGTTTCACACTGCCGCGTATTGAACAAAATACGAGCGTACGGAATATCAGACCAATTATCTGACTGCACTGAAGAATTTGTAACAAACGGAACACAGAAGGTCATTTTGAACGGACAGAAGTCTTCAGATGTTAAAGTTATTCCGGGCTTGCCCCAAGACAGTTTCATAGGACCATTACTTTTAACAATATATATGAACTGCCCAGTAGAAAACGTAGGACGTTCCATGAGGCTTTCCGCTGATTCTGTACAGAGAAGTTGCAACGCTAGCAAGTTGTAACTAAAGGCAGGAAGACTGCAGAGGACTGACGCTTGGTGCAAGTACTGGTAACTGATCCGCAACTCAAGCGAAGGTAACTTGTTGCGAATAAATAGACAGAAATACCCTTTATTGTATGATGACACGACTGCAGAACAATCACAGGAAGCAGTTACTTCCATAAAATATCCAGGAGTATGCCTACGGAGCGATCTGAGGTGGAATGACCATATATAATTAATCGTGGCTAAGGCAGATGGCAGAGTGAGATTCACTTGTAGAAGCCTCAGGAAATGCAGTCCTTCAACGAAGGACGTAGTACAAAGCATTAGTTCGACCATACTTGAATATTGCTCGTCATTCTGGGTTTCGCACGAGAAAGGTTCGATTTCATTTGTCAAACGGACGCTCTGTCAACTCCAGCGGCAGGCGCCGCAAGAGAGGTATTTTGTGTCGTGGTATGATTTACTGTTAAAACTCCGAGAGTGTAAGTTCGTAGAAGAGTCACCCAATACATTGCTCCCTCATGCAATACACCTCGTGAAATTAGCATGGGGATAAAAACAGAGAGATTCGATTTCACTCGGAGGCAATCGTTCTTCCTTCCGACCATTCAAGCCTGGATCGGTAAAGGTGGAAAGTGAGTGTAGTACACAAAATATCCTCCACCACACACAGTAACAAGCTTGCGGAGTATAGGTGTAACTGTGTGTAGGAAAGTATAGTCGTTCGACAATCGGAAGGAAGTGTGGAAAGCCTTGGACAAAAACTCCACTTGGTGTAACGAATGACAGGTCTCTCTAAAAGTGGATAAATCCAAGATAATTCCAAAACAAATAGAAGGAACCGATAACATCCGTTTACAAGATCAGTGCTGAACATCCTGAGCACATCACATGGTGCAAGTAACTGGGGCTAATACTAAGCATCTACAAGAAATATGACGATCTCGTAAAATCAGTATTAGGGCAGACAAATGGAAGATTTAGATTTATAAATGAAGGAATGGAAGGTAACCTGATGCAGATTTAGATTTATTCGATGAGTCACTCGAAAATGCAGTGCAACTGTAAAAAAAAAAAAAAAATAGAAATAAAATAAAAAAATATTGGTGCGACCTATCCTGGGGTATTGTTCCGCTCCTCTGTGACAGAAATGCCTGGGAACTTCGAAGGAAATCCTTGTAAGAAAGACGGCATAGTTCCCTCGCAACCCTACAGCGTAAATTCGTAGAACCTGTGTTCGAAGAAAACTTTGTGAGCATTGTGCCATCACCGCCGTATAACTCACGTAGGCACCACTAGATTCCTGTAAGAGGCTTTAGGGCGCCTACCGAGTCGCTTTCCCTCGCTCCGCTCGCAAATGGCATATGACAGACAGTCGACAGTATTGGTACGGTGGACCCTCCGACACGCAGGATACAAAGTCCCTATCGGTCAACACTTGTAGATATAGATTTTCCTTTGTTTCCTTTGTTACACGTGCCATGGTATCATGGTAAATGGGATTTCGGCGTTGGTCTCTTCAGAGCAATATACTGTACATATTTGCCTCATCTCAAGTAAGATACATTTCAATAACATCATGCGTCCGACTAACAGCAACGCAGAAAAAGGAATTTAATTCTAGAATAAAATTCAGTAGTCAGTTGCACAGATATTTTTATTTCGGTTTACAGGTTCCACCAAATTAATTTATCATCTTCAGACTCCTACAGAATGAGGTATATTATAAATCGTTATACCTTTACCATACATTTATGTAAAGTGTAAGAAGCGTATTACAGAAATTTACTTAGTATTTGTTTAGCAGAGTCAACATCTTCTTCACAGAAGCATAATGCCACGGCATTTCCAAAACTGTACTTATTGTATGTGATTACCGTAAACACAGAAGGATTACAGTAAATGAATTACATCTATGTACATGTCAAGCTATTGGGCCATAGGTAAGGAACATATATGCAAAAAGTATAATATAACATATCTAAAAAGTAGAGTTAAATATATAAGGAAATTACACACAGTACATTTCTGTGAAGATGATGCTGAGCTCCGCTAAACCAATACCTACTAAGTAAGTTTCTGTAATATACATCTTATACTTTACATAAATGTATGGTCAAGATCTAAAAAGGTACAATATTCCCAATTTCGCAACCTTCTGAAGACGGCAAATTAATTTGTTGAAACCGTTAAAGCGAAACAAAAATGTCTGTACAACTGACGACTGAATTTTATTGTGAAATATATACTACAGTTGCTGAAAAATAATAGCTATGAACAAGGTAATAAATTTAAGTTTATCCAGTTTAACTGCCTGAATACAAAATAAGATGCAGCGGTCTAGTTGAAGAAGTACCTCGTATCCTACTGAAGACGACCAATGGCCAAAACGCGACAGAAAATTTATGAAACATTAGTTGTCCAGACAAGCATATAATTAAATTATAAAAATGTAACAGTTTTACAATAGATAAATACTGTTTTGAATCTCAACTATCAGTATTTTATTGCGTTATGACGAGTATTTCGAGTTCTGTGGACAATACTCAGGCGTTATTTATTTTTTCGTCACTTCTCTTGATCTTGAGAGTCGAATACACGGAAAACTGCGGCCTTGAAAAGATAGGTACGTTCTACGACTACCAACTGACGCATTTTTTGGAACAAAATATTTTACCACGACAAATTGCCTCTCTCAAGGCACGCATAAGTAAATATTCGGGACAGAATAAAATTACTGACAAGAGTGGCTATTAGTTGTACAAATGAACAGTTAAACTTTTATCTGCCACACCGTTAAGATATTGCTCCGACGGGTAAGTCAGAAGATGAATATTATTTTGTTATGAATAAAACTTAGAGTTTACGGGCACGAAGTGATTGTGTGGTATAGAACTGAAACACAGACCCAGTGTGCGCTAGGGAAACCCTGTGGTTCTGATGTCATCTTTGATGCAGCCGTTACTAAGCGAGGAACCGTAGTGGTTAAAATACTGGAATTGAAGTTGCTGAAATTTCCACCGATCCACCTTGATTTAGATTTTTCGTGATTTCTATAAACCATTATAGATGAATGCCAAGATGGTGCATTAAAGTAAGACTGAGCAAAAATCTTCGTCTATCCTCGTCAAAAATGAGTTGCGTCTCAATGCCAGCGTGACGCTGCACACCAAAAATTTATGACATCTGAGACCAAGCTGCCTAAGTCTCCTACTTTTCCCCAAAAATATAGTACGTAAGAAGATATTTTCTTATAGTAAGTGGGATCGACCAAAACAGACACGCTTAGATCACGTTACTAAAGACCTGGAAGTAATGGATCTGTATGGCTAGGACTAGACAGAACACAATAAAGGAGAGTGGTGGTGAATGGTAAGGACAGCCAACACCCATACTGGACTGTGGCGATGTGCGCTAAGGCACTCTCTTTGAGTAACCTTCCTAAAACTAAGAACATGTTCTAATTTCTACAAAAAATATGATAAAAGCAGCCCAGTCTCTTTTTATAAAATATATTTGACAAAGCTCTTTTAGAGTGGCTGAAATGGCTCTGAGCACTATGGGACTTAACATCTGTGGTCATCAGTCCCCTAGAACTTAGAACTACTTAAACCTAACTAACCTAAGGACATCACACACATCCATGCCCGAGGCAGGATTCGAACCTGCGACCGGAGCGGTCACGCGGTTCCAGACTGAAGCGCCTTTAACCGCACGGCCACACCGGCCGGCTTTTAGAGTGTAATGCGGGTCTAAGAGTAAGCTACACTTCATCCTTCGTAGACGTAACACCAGGTATCGGAAACATCAGAAATTCATTAAAGTAGAGAAGGTCGCTTATAACAATTACGACTCAAACTGTAGCATGCGTTCTGCAACCTTATGTTGGGTGATTAATCTACGTGATAATCACAGGCTACTGGTTATTCGATGACGACCAAATATCAGTGATTTATTGCATTATGACGAGTGTTTAGAGCTTTGTGGAAACTGCATTCTGGAGAAGATAAACTAAGATATTCAGGGAAAAAATGCTACTCTAGAAAGCCGATGTAGTATCTTTCGTTCGCAACACTCAATAATGACATTCCAACAAAATAATACCCAATTATTTGCTGCCGTTTTCCGAGACTAACAGTTCGACAAGTCTGTCTCCCTTGGGCACTTAATGGATTACGATGTCTTGGTGACTAGCTCTTCAGACTCTGCGCCATTAGTTTGCAATGAACTGCAGACGACACACGACGGACATCCAATACGTCTGTGACTCCATGATGCGACGTTTAGAAACTATTATATTTCGCCTCATGGTATCATCAAAAAATATTGAATACGTCACTGCAATATGGTCGTATTTGTTGGTTATTTAATTAATATTTGGTGGCAACATGTTGATTTCACTAAACAAACATAATACTTTGTGCTGCAGTCGAATGTTACTAATACTTAAAACTAGCACTAAGCGGTTCGGGAACGTTTACCATTTTCAAATGCCTTTGTAATTGCGTTGTGCAAAATTAATGAAGCCCGGATACATATTATATGCTGAATCGCGATATTTTTGTTACCTGTACGACCAGAGCAATATGGCTGTATAACGTCTGAGTTGACCAGCAATATATACTATGTAAGTGTGTATGATAAACCGGTTTCTGTTATTGCAATTATTATTAACATTCAGTAACATCAGCAGTGTTCATTCATTTTGAGAAAGCTTCCGATATTGAGTAAAAAAAAAAAATCTATACTGAAATTAAAAAGTACGTTACATTTCATTTGTCTACATCAAGAGAGTGGAAAATCTAGAACCAAAAGACGAGTTAGTTGAAAATATCCAACATCACCAAAATTAGATACCTGCGAATTTGCTACATGGCAACAATAAACTGAGAAAAAAATGTGAGGTACTGGCATGTACTTGAAGCATCTAAGTTTTGTAGTTGCAGGTATAAGATATCCACGAAAAATAATAGGAAAGCATTTATACCCAAATGAGGTAACAATCAAAAATATCAAAGATTAACGGATGTTAGCAATTTGTAGAGCTATAAGCGTATCGAATTCGCCGCTCTCGAAGATCGACTGCAAAAACTTCATCATCTGAACGATTATTTCGGACTGAAGTTCTTTGTTCCTTTTAACGTATTAAATGTTGATTTTAAATGTAATACAACAAACACTTTCGGCTACAACGTAACTATTTATAATTATCAATGTCTTTTCATACCAGCCATTTCACTTACATTTACTATGTCAGTCGTCAACGCGTGATTTAAGTTTTCGCCTTTGGTTTCCTTTCTAGAAATTAAGATCAATACTGTTGACGTTATTGAAGGTCTTCTCCACCTAGTTTGTGAGGGATTCCTTCCTTGAGCTAATCCCACCAATGTGGAAGCACTGTTCCATACGTTTCTCACACATTTTGAAAAACAGCCTTTTGAAACAACTGAGCTATCCGCTATCTCATTTGAATAATGAGGCCGAAATACTTCGATTCAAACGTCTAGGTTCCCAAAAAGACGATATTTCACTCACATTAATTTATTGGAAGATTAACAAGATTATTTCGATTACTTTCCAAATGCATTTCCTCGACAAAATCAGATCTGTAACCCCCCCCCCAATCAAATGCCATCGTTTAATACACATACCAATGCTCAATTCAGTATTTATTTTGGCACTTGTTGCGTTTTAGCCCAGGTACCCTAGCGTCAGACCGATTCAATTAACCTGTTTAAACGTGATTTGCATGCAAAGTGAGGGAGTCTCATCATTGCATGATTCTCTGAACCAAGCAAAAGTTGGCTTTCAGCTTCGTTTGAGATAAATAAAACATGGAATGCTAAAAATCAACACAAACAGTCTCGATCGCGTTTTCAGATTTTTTTTTTATCTGTTGGCAACCGGCTTCGGCCCTTTCCTCAGACCATCTGGCTTACCAACGCCATTATGGCTGCTTGTGGCGGCAGACGGAGCAAGATTCGTAGAAGTACGGTTTGCAACGCTCAAGCGATCGAGAGTTTGTATTGATTTTTAGCATTTTGTACCGATCGCTGTGCTCCAGTCAAGAATGCTTTCTAAAATTTTAAACACGAAACGGTTTTAGAGACATGTCATTACGAAATGTGGTACGACTGACGCCATGACAATGACGCAAGCCTCCATATCAAAAGAATCTGTCTGTGCAATAGAGGGGCAGTGCGTGACATACCGCAGCAAGGGGACAAGTCGACAAACAGTCACTACGTTTACATGCGACGCATCTTCCGAAAGACGAAAAACGAATTTCGCAAACGGTTTTACGCTATCGTGTTTACATGTTAATTGAGGTCTGAAGCGGATTTACTAGCCCAGTTAAATACGGCGCCTGGGACACAGCTATTCTCATTTAGTCAGCACAATAACTATTTCTCTTCACTTAAGTATTAGAGATAGACAGTTTGATATTCAAACATTTTTGCTTCTACATCACTGCACAATAAGTTACCCCGTCCATAATAGTCGAAAATTTTGAAAACAAGACGTAACCTGACAATCCACACGTTGTACGCTTATATGGGAGCGAAAATCGATTGTGGAAGTGAACAACCGGCAGCTAAAAACGGATTTCCAGAATTGATGACTGACCATAAACGGTATTGCGAAATCGGTTTACGAAATCGATTTTGGGGGTCCCATGTAAACGTAGTTACTGCGTGTACCACACGTGTCGCTTCAGTATAATCGTTTGATATCATTTTATGGTGGCAGCCATCTTGAAATGTTAACTAATGTCTTTCTCATTCATATGTTTTGTTGAGCTGGAAGTGAAAAATAAACAGACGTTATGTAAAGTTTCTTTCGTCATTCGTTGGTGACGTAAGATTAAAAATATCCTGAGAGATTAAGAGAGTGTTGACTTGCATCTAGGATAAAACAACGTCGTCAGAAATATAAGTAAGACAGGGATTTAGGAATCTGCATCTGTGTGTTCGTAAGGGCTCGGTAACTTGCTAGATATACACTGTAACTGAGAAAAGTGTCTGTCCTGTAAGTTGTGGTGGCCCAGGTGCACATTTCAAGACAAAGGAGAAGAAATCGTGCAGTACTTTCCGCTCCCATTTTGGTGTACAGAGCACTAGGAACGATTTCTGGGGCAGATGGCGTCGCTTCAGGGAACTCGTTGGGTTGGCAACAGGTGGACGCCGGGCTTGCGGCCGAGAGCGGTCCGGAGCAACGGCAAATTGAAACGGAGCTGCCACGCGCACCGAGGAAGGCAGCTCGCAAGCGTTCGCTTCCGCCTGGTGTATATTTCGCAGCTCGCCCGGGCGTTAACACTGATAGACAAGGGCTATCTGGGTACCCGGGCACGGATACGGTTCTCAAGGGCATTCACAGTCTGATTTAAATTAGTCGGGATATTAGTCGGCATCTAATGTTTAAGGTGCAAAGTTGCGAAGTTATCCCGATAAATACTGTCTGCAGGCAGCCGGCACAGCGCTTCGCTCTCCTTGCGGTAGAAAATCGCTCTGACATAAGTCACGTTAAAGAAAAATCTGAAATTCACATATAGTATGGATCTCCACACTGTGTACAAGCCTTTCAAAAATCTGTTCTTAATGTTAATTAGGACCGGAGTTACGTTACTGTTTTAAAACGGTTGAAACTTCTCCGTCCGGGAAGCAGCTTCAAGCATGTCGCGTGAAACAGAGGAAACAATTGAAGTCACTAAAATACCTTTTTTGTTAATTATGCAGATATCTCGCTTGCCAATGGATCATTTCAAAGTGACGCATGGTACTGCGCTTCCTGTGCAGAAGCTTCTCAAAGTTCTGAAACTGCCATATAGAACCCTGGCAGTAAAAGCGACACCAGTAAAAAAAAGGCAATATTTAGTTTTTTTCACCAAAATATGCTTGTGAAGTGTCCCAACGTACACGAAAAGTGTCACATCTCTATCTCGCAATTTGTCCACTTTAGGGCAGGTGTGAATTTTGTTGTGCGCTCCTTCGTGATGCGCTGCGGCAAGATCAGTGTCTCTTCAGCATTGCTACTGGCAGGCGAGTACGGCTCATTCACGAAGACCGGCACGTTCTGAGATGTGAAACTTTTCATGTATGATGCACTCTGAATGTAATTGTTAATATTATTGATTATTACAATGTCAGTGTTTACGCCGTGTCTGTATCTTGCATTACAATGTTCTTCACAGGTTCACGCATATCTGAAGAAACAAACGATTACAGTTGTTGTAAATACTGTATTACGAAATTTCGTGCGTTGCAGCGTACAAGAAAAAGAAGGGGTATTTCTGCCATAAAGAAAGTTCATATTGAATTCCTACATTAGATAAGCCCATTAATGGTTCTGTGCTTTCGTAAATTGTGTTCCTTAAATTGTACGTAATTGATGTTCCTTATTCAGTTGTATTAACTTTCATGAATTACAATTGTAGGTTTAGTAATTTTGTAATACAAGAATTTCGACTTCTTTAACTTATTCACTGATTTTGCCTGATGTAGGTTTGAATGTCGTATAACATCACGGTAAGTAAAAAAATATATATTATTTGCGATGGAAAGTGGCAAAAGTATTACATAAAGGGTCAAAAGTATTACATAAAGGGTCAAAAATCAAGGAAAGTCACGCAACTCAAAGAATTAATTAATAATTACCTGACAACATCTCACAATCGACGAGAACAGAATACATCTCCGTATTACTGGTGTATAGACTCTAATGAAATTTACCGGCAAAATCATTTACTTGAAATTTAAAGGATGCTTATACTGTTTCAATGCAAGTTTTATACAATTCCTTAAGTCGATTTAACTAAAGTAGTGCATTTTTTAGTTGTGTCGCTGTTCTTGCTGGTGTGCGGTACGGAATAGATCCCTGTACGGTCTTCATGCGTCGACAAAAATAATTTCTTAATTTTAATTCGTTTTTTTCCCTTTAAACTGGTGAAATCGTCGCTCTCGGAAAAGATTGTTTCCCACCTGCGAGGTGGTAGGCACAGTGCTTCGCATGGGAAGGTGGCAACACGGTGGCAGCTAACAACGCCAGGCTCCCAGTGGCGTATTAGTAGCGGGAACAGTCCAACCTGCTGGATGTTTAAGGTTTAAGGTTCTGAGCACTATGGGACTTAACTGCTGAGGTCATCAGTCCCCTAGAACTTAGAATTACTTAAACCTAACTAACCTAAGGACATCACACACTTTCATGCCCGAGGCATGATTCGAACCAGCGACCGTAGCGGTCTCGCGGTTCCAGACTGTAGCGCCTAGAACCGCTCGGCCACTCCGGCCGGCCTTGCTAGATGTCAAATGCCTACTAATTCAAGTCGAATGGTGTTTCCATTCGACGTGCGGAAGTAACCAGACATAACTGGCTCGATACAAGCTGGTCTTAGCAGACAGCCAAGCATTAATGAATGGACAAAGCTTGATTGTGTATCAGGTTGTTAGACGAACGAACACACATTTTTACTCAGCTCTGTAAACAAGAAATCTTCAAACGGTTATCGCTTAAGCATATATTTGGGCAATTTTAGCAATGTATATAAAGCGTACGGATGTAACCTCGGCCCCCGTAGGGACGTGAACGAGATTCACGTGTGACTACACCAGCAGCAACCAATCCGTTTGTAGGAAACGAGGACAAAAAGATGACGCTCATAACTGTAAAAATCAGGACTTTGGGTTTTATTTTCGTGTCGATTTCACGTACTAACAGCAATTACGTCGCCTTCTGCGAAGAAACGAGCTCCGGGCAGGCAGCAGCAATTAAACGAAACTCGCCAAGCCTGCGATATTGTCTTACAAGAATTTATGGGTCTCCGGCGAAGTATTAATGAACAAACTGTATATGAAATTATTGCAACTGCAGATGTTACAAGGTTCGCGAGACATTTTTGCCAACGTAGGCAGTGATACTGAATAGTATTGTCGTGTCATATATATGGGGACCTAGGAGGAATGGTGTATATTCAGCGCTATGACAGGAACGATCACTCGAATGAAAAAATTCAATTAACATGGGCTCCAGAATGCATACCGCAACAGCTATAAGCACTTCATCTTCGATACTGCGAAAAAAATCTCATCTACTGCTAGCTCTTTGCTTCCCGTGTTTTGAGAGGGGATAATATGGGCGAAAATAAGAAAAAATCGTCATATCGTAAGAGCTATAACCACTTGTTTATCTTCATTACTGTGAAACACATCCATTCACTTGTTCGGTAGAATGGATGTTTCACAGTAGCGAAATGAACAAGTGCTCATAGCTGTTAGAGCTCATGTTAAGTCGACACTTCTCAAAACATGGAAAGCAAAGAGTTTACAGAGCAAGAGATGTGTTCCATAGTATCGAAGATGAAGAGGTGCTAATAGCTCTTAAGGGGTATGCATTTTAGAGCTCATGTTAGTAGACTCATATATACGAGTATGTAAGAGGTTATATTTTTACATACTGGTGCGCTAATTTTCTTTTACGTACTGGTGTACTAATGTCCAAATTACGCAGCCAAAGCTTGGAGAATATTGTTCCGTGAAAACTAAGCGTCTCGAAAATGACAAGAAGTTCTAGAAATTATTAGTTACGTATAACACAGGATAATTTTTAGTTGCTTGCGTACGTGTATGTGGTTGTGGCCGACTATAATAACATCCTAGCCAGGTAAAGGCGCGCACGCGCAGTCCGAAGTACCAGCTGTCGACAAGGAGACTTGTCAAAGGCAAACGGAAACAACTCAAAGAGGCGATGTTTCCCTCATTTACACACTCGGATAGATACGGAAAGTTGTTATTGCACACTTCGATTGTATTTTGTATAAATTATGAGGTTCACAAAGTTATGAGATGTTGTTGCTGTTATAATTCTTAAATTAACTGCATGACACATGTACTTAAAATTTTCAGACCAGTGGTTTTCAAAAGCTGTATTTTTCTGAACTGCAATTTATTGGACGTTATGCTAAAGAATATGTTTGTGCCTTTCTGTTAGTTCAGTATTGTTTCATTGTTTCTGCTCTTGCTTTCCTTTCTTCTTCAGAGATTTAGATCACTCGTTTGGCTTTCATTTCGACGTGGAACCTCTCTTTATTGTCCTAGGATTTTTTTCTTTGCAATTTATTTTCTGTCATTTAGAATTCTCTTAACTGTTCCTCTATTTCTTTTAACCAATTTGGTTGGACTTTTTGTTTCGGAAGCAATCAAAACATTTTTTTGTTGATTTATTTGGGATAAAGAAATCAATTCTTTTCTCCTCATTGTGTCTGAGAGCTTTTCGATAGTTTGGTAAAAGGGTCTCATTTCTGGTGAGGGTTAGTTTGTTGTTGTGCAATCTGGGGCCAGGGATTTTTCTTGATGCCTTACTTTACTATTATTGTATAAATTGTTATTATTATTATTAAATTCGTACACTTCTGTGGCACGATAAAAGCGTCGGTGACAGCCAGGTATATTTGCGGAGGGGTGGGAGACAAATTCAGTGTCAAACCATGTCCCTCTCCAGGAGTTAAGAACGTGTTTTAAGTGATAATACTGAATGCAAAAAGTGCACGCTGTCGCAGCGTGTCCGATCTTCGTGTATGGCAGTTCACCATAGTGCAAGTAATAAGTTTGGCATTACCACGCAATTATAGTTGCGGAATACTTTGGAAGCGTAGGTTATTCACTCTAGTATAGCCATTTCGAATCCTGGAGATGAAACATTTTCTTCGTTAGTATTTGGGTGGCGTAGGCCCTACAGTTAATGATTGCCAGAATTTGCACTAATGTTTTCTGTTAAATTCCAAATCGCAATGCTGTATCTCGTGAAGTGAGCCGTGTAACAATGTTAATGGCGATTCGACCGCCAGATGGAGACGTAAGGCTCGGCGGACTCCTTGGTGCTATTCAAGAGGGGGATAGGCTGTATGCCAGCACCGGGTTTAACCCTTCCCTTTCTTTCATCCACAACAACGCAAATACAGCACAACACTATAGCGCAAAGGCAATCACCCCAGTCATCCACACGACATAGGTCGCAGTAAGCAACAGTGCTCTGTTTCCACTAGATCCTTGCCCCAGACGGTAGCAGGGGATTATCGAACCTGCTCCCCGTGCTCTTTTCCTGATACTGGAACTGACTTAAGACATTTATAAACGAAGAATAAGGGCAGGCTTACAACGTGAAAACCATTGGTATTTGAGGATAATATGATGGAAAATAAGGGACAAATGATAGCGTTCAATGTCCTGTCTACATCTTGTTGTGATACATTAACTTCGCGGCACCACCGAGAACATTGCCGCCTACACCATGTATGAAGTGTATATGCTTAATCTAGTATCATATAATAATATTTTTGTTTGATGTAAACTGCAAAGTGTGGTGTCTGTGTTCACTTGTTACATTTACGTCGCAGGGATCTGACGAGCAGTGGATGTTACGGTTCCTCCTGCGCGAGTTTATCGCGTTGCGAGATACAGTATCAAAGTAGTCAACGGCCGTCCAACTCAACAAGGAATCTGAAGCTATATCATTCTTCTCTGGCGGTTATAAAGAAGTAATTGAGTGAATAATGAAGGTCACGGATGTCTTCAAAAATGTCGTCATTCTCACATTTATGCTACCAATTAAAACATTTCATTGCGTTGCCAACCTCTGTATACCGTTGATGCGAATAAACCACGTGAACATGTTTTATAGGAAAAAAGTTTGCTAAATGATGCGTACTACCTTACCAAAGATGTAAATAATTTCAGCAGAATTTATTAAGAAATTTTAATTACCTGGTTAAGTTTGCATAAAGAAGTTATTTAATTTTGAGAAGTGCTAAAAGTCAGAAGTATGTTTTTGGTCTTATAATACTACGACGATGTGAATTTACGAAAGAATATTTGGACTTTGAAGGACACGAGAAAACTACGGAGTATATATTAATGAAAAGTACGCAGCCCAATTATTTGGGAATCGTTTTCCTAAGAAATATTAATCTTGAAAATTATTATTTTAAAATGTAATTGCTCGTACAGAAGAAAACAGTTCACCGATTTTATTGAGTATCTAAAAACAATCGCTGGTTGTCTTGGCAAAGAATAGAATCGATAGCCGGCCGAAGTGGCCGTGCGGTTAAAGGCGCTGCAGTCTGGAACCGCAAGACCGCTACGGTCGCAGGTTCGAATCCTGCCTCGGGCATGGATGTTTGTGATGTCCATAGGTTAGTTAGGTTTAACTAGTTCTAAGTTCTAGGGGACTAATGACCTCAGCAGTTGAGTCCCATAGTGCTCAGAGCCATCTGAACCATTTTGAACCAATAGAATCGATAAATGAATTTTCGACGATATCTGATAGTGATCGTAGAAAAAAATTTTCCTCACTTTACGTTATTCTTCCTCAAATGAGGCTAACCTGCAGATGTACAAGAAATTAGCGGCACAGAGTCAAAGGAATTCATTATGATTACGACGTAGGCTCCGAAGTGAAAGTCCAGTCGATGCCAGAGTTAAAATTTATTAACTTGAAAGAGATTGTGAATTATAATAACGATATAATATCAAGTATCAGACGCAACTGTTGTGATTACAGGACAGCACACATCCGGGATATCGTAAAATACATTTTTCATCAACTTTTCATACTAGAAAGGGCTCTTCACACCGTATTCGATACACTATACTTTATGTACGTCCCAAGCCACAGTACTGAATGGGGCAGAGGCTACAAGGCGTATCTGTTCAATCACCTTCCCTCTCTGTTCCGACATGCGGATTATGCGAAAAAAGAAAGACTCCCACTATGGAGCTGTACGTATGCGAACTACCAGAATTTCTCTGATTTTGTTCACATGATGATCACGATGGATACAAGTAGAAGGAAGTTATGGTTTAAACCAGTACTTCACGGTCTGCTCTCGGATAAAACTGTACACGATGCACAGAGCTCCTTGTGGCGCCTCCCATAGGAATTTGCTGAGCGTTTCTGTGATGCCCTCGCGCTGACTAAGCTAACTCGAGATGAAGCGTTCATCTCTCCTTGAAATCTGTTCTATCCTTTCCATTAATTCAATATCGAAGATGGTAAGTGTCCCATGCTGATAACGAACTGTAGAGTAGTCAGCGTCGTTCCTTCTGGGTGAATCCCACTTTACTTACATCTACGCGATTGCTCTTGAATTCACAATTAAGTGCCTGGTAGAGGCAATTGAAATCACTGAATTAAAGACACATAAGGTGCTTCCACAGGACATGTGGCCTGTAACTGAAAAGGTGTCATGACGATGTCCCCATTCGCAAGAGATTCCGGAATAGTTCCCGATTAGGATTTCCGGGAGGGGACTGCCAAGGGGGAGGTGACCATGAGAAAAAGCATGATTATCCAACGAAAGGATAACGTTCTACGAGCCGGGGCGTGGAATATCAGAAACTTGACTGTGGTAGAGAAGAATAAAATCTGAAAAAGGAAATGTAAAGGCTCAATCTAGATATAGTAGAAGTCAGTGAAGTGAGATGGAAAGAAGACAAGGATCTCTGGTCAGATGATTATAGGGTAATATAAACAACAGCGGAAAATGCTATAACGGGAATAGGATTCGTTATGAATAGGAAGGTAGGACAGGGAATGTGTTACTGTGAAAAATTCAGTGATAGGGCCGTTCTTATCAGAAGCGACAGCTAACCAATATCGACAGCGATAGTTCAGGTATACAACCCGACGTCGCAAGCTGAAGATGAAGAGACAGAGAAAGAGAAAGTATATGAGGATACTGAAAGCGTAATACAGTACAGTACAGCTAGTAATAGCGAATACTCTGTTCAAGAACCACAAGAGGAGGAGGTATGCTTGGAAAAGGTCGGGTGATATGGGAAGAATTCAGTTAGAGCACATCATGGTCAGACAGAGATTCCGAAATCGGATACTGGTTTCTAAGGCGTACCCAGGAGCAGATACAGACTCAGATCGCAATGTAGTAGTGAGGAGGAGTAGGATGAAGGTTAAGAAATTAGTAAGGAAGAATCAGTACGCAAAGAAGTGGGACACGGAAGTGCTAAGGAA
This sequence comes from Schistocerca americana, assembly GCF_021461395.2. NCBI lineage: Eukaryota > Metazoa > Arthropoda > Insecta > Orthoptera > Acrididae > Schistocerca > Schistocerca americana. Next base: position 734,528,978 of record NC_060121.1, on the reverse strand, counting down.
CTTCTCTAAGGCTGTAGATAACAGCAATAAAGAATAGCCCAGAAGGCAGTGCAGTTGAAGAGGAATGGACATCTCTAGAAAGGAAACACACAGAATTTGGAAAGAAAAACGTAGGTACAAAGAAGGTAACTGCGATGAAGCGATGGGTAACAGAAGAAATACTTCAGTTGATCGATGAAAGAAGAAAGTACAAAAATGTTCAGCGAAATTCAGGAATACAGAAATACACGTCGCTGAGGAATGAAATAAATAGGAAGTGCAGGGAGGCTGAGACGAAATGGCTGCATGAAAAGTATGAACCAATCAAAAAAGAAATGATTGTCGGAAGGACTGACTCAGGATATAGGAAAGTCAAAATGCCCTTCTGCGAAATTAAAAGCAAGGGTGGTAACAGTAAACGTGCACCGGAAATTCCACTGTTAGATGCAGAGGAGAAAGCGGATAGATGAAAAGAGTATATTGAAGGCCTCTATGAGGGGGAAGATTTGTCTGATGCGATAGAAGAAGAAACAGGAGTCGATATAGAAGAGATAGAGGATCCAGTATTAGAATCCGAATTTAAGAGAGCTAAGGAGGACTTAAGATCAAAAAAGGCAGAAGGGATCGAAAACATTCCATCAGAATTTCTAAAATGATTGGGGGAAGTGGCAAGAAAACGACTATTACAGATGCTTTGTAGACTACGACATACCACCTGATTTTCGGAAAAATATCATCGTCATAGTTCCGAAGACTGCAAGAGCCTAAAGTGTGAGAATTATCGCACGGTCAGCTTAACAGCACATGCCTCCAAGTTGCTTACAAGAATCATACACAGAAGAATAGAAAAGAAAATTGAGGATGTGTTAGTTGACGATTAGTTTGGCTTTAGGAAAGGTAAAGGCATCAAAGAGGCAATTTTGACGTTGCGGTTGATAATGGAAGCAAGACTAAAGAAAAAAATCAACACACGTTCATTGGGTGTATCGACCTGGAAAAAGAGTTCGACAATTTAAAATGGTGCAAGATGTTCGAAATTCTGAGAAAAACAGGGGAAAGCTATAGGGAGAGACGAGTAATATACAATATGTACAAGAGCAAAGAGGGAATAATAAGAGTGGACGACCAAGAATGAAGTTCTCGGATTAAAAAGAATGTAAGAAAGGGATGTGGTCATTCGCCCCTACTCTTCAATCTGAACATCGAAGAAGCAATGATACAAATAAAAGAAAGGTTCAGGATTGGAATTAAAATTCAAGGTGAAAGGATATCAATGATGCGAGTCGATGATGACATTGCTATCCTGAGTAAAAGTGAAGAATTACATGATCTGCTGAATGGATTGAACAATCTAATGAGTACAGAATATGGATTGAGAGTAAATCGAAGAAAGGCGAAAGTAATGAGAAGCAGCGGAACTGAGAACAGCGAGAAACTTAACATCAGGATTAATGGTCACGAAGTAGATGAAGTTAAGGAATGCTACTACCTAGGCAGCAAAATAACCAGCGACGGACGCAGCAACGAGGACATCAAAAGCAGACTAGTAATAGCAAAAAGAGCATTCCTCGCCAAGAGAAGTCTAGAAATGTCAAATATGGGCCTTAATCTGAGGAAGAAATTTCTTACAATGTACGTTTGGAGCACAGCATTGTGTGGTAGCAAAACATTTACTGTGGAAAATCGAACAGAAGGGGATCGAAGAATTTGATATATGGCGCTATAGACGAATGTTGAAAATTAGGTGGACTGATAAGGTGAGAAATGACGAGGTTCAGCGAAAAATCGGAGAGAAAAGGAATATGTGGAAAACAGTGACAAGGAGAAGGGACAGGATGATAGGACATCTGTTGAGACATCAGGGAACGACATCCGTGGTACTAGAGAGAACTATAGAAGGCAAAAACTGCAGAAGAAGACAGAGATTGGAATATACCCAGCAAATAATTGAGAACGTAGTCGAACCACATTCAAACTATTTCTCTACTGTTCCACTCTTGCACAATGTGTGGGGAAAGACGGACATTCAAACCTTTCCGTGCGACCTGTGATTTCTCTTATTTTATTATGGTGATAATTTCTCTCTATGTAAGTGGGCGCCAACAGAATATTTTCAGAATTGGAGGAAAAAGTTGGTGATTCAAATTACACAAGATGGTTACCGCATCAAAAAAGCCTTTGTTTTAATGACTGCCACCCCAATTCATGTATGATGCTTGTGACACTTTCTCCTCTATTTCACGACAAAAATGAGCTGCCCTTCTTTGGACCTATTCTATGTCCTCCGTCGGTCCTAACTGACGCAGATCCAGAACTGCGCAGCAATACTCCGGAAGAGGGCGATGTTCTGCCAATAAATCGTAGTCTTTGGTTTGCTTTCCCCACAGCATTCTCAGAAATAATCTTTCCAATTTATTATTCGTAATTACAATCCGTAAGAGTTTAGTTGAATTTACAGCTTTAGATTTGTGTGATTTGTCGTGTGATCGAAAGTTAGCGGATTTATTTTTATATTCATGTGGATAGCTTCACACTTTTTATTACTTACAGGCAATTGTCACTTTTCGCACCACACCGATATCTTGTCTAAATCATTCCACAACTGATTTTGATAATCTTATGATTTTACAAGACGGTAAATGGCAGCATTATCTGCAAACAATCTAAGAGGGCAGCTCAGATTATCTCGTGTCGTTCACGTAGATCAGGTACAGCAAAGGGCCTACAACACTTCCTTGGGGAACGCCAGATATTACTTCTGTTTCACTCGATGGCTTTCCATCAGTTACTATGAACTGTGACCTTGCAGATACGATCTCACGAATTCAGTCGCACAGCTGAGGCGATACTCCATTTTCTCAGAAGTCTCTTGTGAGGAACTTACTCAGAATTCTATCAATAAATTTCTGCTGGCATTGGTCTTCTTTAATAACTCCGAACATGTACGTCTTGATACTTGGCGAACCCAGTGAGTAATCATCGATCGTGCACTCAAACGTTATCGGGTCTCTACGTCTATCTACACGGATTGTATTAAGTGTATTCGCCCTGAGGACCAGCTGCCAGTCTTTCCACCACTTCCTGATTATCTTCCAGTACTTTTGCTATTTTCTAACTACCTGTCATACCTGTATCATCTGTGAACAGCCTCAGAGAGCTGCAAAGATCGTCTGCCTGGACGTTTATGCTTAATCTATCACGCCAGTAACCGCCCTACCACACTGCCGCGGCGTCCAGCTGACGATACTTTCACTTTTGACGATGGGTTACCATTACGGCGCCCTGAAGACTTATCATAGCTAGGGAGTCTTCAGTGCAATCGCTTACCTGTTCCGATTTTCCCTGCGTAAGTAGTGGTACTCGCCAGCTGCCAAAAACTGTTTTCGACAAAATGTCTGTTTTTCACCAGACAGCGTAATGGGGTAACTCAGTTTATGACTTGATACCAGAGCTTCGTGAAGATACAAAGTTTGAAAAATTATTATGCTGTTATTAAAAAGAAGGACACATTATCGAGCCATATTAGATATATGCTTATTTCCTGCACGCATGAAATTTCTCAAGCTCATGCTGTAAGGCCACAATATCGTAATTCTTAACTGGAGCAGATGACCAGTTCTATTTCAATAAATGTTCGGTCCACTACGCCACAAGCTTTACTAAGGAGTAATTTTAAGTTTTGTTTCTTCCTTTGCCATACAGCATTTGGAGTAAGTGGCTGATGAATTAAGAAGAAATATTTCCGTCCCGAGTTAATGAAGGCAACGTGAATCCCGACTGAAAAAAATGTTGAAGACGTAAGCTGCTTGGCTTTTTCTTGTTACGTGGCTCTGCCTTCGACCTTATGGCTCACTTTTTTAAGAGAGTCTCACCTGAACGTAACCCATCTTGCACGAAAAATTACGAATGAAATGCGTGTGTTGTCACTGATAAAATGGATAAGAGATACCTCGGAGCACAACTGACATTTACGATACTAGTGCTGTGAGTTGCTCTATATTTTTGAATATACATCATAATCCTCGACCACACGAAGGAAGTCCGTACAAACGCTTTCATGTGCACAAAAGGAATTAGAAGAAGTTTTTCACAAGCGAAGAAAGCTTTCTGCAAGAAACTCGATACCACAAATTAGTATAAAATTCAGTAAATTCGTTTTAATATTATGCATTACGATGTCGGTAAAAAGATACGTTCGAAAGATCTGGAGTTTATAAAGTTCAATGCACATCATATGATGCAAAATAAATTGGACAGAAAAGGAAGGGCATTTTCGAACAGGTATAAGGAACATAAAGATACATTCAGACTGGGTAATTATGACAAATCATCTGTTGCGAATCATATATACGAAAAAGGGGAGCCCCTTAACCCTCTGAACCCCAGTGGCTACTGCTTCAAATCACCATTTTTTTCATTTACTGTAACGTAAATTTTTGTTCGTGCTACAGTTTTCATGAGTAGTTTCGATAGGAACCACTGGGCCTCTGAGTACTTTTGTAATTAGTTCTGACTAGATGTAAGGTTATTAAATTTTTAGGCCTTTTTCGCTTGCTTTGGGACTATAATTTGTTTCAGACATTAGTTCATGGAACTTTCGAGACGTCTTCTAGGAGAAGAGATGCTTCTGTGGAAGACCTCCATGGGGCAAGTACGTCAGGAACTTTAACTCCTGCGCCAGGTCCTGAACCACTCACCGAGAATGCAGTTCAGGACTATGTTGATGACGACTGTGAATATGAGCTTGCCATTATAATCTCACAAATACGATAGTTTACAGCGTGCAGATTAGCATCTGTGCATGACTTCTCTGAAGAGGACGGACCAAACGTTGACGTAACATGTGACTCTCCGTGGGAGGTGTTTCTGAACTTACTTCTACAGGAAATAAAGGGAGGTTTATAGATATACGTCCCAGGGGTTTCAAAGTTAAACCTCCACTGTAAAACAAACGGTTGTTTACTTTTTGACGGTTTCTTTTTGTGTTCGTTGATTACAATGACTGTAAAAGTTAATTTTGTGAAAAAGACGACTTAGAAATCTTTCACGTAGAAAAGAGAGGTGGAAAGTCGACTTGAATCTACAACTACATCTACATGGTTACTCTGCAATTCACACTTAAGTGCCTGGCAGAGGGCTCATCGAACCATTTTCTTACCACTTACCTACCATTCCACTCTCGAATGGTGCGTGGGAAAAAGGAACACCTAAATCTTTCCGTTCGAGCTCTGATTTCTCTTATTTTATTATGATGATCATTTCTCCCTACGTAGGTGGGTGTTAACAAAATATTTTCGCATTCGGAAGAGAAAGCTGGTGATTAAAATTTCGTAAATAGATCTCGCCGCAAAGAAAACCGCCTTTGTTTCAGTGACTGCCACCCCAACTCGAGTATATCAGTGACACTCTCACCCCTATTGCGCGATAACACGAAACGAACTGCCCTTCTTTGCACTTTTTCGATGTTCTCCGTCAATCCTACCTTGTAAGGATCCCACACCGCGCAGCAATATTCCAGCAGAGGACGGACAAGTGTAATGTAGGCTGTTTCTTTAGTGTGTTTGTCGCATCTTCTAAGTGTTCTGCCAACCAAGCGCAGTCGTTGTTTAACCTTCCCCATAATATTACCTATGTTGTCTTTCCAATTTAAGTTGCTCGTAATTGTAATTCCTAGGTATTTAGTCGAATTGACAGCCCTTAGATTTGTGCGATTTATCGTATACCCAAAATTTATAGGATTTCTTTTAGTACCCATGTGGATGACCTCGCACTTTTCTTTGTTTAGTGCCAATTGCCACTTTTCACACCATACTGAAATTCTCTCTAGATCATTTTGTAATTGGAATTGATCGCCTGATGATTTTACTAGACGGTAAATTACAGCGTCATCTGCAAACAATCTAAGGGGGCTGCTCATATTATCACCTAGATCATTTATGTAAATCAGGAACAGCAGAGGGCCTACGACACTACCTTGCGGAACGCCAGATATCACTTCTGTTCTACTCGATTATTTACCGTCGTCCGCCTCCGGTAGCTGAATGGTCAGCGTGACGGGTTGTCAGTCCTCTGGGCCCGGGTTCGATTCCCGACTGGGCCGGGGAATTTTCTCCGCCCAGGGACTGGGTGTTGTGCTGTCATCATCATCCTATCATCCTCATCGACTGCAGGTCGCCAAAGTGGCGTCAGATTGAAAGACCGGCACCCGGCGAACGTTCTGCCTGACGGGGGGCCCAATCACTCGATTAAATAAATCACGAATCCAGTCACACAACTGAGGCGATACTCCACATGCACACAATTTGATTAATAGTCGCTTGTGAGGAACGATATCAAAAGTCTTCTGGAAATCCAGGAATATGGAATCGATCTGAGATCCCTTGTCGAGAGCACTCATTACTTCATGGCGATAAAGAGCTAGCTGCGTTGCGCAAGAACGATATTTTCTGAATCGGTGTTGGTTATGTATCAATAAGTCATTTTCTTCAAGGTGATTCATAGTGTTCGAGTACAGTATATGCTCCAAAGCCCTAGTGCAAAATTCCCGGGCTCGATTCCCGGCGGGGTCAGGGATTTTCTCTGCCTCGTGATGGCTGGGTGTTGTGTGCTGTCCTTAGGTTAGTTAGGTTTAAGTAGTTCTAAGTTCTAGGGGACTGATGACCTTAGATGTTAAGTCCCATAGTGCTCAGAGCCATTTGAACCTAGTGCAAATTGAGGTCAGTGATGTGGGTCTGTAATTCAATGGGTTACTCCTATTTCCTTTCTTGAATATTGGTGTGACCTGTGCTACTTTCCAGTCTTTAGGAACAGACCTTTCGTCAAGTGAGCGGTTGTATATGATTGCTAAGAATGCGCTATTTTGTCTGCATACTATGAAAGGAACCTGATTGGTATACCATCCGGACCGGAAGACTTGAGTTGTTTCGCAACACCTAAGATATCTACTTTTATGTCACTCATGCTAACAGCTATTCTGGTTTCGAATTCCGGAATATTTGCAAGAAGAATCGCAGATCGCCAGTCACGAAAAGAATCGTGGTAATTTTCTGAACGCACAACTGAAAGACAACGAAATGAGATTTCTTAGCGGCTTTGTAGAATTATTCTATGGCAGATGCACGATTGTAAATTTGTAATAGCTCTTTGATGGAATAGCTAGAGGCTGACGATCTTGTGCTTAGGAAATGAGGAAAATAGAACAGCATTATGGTGGAGCCAATATCTGCATTTGGACAGTAATACCGTGGACACGTCAGTTCACATCGACACCCGGACCTTTGCATAAGCGTCAACTTCACGCTCTTGGAGCTGCCAACAGAGGCAGAAGGACGCGGCCTAGTGCAGTGTGCGGCGAGAGATGGGACGGTCACTGGCATATGCCAACGATTTTACTGTAAGATGAGGACCTACTGTCCAGTAACGCCACATTTATTATTTTTATTATTATTATTGGTAGATTTTCTAGTGTTTTAACTTGATGAGCTGGGTTTTACAACCTGATGATTAGAGTACTGTTTCTCGAAAGGCGTTGTTGACCTGTTTGTAGGACAGAAATACGGATGATTCTACCAATTATTACTGGCCAGTGTAATTACTAGTCAGTAACTTTACTCACGTAGCACGGGATATTTTTATTGTTAGCGTTGCCCTCAGTCCAAAGACTGATGTGATACAACTCTCCAAGCTAGCATATCCACTGTAAGTATCTTCAGTTCCGTATAAAATCTGCATCTAACGCCCACTTGGACGGGATTACAGCATTCAAGCGTTGATCTTTCTCTACATTTTTACCCCCTGAACTTCCCTCCCTCACCAAATAAATTGTTCCTTGATACCTTATTGTGTTACTACCTCTCCACCAGTGATCCAATCTTCACATCAAATCATCAGCTTTCTTCTGTAGCGTCACATTTAAAACGCTATTTTCTTATTGTTTGTGGTATTTGTCTTACACATTTCGCTCTCGTATACGCAGTGTGTCCCAGTTCCGTTAGAACTGCTTGTGTGAAATTCCAAACTGCAATGTTGTCTCGTGGCGAGTTCCTGCAGCTGGTATCTTGGTAGCGAATGTAACAGTAGCGTCTGATACTCGTCGAAGACGGCAGTAGCCGCGCGGGGTAGCCGCACGGTCTTGGGAGCCTTTCCACGGTTCACGCGGCTCTCCCCGTTGGAGGTTCGAGTCCTCCCTCGGGCATGGGTGTGTGCGTTGTCCTTAGCGTAAGTCAGTTAAAGTAGTGTATAAGTCTAGGGTCCGATGACCCCAGCAGATTAGTCCACCAGGAACTTAAAAAAAAAGAATTAAATAAATAAATAAATAAAAATTCGAATCCTCCAGTGTATGTGGGCGAAAACTGGCAGGTTCCTGGTTTCTCCTCCATGACCACACCCCAGCCCACAAAGCGAAGACTGTGGACGAGTTTTTGGCCAGCAAATGGATCACAGTCCTGCATCGCCACCTATACATCTACATCTACATCTATACTCCGCGAGCCACCTTACGGTGTGTGGCGGAGGGTACTTATTGTACCACTATCTGATCCCCCCTTCCCTGTTCCATTCACGAATTGTGCGTGGGAAGAACGACTGCTTGTAAGTCTCCGTATTTGCTCTAATTTCTCGGATCTTTTCGTTGTGATCATTACGCGAGATATATGTGGGCGGTAGTAATATGTTGCCCATCTCTTCCCGGAATGTGCTCTCTCGTAATTTCGATAATAAACCTCTCCGTATTGCGTAACGCCTTTCTTGAAGTGTCCGCCACTGGAGCTTGTTCAGCATCTCCGTAACGCTCTCGCGCTGACTAAATGTCCCCATGACGAATCGCGCTGCTTTTCGCTGGATCATGTCTATCTCTTCTATTAATCCAACCTGGTAAGGGTCCCATACTGATGAGCAATACTCAAGAATCGGACGAACAAGCGTTTTGTAAGCTACTTCTTTCGTCGATGAGTCACATTTTCTTAGAATTCTTCCTATGAATCTCAACCTGGCGCCTGCTTTTCCCACTATTTGTTTTATGTGATCATTCCACTTCAGATCGCTCCGGATAGTAACTCCTAAGTATTTTACGGTCGTTACCGCTTCCAATGATTTACCACCTATGGCATAATCGTACTGGAATGGATTTCTGCCCCTATGTATGCGCATTATATTACATTTATCTACGTTTAGGGAAAGCTGCCAGCTGTCGCACCATGCATTAATCCTCTGCAGGTCCTCCTGGAGTACGTACGAGTCTTCTGATGTTGCTACTTTCTTGTAGACAACCGTGTCATCTGCAAACAGCCTCACGGAGCTACCGATGTTGTCAACTAAGTCATTTATGTATATTGTAAACAATAAAGGTCCTATCACGCTTCCCTGCGGTACTCCCGAAATTACCTCTACATCTGCAGATTTTGAACCGTTAAGAATGACATGTTGTGTTCTTTCTTCTAGGAAATCCTGAATCCAATCACAAACCTGGTCCGATATTCCGTAAGCTCGTATTTTTTTCACTAAACGTAAGTGCGGAACCGTATCAAATGCCTTCCTGAAGTCCAGGAATACGGCATCAATCTGCTCGCCAGTGTCTACGGCACTGTGAATTTCTTGGGCAAATAGGGCGAGCTGAGTTTCACATGATCTCTGTTTGCGGAATCCATGTTGGTTATGATGAAGGAGATTTGTATTATCTAAGAACGTCATAATACGAGAACACAAAACATGTTCCATTATTCTACAACAGATTGACGTAAGCGAAATAGGCCTATAATTATTCGCATCTGATTTATGACCCTTCTTGAAAATGGGAACGACCTGCGCTTTCTTCCAGTCGCTAGGTACTTTACGTTCTTCCAGCGATCTACGATAAATTGCTGATAGAAAGGGGGCAAGTTCTTTAGCATAATCACTGTAGAATCTTAAGGGTATCTCGTCTGGTCCGGATGCTTTTCCGCTACTAAGTGATAGCAGTTGTTTTTCAATTCCGATATCGTTTATTTCAATATTTTCCATTTTGGCGTCCGTGCGACGGCTGAAGTCAGGGACCGTGTTACGATTTTCCGCAGTGAAACAGTTTCGGAACACTGAATTCAGTATTTCTGCCTTTCTTCGGTCGTCCTCTGTTTCGGTGCCATCGTGGTCAACGAGTGACTGAATAGGGGATTTAGATCCGCTTACCGATTTTACATATGACCAAAACTTTTTAGGGTTCTTGTTTAGATTGTTTGCCAATGTTTTATGTTCGAATTCGTTGAATGCTTCTCTCATTGCTCTCTTTACGCTCTTTTTCGCTTCGTTCAGCTTTTCCTTATCAGCTATGATTCGACTACTCTTAAACCTATGATGAAGCTTTCTTTGTTTCCGTAGTACCTTTCGTACATGATTGTTATACCACGGTGGATCTTTCCCCTCGCTTTGGACCTTAGTCGGTACGAACTTATCTAAGGCGTACTGGACGATGTTTCTGAATTTTTTCCATTTTTGTTCCACATCCTCTTCCTCAGAAATGAACGTTTGATGGTGGTCACTCAGATATTCTGCGATTTGTGCCCTATCACTCTTGTTAAGCAAATATATTTTCCTTCCTTTCTTGGCATTTCTTATTACACTTGTAGTCATTGATGCAACCGCCGTATTTGGCACCAGCCGACTTCTGTTTGTTTCCCAAACTGAAGGTGGCAATGAAACGACACAGTTATAAAGCACTTAAGGACACCCAAGAAAATTGCACCATAGTACTAAATGTAACTTCAAAATAGGACTGTAGTGACTTGTTTCAAAATACTTTTGAAATGCTTTCAGCTATGTTTTGATTCGGGTGGAGACTATTTTGAATAATCAGAGCGATTTTATGAATGTAATCCATAACTTACTTTTCATAGTCACAGTCCCAACGAAACAGGGACGCACTGTGCAAGTCTACAGCCCAGAAATTGTATAGAATGAAAATTGAATAATAGGCAATGCGAAACTTTGTGAAGAAAAATTGGAAGCATTTTAAAAATGCAGACAATTAAGTGGAGAAACAGAGTACGAAATGAAGAGGTACTGGAAAGAGTAGAAATTAACGTCTCGTCGATGTCGAAGCCATTATAGACGGATCATTGTATCAGTTGTTGAAGGGATACATAATTCGTGGTGTATGTGGGAGAACCGTCGCGGGGTTCGCAGTACGTGTTGTAAAGAAACTACGGGAACAGTATGGACGGCCGGTTCGGTATCATAACCATTGAGATCACTTTGCTTGGATGGCCGGGAAAGAACGTGGAGATGTCGATACGGAAATGCGGGGAGAAATTCGAGCATATATAAAAAGGCAAACGTGCGAAGCATACAACAACTTTCACCGGTATACCTTGGCGAAAAATCTCGATGAGACAGTTATCAGATCGAATGCCTCTGTGTAGTCACTCGTCGACCAGTCTGGTGTGGCAACAGAAGACAGTAAAGGAAAGATAAAGTTTTAAATTTCGAGTTTAAAAATCATACCTGGCTGAGGACTGTACGTACAAATCAACGATGTTTGGCTGTCGCTTAGATTCCCGTGGGGAGAAGTAGAAACAGGCATCCGTAGCATTGAGAAGCAACTGAAAGAGTTAAAAAACAAACAAATTGCCAGGTCCGGATGGAAACCCTACTCGGTTCTACAGATAGTATTTTCGGAGGGGTAACAGAACGGACCGGCAAAATTACAGACCAACACCGATAACATCGGTTTACTGAATAATTCTTGGACATATTGTAAGTTCAAATATAATAAATTTCCTTCAGACGGAAAAACTTCTGTCCACAATTCAGTACGGATTTAAAAAGTATCGCTGGACCAAAATTCAGCCTGCCCTTTTGTCGCACGCTACCCTGCGAACTATGGATGAAGGGTAAGAGGCAGATACTATATTCCTAGATTTCCGCAAAGTGTCTGATACAGTGCAGACTGTGAGGGTGTGAACATACAGAATATGTTGCCGGATATGTGAGTCGCTCGACGACTTCTGAAGTAATAGAACCCAGTATGTTGTGAATGGTGGGCTCCATGTGGTTCCCAAGTCGTGCAGCGACCGTAAAACATAGAATTAGCAAATATGCAGCAACCAGTCGCAAAATCATGTTTATGTTTGACCTCTGCTTAAGACAGTTTTACTACTCAGGGTACACAATGGTTCAAAGCACCGATGATGGCTGTTAATCAGTTGAAATCGATTTGCAAAAGTGAATAAATAAAACATGATTTTGCGACTGGTTGCTGCATAATTGGTAATACCCAGTACGTCGTCCTCGACAGCGAATGTTGATCAGAGAGAAGGGATCGTCAGGAATGACCAGGGAAGTGTCCTCTGCATACATGAACGATGTGACGTAGAGGGTGAGAAGTAATCCAACTAATCAAATGAAACTCTATGGTTCCAGAGACCTTTTCAAGTCTCAAACATCTATGATCTATATATGCAGAGTGAAGCGACGAATGAAACTTTGTGCCAAGTCGGGATTTGTAACTCGTCTGAAAAGGTCTCTGGAACCATGGAGTTTCATTTTATTAAAGCATTTATGCCTCGGTTTCATACAGGATACCCCGTTTCTTTCTATGCTGAGGTGCTATTCCAATACAGTTGGAGATCTCTGCAATAGTGTTCGAGATTCGGTGGAATACCAAGTGGGCTTGAGGCGTGAATGGGAATTTTGACTTGACTGAGGAGGGAGGCGTGCTAGAGTAGTCTGGGCAGTTGTGCAGAGCCGTTGTGCCAGGGAAGTGTAGTGGTAAACGTTGCTGCCTAGGGAGCAGGAGACTTGGGTTCGAATCCTGGCTTTGGTACAAATTTTCATTCGTAACTTCATTCTGCATACATATAGACCACAATTTGCAACTGTTTGCTGATGACGCCGTAATATAGGGCAAAGTATAGTCGTTGATTGGCTGTAAGTAAATATAGAACGACTTAGACAGAATTTTTATTTGATGTGATGAACAGCAGCTTCGTCGAATTGTAGAAAAATGTAAGTTAATGCAGATGAGTAGGACAAAGAATCCTGTAATGTTCGAATACGGTTATGTGGTGTGCTGTTTGACATAGTCAGGTCAATTAAGTATCGACGCATAACGCTGAAAACCGATATGGGATGGAAAGAGGACGAGAGGTCGGTAGTAGGGAAGGCGAATGGTGGACTTCGGTTGATAGGGGGAATTCTAGGAACTTGTAGCTCATCTACAGAAGAGACCGCATGTATAACACTTGTGCAACCCGTTCTCAGTACAGCTCGAGTGTCTGGTAACTCCACCACGTCGGATTAAAGAGATAAGTCGAAGCAATTCAGAAGCGTACTAGTGAATTTGATACTGGTTAAGTTCGATCAACGAGCGAGTATTAGGGACATGTTTCGGGAACGCAAATGGAAATCTCTGGGGGGAAGACAACCTTCATTTTGTGAAACACTATTGAGAAAAGTTTACAAAACCGGCATTTGCCGCTGACTGCAGAACGTTTCTATAGCCGCCAACGTACATTTCGCGCCAAGACCAAGAATATAAGAGAAGTTAGGGTTCGTACGGAGGCGTATAGACTGCCTTTTTCCCTCGCTCCATTTGCGAGTGAGGAGACAGCAAATGGCTGTTAGTGGTACAGGGATTCTTCCCCCATGCACCGAATGGCGTCGTGCGGAGTATGTATGTAGATGTAGAAAGACATCCATGAAAAACCTTTACGAGAAGAAGGTTCAACTTAATGGCGCGTGTGGTTGTTAATTTTACACTGGTAGGAGCTATCCGCTTCCTGGCGTTGTTCCTGTAACAGTTGTCAGTTTATATCAGATTTAACAATTATCTGTGTATTCCCATGCTGTTCCTATCACCATATCGTCATTGTACAAAGCTTCAGATTTTGTAGTCAGGGCAGCCATAGACTGGGTGTACCATTTTCAAGATAAAACCGCTTCAGCTGTAAGTACTTTATTTATAAGCACGACCGATTTTGCAGCATTTTACTAAACTAACCTAACCTAACACAACCTAACGTAACCTAGAAGATAAAATCGCCTCAGCTATAAGTACTTTATCGGTTTCGTAGCATTTTAGATGCATCATCAGGAGCAATAAAATCAAGCCATATTCTGATCAGAAAAGAGAACGGGATGATCCAGAGTTCACAGTCTGTAAATTTTCGCTATGCAGCGGACATCAGTTACAAAATAGCATAAAATAACATAGAACGCTCCTGTGATACGCTCGCGTGATACCAGGAGTACCAGTACCTAGCGAGCTAACCGGTTCCCCATATACTGAAAAAGTGATCAGAAGCTGGCTGTATATGATCATCTGTGGGACTATGCTGTTTAACTTTACATAATTGCATAGATAATCACATGCGGCCGGTGTTTGATAACTTTTTCGGTATATGGGGAACCGGTTAGCTCACTAGGTACTGGTACTCCTGGTATCACGAGAGAGTATCACAGGAACGTTCTACGTTATTTTTTGCTATTTTATAATTGACGTCCGCTACATATCAAGAAATAGCTAACTACGAACGCTGGGTCACCTCATTCTCTTTTCTTATCAGAACGTGACTTGATTTTATTACACTTGATGATGAAGCTAAAATGCCGCGAAACCGGTCGTGCTTATAAATAAAGAACTTACTGCTGAAGCGGTTTTATCTTCAAAGCGACATAAGAAGCTTGAACTACTACAGCTATTGCCATGTCGCAAGACAACACATTTCGTATTCTAACTCCAAAAGAAGGCCACAAAAAAAAGAACCCGCAGGATAGTACAGCCACTGATAAAATGATCTGGCAAGCAAGCTCTGCTGATTTTGATTTCAATCGCTTACTGATCAGATACGGATCTCCGTACATCCGTATTTAAATTGGACGAAGGTGGGACACAGCTGGTATAATTTTTATTAAAAGTGGAACTCCTCCAGCTGTACTTAAGATTTTATGTTTATTTGGCTACTAGTTTCGACGTTGCGTCAACGCCGTCTTCAGGCCCGTACACTTTGATGAGATCAATTATATGTGGCTCAGTACTAGAAGTCCGCGGTGAGACTAACACATTAGTGGAGCGTATGTTGGTCCCACCGCGGACTTCTAGTACTGAGCCACACACAACTGATTTCATCAAAGTGTACGGGCCTGAAGATGGCGTTGACGCAACGTCGAAACTAGTAGCCAAATAAATATAAAGTCTTAAGTACAGCTGGAGGAGTTTCATTTTTAATATATATAAAAAAAGATGCGGATCTGGCTTATCCCACGTCTTAAAAACGAGCATGTCACGTGTTAAATTATAAACGGTGAAAGCGAAATCCTTAGAGAAAATTTTAGAAGCTGTTCTGAGATATTTTCTGAATATTGCGGTATAAGGGACTCTTTGTCTCCGATGGCTCATTATCGAGTAATAATGTATACGATTTGTTCGGTTTGTTTCCCCTGTTACCTGTGCTTTAGCCAGAGTACCTTCACAAAAGTGATAAAGTCCGTAATATGTAAACACCAAAACGTAGAACGCAAAACACAGAGTAATACAACTTGCGTTTGCCAAAGTATAGTGATGTGGTTGCCTTCGCTGCCGGAAGAGAGCAGCATAGCGCCATCGTGGTGACCCTCCATTACATTCAGTGAATTCGTACACGAAGTCCGACAACCTTGCATCAGTAAACTTAAGCACACTGCTCTAAGCGTCGGAAAAACAATCCCGAGACATATTCGAGCAATAGCGAGTGCAAGCTTGAGGGCAAAGTGTGGACATTACTGTCGCCGAAGTACCAAGAGCGTACGGAACAAGTTTGTTCGCAAACAGTACACCCAGCACATACCATCGACATTTTTACTGTTGTGCAGATATTTTCAGTTCAATACAGATACAAAATGAATGAGATTAAGAAAAGAAACGAAACGCAGTTACTGTGCAGCACGTGTCTCTTATACCAAAACACTCAGAAAATATCTCTGAACTGCTTCCGTAACTTTATCGACGGAGTTCGGATTCATCCGCGGAAGTTAGCCATTGGGAAGAGCAGTAGGAGGCTAAACTGCATGTGCCAGCAAGGATTACAGTACGTATAAGAGCTAACGAGGTACTGAGGTGCAGAACGTAAAGTAAACAAGCTTTTGAACAGATAGGATGAAGCGGAGTTCAGCATGAAACCTGTCACAAGACTGGTGCCTATTATTTAAAAAGTTTAAGCATGCAAGGCTGCAGGCTCAGAGAAACAAGATTTTCCATCAAAGGCTGGTTTAAGGGTAGCGCCATAGATTAGGAAACGAAAAGGCAGAAGGCGCCGGATTTGGTTACGTGGGCAGAAGGGGAAGATCCCTGAGCCGAGAGACAGTACCGTGGGTGGCGGTGTGTGTCGAGACCATGCCCAGACGTCGCGCCGGCCACGTCGGCAGTGGGGTGTCTGGGAGGGCAGACGCGTAGCGACTGATGCTGGTAGTGGTGGAGGAGCGTCGTGGTGGTAGTGCGTCGGCGTCGGCGTCGGCGTCTTATCGAACTGCGCATGCTCGCCAGGGAACCCACTGCGCCGACGCGTCTTATTCGGCGGCAGTCGTTTCCTGTCTGGTCCCTGGCTGGGTCACGCCGAATCGACTGCCCTTTGTTCTGTTAAGCCCGTGCTACACCACAAGCGAAAGACTGCTCAGTGATTTTCAGTATAACTGAAACGTACCTTCTCCAATAAGCTTACGGCCAATGACGAAGGTTAGAGCGTCTACTGGCCAATTTAAACGAGATGTATGGTATTATTATGCTAACTAGTCGATCGTTCACGTGTTCGTGCTCTGACTTAAAACACAAAACATGGCCATCTGCTACATAGACTGCCGCTTATTGTGCAGCCCCCCCCCCCTCTACATTTGACAGGTTATCCTTGTAAATAAATTACACCGCTGGCCATATTGCAACACCATGAAGATGACACGCTGCAAGTGTTAAATTGGGACGAATGGGCTACGAGCTTGGATTCACAAACGATTCGCATTTCATTATAAGCACAAGTTCGTGTGAGTAACGTCATTTACATCCTATACAGGGTGATTCCGTGAAGAACTTTCTGGGATGTAGAGCATGGTAAATGTGTCAGTTTGAGGCTGGGAGAAATTCGTTCTAATACGTCTCACAATGGAATACATATTCAGATAGTGTTGTTGGTAACAGTATAGGGTAGGTAGCTTTCAGAAGTGAATCTACTTACCTTTTCTCCGTTTTCTGTTAAGCCCGTGCTATACCACAAGCGAAAGAGTGAACGATCCTATAAGCCTAGACTGCTTCGTGATTTTCAGCATATCTGAGGCGTACATTCTCGAATAGGCGTCCGGGGAAGGGGGGGGGGGGGGAGGGGGGAACCGAAAAAACGAAAAAAAGTCCTGTAAACATGGTCTCTAAAATGCATCCCTTAAGACCTATGGGTACTTGTTCAGTAGAAGGAATGTGTTTCACAGTCGCGAAGATGAAAAAGTGTTCATTGCAATTTAGAGCCCATATTTACCTGATTGTTTTGGTATTACCACATCTGAAAGTTGCCTACCCTAAAATGTTAGCATCGACAATACCAGCACAATTATTCCATTGTCAGAGGTATCAGAACGACTTTCGCTTGTAACTTTGGACTCGGTCGCTTCTAGACCAGCATCCCTTACCCCAAATTGATGTGTCTGCTGCACTCTCTCAATCATGAAGTTTGCAACATCAGGTAATCATTCTGCATTTAAGAAAATCCATTTGACTGTTGCTTGCGTGTGAGAAGATGGTTTTATGCCTCCTGTAAGAAGGAAAAACGTATACCATCACGTGTAATTATCGTATTGCAGCGAAACTTTGTAGATACGCTAATTCGTTAATGCGGAATCGAATTACGCAGGTAAAAATAAGTTTGATATTTTGGCCATTATGTGCAAATCTGCGCTGTAAAGCATCTTGTCGACGTCTCCGGTGCTCGTATTGAACAAACTGCGTAAGCGGCGGTTAATAAAATTAACATTTTGTCTTTGGCCTTTTTTCCCACATCCCGTACGTAATCAAATACGTATAGAAACATTTCCACACCTCTCTCTTGCATTCACAGCGCCATATTCGCTTCTGATGGCCACAATCGGAACTAATTTTTTCCGGCACGAATCGGTTTCGCATTAACGCATTACAATATCTGCCAAGTTTCGCTGCCGCACGATAATTACAGCCCACATTGGACCTCTTTGAGTAGCTGCACTTTAATTATAACACGCGTTATCGTGCTAATACGGTATTGATGGTTTCGGAAGGGCCATACCCGACGCCATGCAGGATTTCAACGGCTCTGTGGAAGCGCCCGAGGCGGCGGCCTTATTGCTCGCAGCGGCCGTGCAGAGTCGTACAGCCGCGGTACGTACCCTGAGCGACGAAATGAGCTTGTCTGCACCAGGACGATCACTCACACGTAAAGTGGCACAACGTCTAGAGCAGGGGTTCCCAAAAAAATTTTCTCGAGGACCCTTCATGGAGCATGATTGGTACCTTGTCATAACACAGTATCAAGTACCTAAAAAAGCCAAATTAAGAGTCTTATTATACGTTTTCTATCTTAGGTACTTAGAAAAAACATTGACATATTCATTATTGAAAAAATATTGAGCTTAAAACTTCTTCAATTTAGCCATCATTGTTATTGTTAAATTTTTGATTATTGCTCAAAATCTTTCTCTTAAAATCTAAGTGTTTAGTATAACAAACTCCTTAAAAAAAATAATGGCCGATTGTCGTCTGAAAAGCGAGTTTCTGTTTAAAGTGACTGTCAGTTGTCAGCTGCAAAGACGCAGCACGCGCAGTCTAAGACATACAGCAGAACTATTTGCCTCTATCTAATTCTAGTTTTGCGCTGAAGTGTGCTAGTGTCAGTTGGCTCTAGGAAGACGCTAGACGCAGAAGATAATGTTTGCTAAAGCTCTGCTCGTGCAGGAAGTGGCCAAAACAAAAAATCTGTTGTCATACGAAATATATTTAATAATTTTTTTTATTCTAATAGCATCTTGTGGACCCCTCTAGCTCAGCTCGCGGACCCCTGGGGGTCCGCTGACTACCTTTTGGGAATCACTGCTCTGGAGCATTACGGACTCAGTTCGG
Source organism: Schistocerca americana (assembly GCF_021461395.2). Classification (NCBI taxonomy): domain Eukaryota; kingdom Metazoa; phylum Arthropoda; class Insecta; order Orthoptera; family Acrididae; genus Schistocerca; species Schistocerca americana. The sequence goes on along the minus strand of NC_060121.1, from coordinate 734,509,924 downwards.
CTATTGTTGTAGCTCAAACCACTGCTGTTCATCATTATACCAGGGATAGGATAGTCAACGTTTTATACCTACACTCCATTTCTGCATCTCTCTTTGTAGTAAAATTGTCTAAAGTGGGGAAGTAAGTTTACCTTACAAAGTTTGTGAATCAGAGTTACAGCGGCTGGTCGCGGCGGAGGTTCGAGTCCTCCCTCGGGCATGGGTGTGTATGTTTGTCCTTAGGATAGTTTAAGTTAAGTAGTGTGTAAGCTTAGGGACTGATGGCCTTACCAGTTAAGTACCATAAGTTTTCACACACATTTTTGCCAGAGTTACAGCAAGTTAAAGCGTATCAGAATAATTGGTTAGCAAATACTTTCCGTCAAAATTTTACAGAAACACAACGAAAAAGTTTTTAAATCCGTACGGCCTACCGTCCCCCACGAAACCTAGAACGCCCACTAGTGAACGGCATGGACCAGGCGGACTAGCAGCACCAACGATCAGCCATTGCCTGAAGAAACCCAGAATTTGGTCTATGTTGATGACTGGGAAATCACTGCTCAGGCCGACTGTTATGAAAAGGAGGAACCAATCTTCTCCAAACCCCTGGAAGAATTTACCACTTACTACAATGAGAATCGCCTGACGCCGAAGCCTGCCAAAACTAAGACCTGTGTTTCCCACTCCAGGAACAAACAAGCAGCTAAAAGGGACGGGAACGTATTGCTCTTGAACAGTAGGTGTGATTTCAAAATATCTGGTAGTGACTGGATAGTACGCTTACCCACATGGGAAGGTCAGCTATGCATCGTGGGAACTAGCGCTCTAACCCTGTGTCACACGAGTGCTGGACATGCAGTTCGGTATGGTACAGGTCCAGCCATGCCAGAAACATAGGTGTGCCGCTTAATGAGACCCGTAGCATTATCAAGGATTGTTTAAGACTACAACCCAAGATAAACTCCAGTGTCTTGCTGGCACAGCTCCTCCTGAAAAGAGACGTGAGATAGCTGTTAGATCGGAGAAAAGCAAGGATATAACTACGGAAGCCCGCCCTTCATATGGTCGTCAGCCTGCATATCCTCGGCTGGAACCGAGAAAGAGCTTCTTGGCAACTACTGAGGGTCTTATACGAAGACACAGAAAGCAGCGATCTGGCGAGGGAAATGGCAGCATATGGAGGAATGGATGATTCCGGAGCAAGAGCTGCCTCCTGGACATTCAGAATAGTGGACAACATGAAAGGCTCTCAACAGACTACGCTTTACTGCCACGAGATGCAAGACCAACCTGCAGAAGTGGGGTGTTATTGTGGAGTCATCTTTTTTTCGATTGTGGTGCTGTGCAGATTAAGAACTATCCACCACAGTGCTATTCATCTCCACCGACATGCATCTTGAGAGACCTGATTAGGACGACATCGAATGCACTCGATGTGGCCAATTTCTGGTCAAACAATGTATAAACTGATCTCAAGGATCAATTCACTTTAGTTGATTATGTACTTGTCAATAAATAAACAGCAGAAAAGGAGCGCGCCGATCTTTTCAGACGGGTTCCGGTTCTGTACGCAGAATCATGACGGACGTGTCTATGCGTGAGGCCCCTAGGAGTAGTAACGTTGCCAGACTTCATTCTCCAACGACAGATCGGCCCAGTACTTGATGCAAAGGTGTGGAGTGTCATTGGGTAAAAGACACGATAAACTCTGGTTCGCATAACGCGAAATTTAGACGTGTTAAGAGTAGGTGTTCTGCCCTAACTCCGAGGTCTCCGTGACGTTATCTTCCAACAAAATATCGCAAGACGCATATTGTCCGTGCTGTCAAGACTTACCTCGATACAGAGAGTGTTCGACTCTTTCCCTGGCCAACACATTCTCCATACCTTGCACCCACTGCAAACACCTGATGTGGATTTCCTAGGGACTGGTACTCCACCATTCACTAGATACTACATTTGACGAACTCTGTCATAACGTGGAGGAAGCTCGGGAAAAAAAGAATGATGTACCTGCATCCGTCATCCAAGCTCAGTTCAACTTGATACCCAGTTGGGAATACATTTAATTAATAAAGAATTATGTTTGAGAGTTGTTAGTTACCTTGCAGATGGAGCGAAAACGGACAGATTAGAATTTAAAGCCCCATTCATGTAGATGTCGCTACGGGTAGCTTGTATACAACAGAATAGGAAATAAAGGCAGCCGCGTTTGGTTTTAAAGGAACCATCCGACATTTGCCTTAATCGATATACTGTGGGTAAATCAAGTAGAGCCACATGGTTCCCTCTGTGGGACTAAAAAAAGTGGTGTACTGATGAGGCACCTTATTCTTATTCTTTACAATTGCGCTAAAAATCCCCGTCTGTCAGTCCAGATTTCGGACTGACATAGATTAAGTCAAATGCCGAGATGATTCCGTTGGAACAAATCCAGCTGTTTTCCTTCCACACCTTTGTTCGTCTTTGCTGACACTCCGCATCCAATAGCGATGTCGACTGCAGGCTCACGTTGAAAGTACCTTCCTTCCTTTCCATACAGCAGTGGTCAGTATCACTGGACTTTACCGTCCTGGGTTAGATTCCTAAAGGGACTGGAATATATGGAACGGAGTTCACTGAACCCCGCGATGCTAATCCATCACTGAATCGTAACCTGTCGAAGTGACTTAAGATCAATGTCCGACATTTGATTTGTACCTACACATGGTTATTTATTTCGCTTTATATTTATGAAACTCCTAGAAGGTAAGTGCACTAACTACTTTTAAAATTGCAACGCCAGGAAAGAGAGAAAAATGAAGAAATTTTACTTATCGTGTGTATGAGCATAGTACATCGTGTAACACAGAAACTATAAATACCATAGTTCTTTATACCTATTGAAGACAGAAGAAGTTACATTTAGCTTGTATCGCCAGAGATCGGAGCACCTGCTTTCATTTTTCAAGGCGATCTCCGAGTCTGATGGCTTCCTCCAAAATTCCACAGCCAGCCACAAACCAAAGTGGAGCAAATACAGGAATCAGGGCCCATGAAAGGTGCCATAGGAAATAACGCACCAGTTTTTTTTTTTTTTAGTACTCAGTCGAATTTTCGTCACAGGTTAAAACAGCGAACCGTACTGGAGCTCGAAGAAAGGAGGTTTCACGCTACATGTCGTCAGTGTTATTAGTGAACCTGGGTTTGATTCCCAGGGTTTGATTCCCCGTCCGGACTACCGTTTTAACGCATAGATAATGTCTGAACAGCTATATACTGCAGGGGAGAGTAGAAGGTTTTCCTCGGTATTTCTCCATATTTATTGATTCTGTGAAATAATTTCTCTAACGGATGATGCGGTTGAAAGACTTTGCATGGAAAACAGCTTCGGGATAACAGGTGTAAGAGGTATGTGCTGCCTGCGATATGTAAGCTATAAGAGAATCTGAGACCAAAGAGCAGTGTTGACTGCAGTACGAACTGTGCAGCAGTAGCAGTAAGTTGTTGCTAGCGAGCAGTCGCCTGTCTGCGCTTGTCAGTCCTGTCTGGTGTATCATGTTGGCTGGGCCGGTCGCGGTGCAGCGATGCCGGAGCCTGAGTATTATTGTATAAGGTAAAAAAAGCAGCCTCGCGCATATCTAGTAATATTATGTAAACTCACATGTAAATCTTTTAAAAATGTCCTAATAATAATCTTTGTCTAATTTCCAACAAGCATTCATTTCAATTTAAAGAATTTAATATTTTTTTTAATGCATGATCATTCCGATTGTTGCAAAAGAAAAATTATTTGCTTCCTTTCATAAATAACACATGTATAGGCCAGCATTGCACAGAGCTGTGCCGGAAAAGAGCTATTGTAAGAGCAGATAGTTGCCGACTTTATCGAGGTGAGAATTTTTGCTTTTTATTCAGAATGATCTTACAGGGCCATGGCGCAGCGCTGCTGTCGTCCAAATTTTACCAGGTTACTGAATTTATTTTTTATTACGAGATTTAGGAATTTTTCTGCTACGAGCTTGGTCGGCCGAAGTGGCCGTGCGGTTAACGGCGCTGCAGTCTGGAACCGCAAGACCGCTACGGTCGCAGGTTCGAATCCTGCCTCGGGCATGGATGTTTGTGATGTCCTTAGGTTAGTTAGGTTTAACTAGTTCTAAGTTCTAGGGGACTAATGACCTCAGCAGTTGAGTCCCATAGTGCTCAGAGCCATTTGAACAATTTTTTTGCTAAGAGCTTATTAAATGAGAAAAGAATTTTGTGGGTACATTAAATAGGAACCAATTTTGTTCAGAGGTTACACAAAAAATAGAATCATATTATTATTATTATTAATTAAGCTTTTTTTTGTGAGGTTACACAAAAATTAGAATCATTAACCAAATAATATTAAAAATATTTCGTGTGGGGAGGTTACACTTGGCGACAACCGGCCAGGATCGGATTTCCTTTGTGAATTTCTGAGAAGTAGTCATATATTTGCTCTTATTTACTTAAATGTAGTTTGCATCTGGCGCAACGCATTTACTAATTTGTCACTCTTTCTTTCACAGATCATCGGCAATTCATTCCTCTTTGTTGTAATTGTTCGTTTCATTTCGATTTGTCTTTGTTTCATTTGTGCTTAATTTTGATGTGAAAAAATGCCGCGAAAACTCTTAACAGTACATCGCGATGTGCAATGAGTGAAATTGCCGACTCGATTAATTTGACCGATAATACTTGCGACACTCAGTGTAATGGCGATAATCCTCCATTTACAGACAATCAGTGCATACCGATCACTAGTAATGATTTTAATGCTAATGATGAGCGAACAAATGGAATTATGTCCAGAGTAAATGTAACAAACAATTGATGACGCGGCACGTTCCGATACAATGAACGCTGCTCAGTTTGACACACCCGGTTTGCAAAATTTGCATAGTGAACAGATAAATTTTTCTCACGAAGATGAACAATGTAGGCAAAATACGTCAGATTTATTTGATTCCGAGGTAGTGACCAACAGTGCAAATCCAATTGGCGAACCTTTTCAAGAATCAGAAAATGACCAAATGATTACACAAAACGTGACAAATTCAGATAAACCACCACATAGCTCAGAGAAAAGAGTCGCTAATTTTGGCTTGGATCAAATTATGGCAGTATTGCTACAACTTAATGAAAAAATAGACAACAATTCCAAACAGTCGAAGAAAGAACAAGACGACAATCACAAACAACTTAGTGAATATTTCAAACAACAACTTAATGAAATTTCCAAACAACAGAATGAAAGACAAGATAACTACTTCAAACAACTTAATGAAAATTACAAACAACTCAATGAAAAATTAGACAACAATTCCAAACAGCTTAGTGAACAGATACCGGCCGTTGCCGTGCAATGTCATGATACTAAAGAACAATTACGTGAGGAAATTAAGGCTTGTGCTAGGAACAGTAGTGAAGAAATTAGATCTGTGGCACAAGAATTAAGGAATACACATGCAGCCACAACTAAAATACTTAGAGATGAAATTAGTGCAGTCGCTAAACAATGCTCTGAAAGCGCAGCACAGTTACGGGACGAGTTTAAATTAATGTCAGCAGAACTTTCACGCACACTGGACGCGAAAGTAGACACGAAATTTGACCAACAGAACAGCCAAATTGACGAACGTTTTAATCACCACCTACAAAACAGTGAAACGCGTTACCGTAAATTTATACAGGAACAGAATAAAGTAAAGCGACAAGTCATGGAAACAATTACTGCACAGAAACAGAAAGATAAACGTAAATTGTTTACGAAAGCAAAAACATACGTAGACAACGATATTGCTACAGTATCAGACGAAATTAATGCTATCAAACAGTTGAACACCGAATTACATGATGAAATCTCTGATCTTAAATCAAAAACAGACACACACACAGTAGACTTTCAGACAATGACCGACAGACTTGAACAATTAGAACTAATACAGGATCCCAATGCCATCAAAGCAGACGTTAAAAAATTGAACGAAACCACACGTAAAATACAAAAACAAATAAATGCTTGTGATAATAAAACCGATGATCAGGTAAAAGCACTGACTGAAAAATATGATGAATTGGCCAGTCGTGTTGATGTTATCGAAAGTAATAATGACACCAAATCAGACGATACGTCACCCGTTTCGTTTAATCAAACACCCGAATTTCAAAATTTACAGCAGACGATCAGTGAGATAGGTTCGTCCAATAATACATTGAGTAGAAAATTGTCAACTTTACAGCAAGAAGTGACAGAAATGAGAAATGTTTCAGCCTTTAACACATCACAGCATACGCCACTTTGCGAACATTTGTCAGACTCACACAGCCAGTGTAATTTAGGTAATTTACAGAGAGTACGTTAATTATATTCCGAACAGTCACAGACAAACAGATTCTCATGCAATCTTGAACCTGCTAAGACATACAGAGACGATAATTTTTATTACAAGCACTTTATATCCATTAGGAAATTTAAAGTATTTAAAAATGACAGAACACAAATACACGCTTTGGACTGGATACGACAATTTGCTTTTGTATTTTCATCAGCTTGGACTGTAACGCAGAAGCTAGAATTGGATTGGATACAACAACTTGCCTTTGAATTTTCACCGGCATTGCCTGTAACGCAGAAACTAAAATTTATTTGTAGCGTGTAATTGACCTCATGGGATTCATTACACTTCGATGAATATGTGCCGTAGCGTGCACAGGGCCCCGAGCCGTAGTAGTGTTATTTCATCTTTAGTTTTCTGCACTGCTGCCTTCTCTTCTACTCTCCTTTATATCTATCAAAACAGCTCTTCAACTATCGATCTATCTAGGATTAGAAACGTGTAAAGAAAACCCGATATGACAGTTTTTACAGAAAGTGACAGTTTTCATTAGACACTCCTGAAATGACAAGAAATACCAGCATAACTTTAATAACAGACAAAATTTTAATTATCAGTATCGTCAAAATTATCAGCAACAGGAACCGCATTTTGGTAACAATAGAAGTTTTTCTCAACAACGGCATCAAAACCAGCCGGTTAGCATACCTAACCAACAATGCAGTCTGCAAGGTCAATCAAGCTTTAATGTTTCGCCGCCTGCACGTATAGCATCGGCTCCACCAAATAGTAACGCACCGCAACAAAGAAACCAGTACGTACAGAAAACACACCATTTCAATTCCTATCGCAATGCGCCATATAGCAATGACCATCATGACAGACGTAAAAATAATGGTCACAATTTTCAGCGTACGTTTAATAACAGTCGGTCTTATCAGCAGCAAAATCATCCGCAACAACATATTATCATGAATGAACCAGACAGTAGATATCATCCCGAACGTAATACGTCAGGAAGAAATAACAGAACAGTACAAATAGTGGAAATGCCACAGCATCCTCCCGCAAATGATAGCACGTCAGATAGAATTTGACTAGATATAGTACAGGTTGCATCTTCCAGCAACGCAAGCAATACTTTTGACGCGCAGAATCTCGTTCACGAAAATGTTATTACTTTTGACGACATCCGAGACACACTCTTGCAGGAAAGACCAGTTATTCAAAAAACCATTTCCCACCCTGTCATTGAGGTAAAGATTGGATCATACAAATTTTCAGCAGTAATCGATTCTGGATCACCTATGTCAGTTATAAATGAGGAAACTTTCAACGAATGTAGCGAAGAGAATACCTATCCTACGTTACCATTAGGCAAAACTAAAGTAAAAGGAGCAGTGTCTGGTAAAGGAGTAGATGTAAAATTACAGACACATTTATCATTTTGTATTGCAGGCCATACATTTCACTCAAATTTTTGGATTGTTCCCTTATTGACAACAGACGTTATTTTAGGTACGAATTTTCTGGTACAACACGACGCAATTATTGACTTTCAAAACTCCTATTTAATGTTAAAGGATGAAAATGTACAACTGGCTTTAGAATTTCAGCACTCTTTATCTGTAGAAGAACAAACAATTAATAGTACAGAGGTCATTTCCGCGTCACGTAACATAGACTGTCATTCCACATTGTTCACAGATACGTACGTACACAACTATAATACTCCAGACGAAGCCGACTATGACGTTATACAAATGATTTCTGATAAAGTTAAACAGAGCAGTGCAAATACAGACGACGAAAGCACGCAACTGCGCAAAATTCTTTTACAGCAAGCTCCAGTTTTTGACAACGTCCCTGGTACTATGTCCGGTTTTATGTGTGAATTTAAAGTTGAACAGCACGACACATTTAAAGCCAAACATTATCCCATTCCGTATATTCACAGAGAACAAGTTAAGAAAGAATTGCAAGCTATGCTCGACCAAGGAATTATTCAACCGGCAGTTAGTCCGTACATAAACCCACTCGATATTGTTAAGAAAAAGGATGGTTCACTTCGTCTCGTACTTGATTCGCGTCACATCAACGACGTTATTATTAATGAAACAGATCGCCCACAAACACTAGAAGAACTTCTACAGAAATTTCATGGTACTGCTATTTATTCCACGTTAGATTTGAAATCGGGATTTTGGCAAATTCAGCTCCATCCGAACTGCAGAAAGTACACAGCTTTTCTTTGTTTTGGTGACTCTTATCAGTTTTGTAAATTACCGTTCGGTTTAACTATTTCTTCAGCAGCATTTATTCGCGCTTTTAATAGTATACTCCCGACAGAACTTAAAGACAGAATTACAACGTATGTAGACGACATTCTTATTGCAGAAGCTAACTGGTCTGAACACAATCTGATTCTTGAACAACTGTTGCAAACTTATCGTGCACAAGGACTCACAGTTAATCTTAGCAAATCGCACTTTGGCAAAACTTCTGTAAAATTTCTTGGACATGTAATTTCAGCAGAAGGCATTGCGCCTGACCCGGAAAAACTTCAAGCTTTACGTGACATTACTGTTCCTACGACGAAGAAACAACTACGCAGCTTTTTGGGTTTAATTAACTTTTTTCGTAAATTTATTCATTACTCTGCTTTAGACACCCCTAGATTATGTCAATTGACGGGTAAAAACACTATTTGGTCCTGGGATAGCCGAGCACATTCTGAATTTGTGAATCTGAAAGGAGCTTTGTTGAATGCACCACTTTTATCACATCCAGATCTTGCTTGAAATTTTTCCATTGCTACCGACTGTTCTAACACCGCTTTAGGCGTACACATTTTTCAGGAAATTGAAGAAGATGGTACTACAGTAATTAAAAACATCGCCTTTGCGAGTCGCATTCTGTCACCTGCTGAACGCAATTATTCTGTTACAGAACTTGAAACATTATGTGTTGTAAGGGCATTTACGAGATTTAGGCATTTTCTTTAAGGAAGACACACTACCGTTTACTCAGATCATAGAGCTATACATTTTTTACTTTCCGCTAAATTTACACACGACAGATTAAGCAGATGGAAAGTTTATTTACAAGAATTTAATTTTACAATTGTTCACATTCCCGGTACACAAAATATGGTAGCAGACGCACTATCGCGTTCTCTCAGCAACAATCAGCAAGACATCGCAACCAACTTCTGCAAAGCAAATTTCAGCGTCATGTATATTCAACAAGTTGCATTTGAAAATTTCATTTCGTCGTCATTACGAGGCATAGCACAAGAGCAGAGTAAACGCAACGTATGGAAAGAAATAAAACACCTTTGGCAGGATAGGAATAATGTTACCATTAGAAACCATTACATTGTACGCAATAATATTCTGTTTCGTCGCTCTCACCATGACAGCAACAACTGGTTACTATACATTCCTGACGAGCTTGTTAACAAATTAATTTGGTATACTCATTTAAGTTACGCACATTATGGAGCCAGAAAATGTTTTCTTATACTGAGACAGAACTGTTATTTTGCCAACATGGAGAAACGTATTCGACGAGTTTTAGTGTCATGTAAAATCTGCCAGAAAGCTAAGTCAGATACGACTTCACATATTCCTCCGTTACATCCCACTGTACCTGTTAAATTGAGACACATGGCCGCTGTAGACATTTTTGGTCCGATTCCCAGAACTAATAGAGGTTTTTGCTACATCTTTGTCGCTGTTGAACTCACTTCAAAATTTGTTACCTTCACTCCGTTACGCAAAGCTACTGCTAAATCTGTTTCGAAAGCATTTGTAAAACATTTTTTATTTCATGTAGGGCATGTATTGAAAGTAATTTCCGACAATGGACCACAATTTCGATCTGCTATATGGACACGTATGTTACGAACAAGAAACATTTCTCCGATCTATATATCCAAGTATCATGCTTCTTCGAACCCTTGTGAACGATTAATGAAAAAAATTGGTAAACTGTGTAGAATATACTGCCATAAAAGACATATTGGTTGGGACACACAAATACTCTCATTCCAGGATGTAATTAATTCCATACCAAATGAATCTACTATGCTATTTCCGACTGTTATACTGAAAAACTCTACCATCTGGTGAGCAAGATGTATGAAACAGGCGAAATACCCTCAGACTTCAAGAAGAATATAATAATTCCAATCCCAAAGAAAGCAGGTGTTGACAGATGTGAAAATTACCGAACTATCAGTTTAATAAGTCACAGCTGCAAAATACTAACACGAATTCTTTACAGACGAATGGAAAAACTAGTAGAAGCCTACCTCGGGGAAGATCAGTTTGGATTCCGTAGAAACACTGGAACACGTGAGGCAATACTGAGCTTACGACTTATCTTTGAAGAAAGATTAAGGAAAGGCAAACCTACGTTTCTAGCATTTGTAGACTTAGAGAAAGCTTTTGACAATGTAGCTGCATCAAACCAATCTCAGGACTGAAGACCACAACAACAACATACTGAAAAATGTTGAACCACCTAACAAAATTAAAAGAATTAGTATCCTTTCCTACATCTCGTCGACTACGACACCATGAAATAATCGACATTGCGCTGAACAACATCAAACGTGCCGCAGAGCGCCGGAGAAGACAGCAAAAACAGGTTTGTACACGCCGTGACTTTGACATTGGACAGAAGATATTAGTGCGTACACACTATTTATCTAACAGAGGAAAGAGTAGATGTAGTAAATTTGAGCTTCTATACGCAGGTCCATATAGAATTCGCAGCATTTCTCACCCCAATGTAGTACACGTCGAAACTCTGAGAACCAGAAAAAGTAAAGGCAATCACCATGTCTCCAATATTAAACCCTTTATTGATGAACATACTTTATGATTTATCACACTGTAATGCCATTTCCTGATTTTTAAATGACCACTTACACAATTATATTTATATGAACACTTACTGATGATTATCATATTTTTTCTTGGCAAGTGCCCGGCAAGGTAAGGTTAGCAGGTCGCTTTTCTTGTCGTTACACATCAGACTGTGCACATTTATCCAGATAAACTTACACATTTTATGACCACTATGCAATTATATCTATGTGATTACTTACTGTTGATTATTATATTTTTTTCTGGCATGTGCCCGGCAAGGTAAGGTTATCAGGTCGCTTTTCTTGTCGTTACACATCAGACCGTGCACATTTTTCCCGATAAACTTACATATTTTATGAACAATTATGCAATTCTATCTAGTGACGTATTAATTTTATCAAATTCTCTCTCCATTAAAGTCTTCAACTCTCGCCTCTATCAACTACACAACATACAAGCTGAACACAAAGAAAGTCATTTCTTGTCGTTATATATCAGACCGTGCACATTTTCCATCTTTTATGTATGCATGATTGTTTTCCTGTTTCTTTGTATGCACTATGAAATAAGATATAACAAACACCAGTTGAGTGTGACATTTTTGCTTTATGATATCTCAACATCGTGACTATTTTACATTTTTTTGCTACTACATTATGATACTCTGTGTACATTTTTGCACCTGCACACTGTCTGTGTTTTTGACATATTACGTTTTCCGTCATGCTATGCTGTATGCTTAATTATATCACTAGAAACCAGTTTTTATTTAATGGGTATATGATTTAAATGCAAGACATTAATCATTGTTCATCATTTTCAGAAAGCAATAACGTGTAAAAGAAATAAATGAAATAAACCACAGTGGATTACTATGAAATGGGAATTTCACCTTCGGAATGAACGAAAGAAGATGCAATACCTCGTCACGAAGAGTAAATGGATCAGAATTAACAAACATTAACATGAATGTACTATACACGTCGTATGATAGCAGTCTTAACTAATTTTTTCTTTCAGAATACGAGGCGATTGAAGCAGGCTGTCAGACAGAACTACACATCTTAGTTTTAGTGATGAAATATGCTAGAAATAAGAAACTCTATACTATGAATAGTTATATGAAGTAAATGGTAATATAAATAATGAATAATGAAGTGTCTTTTTGCAGATGATAATGAATGATGACGAATAGTGATGAAGAATATGGTAATATGAATAATGAAGTTTTTCTTTGCAGGTGATGATAATAATGAAGTTATGGTGATATGAATAATGAAGTTTTTGTTTACAGGTGATGATAGTGATAAATTTTATGTGGCCACTAAACGCATCACTTTTAAGTTTTTCATTGCAGATGAGAATAATGATGAAGTTTATATATTTACTGTTAGTTAAGAAATGCTATGTAGTTATTTAAGTATTTGTTGCAGTTCGTTTTGACAGTATGTCTTATGTCGCATGGTATAATGACTGAAGGTTTTGGAAAGGACAGCTAGAGTACATATATATTGAGTACACATTTCATTACCTGTTAATTCGAAGTTCACTACTTTTCTTCTTTCAGCTTAATAATCCATTTTGTATTTTTTCTAGGAGAAGCTATTCACGAAATTAATATGCTATAAGCAGTTAATCATTAAACCTGTTCTAGTACTTGCATTTTTTTACCCATTTGTGTGTGTCATTCATGAATGTGATCACATATACTCTATTTGTTTCATAACCTTGGTACAGCTGACTCATGACGAATGACGTTACCTATCCTCATTTGCAGCGATAAGTCAAAAGTAAATATTTTCATGCCCCAGCAATTAATTATCGATCCCAACGCAATGCATTGCTAGCAAAAAAAAAAAAAAAAAAAAAAAGTATTACCAGTCCCAAATAATGCTACCAGTTTAAGAGAATTCCGAGTAATACTGAATGATGTTTTTTAATCACAGACATTGAGTAATAGTTACAGTGTGTTACATTTTCAATATGTCCTATGTCACTTGAATGATGAATTCTGAGTAATACTGAATGATGTTTTCTAGTCACAGATCTTGAATAATAGTTACAGTGTGTTACATTTTCAATATGTCCTATGTCACTGGAATGATCTTTAATACTGAATGATGTTTTCTAATCACAGACCTTGAGTAATCGACAGTGTATTACATTTTCAATATGCAATATGTCCTATGTCACTTGAATGATGAATTCTGAGTAATACTGAATGATGCTTTGTAATAATGCATAAATACTATGCCAATAATTTCTATAAATAATATTTTTGTTATACTCTATAAATGCAATGCCAATAATTAACTCTCATTTTGAATGATAACTTCTGAATAATACTGAATAAGGTTTTATAAATATATAAGAATACTTTGTAACTGGCCAATGAGTGCCAATAATTATTTTAAATATGTCGTATGTCATGTGAATGATGAAAAATGTTTTGTACTATTCAATACTTGCTATATGGTCAGTAACTGGCCAATGAGTGCTCTGTTTCTCATTTTAATTTTGTATTATGTCACCTACATGCTATTATATATGAATGCCAGTAGCTTGATGCTACATTCATTATCTCCTGTTTTGAATGATGACTTCTGATGGTTTGTAACTGGCCAATGAGTGCCAATGATTACTATAACTAGGTGAATTATGTTAATACTATGCCATAATTAGCTCCTGTTTTGAATGATGACTTCTGATGGTTTGTAACTGGCCAATGAGTGCCAATTATTACTATAACTAGGTGAATTATGTTAATACTATGCCATTCATTAGCTCCTGTTTTGAATGATGACTTCTGATGGTTTGTAGCTGGCCAATGAGTGCCAATGATTACTATAACTAGATTAATTATGTAAATAGTATGCCATTAATTAACTCTTGCTTTGAATAATCACTTTTAAATAATGTATAAAAATGGTTTGTAACTGGCCAATGAGTGCCAATGTTCACTGTAATCAGGTGATTCATGAACATTATTCTGTAATACTTCATACATAGTACAGAAGTGTTCAGTAACTAGGCGATGAGTGCCAACAATTAGTCAAATCGGTTGATAGACTAGTGTAATTCTCAATGATGACTAGCATGAGACTTAATGTCCTTCACATTCTGACCTAATTACCAGAAATTACTGCAATATACGTTTGTCCTGTCTATCCTTATGCTCATGGAGCACTATATTTGGTTTCTGCACTAATTCTACGTTGGTGAATGAGTGTGGTGTTGACACATCATGGTGTCCACCACCTTGAACAATGGAGATGTTACTATGGTTCCACTGTTTGGTGTACCTAATGTACTACCAAAATGATAACATGGAATATTAATACGACATTTCAGTGTCTTGGCTACACTGATTAATACTTGAGGGAGGAGAACTTCAGATTGTCTCACTTGGTGTTGTGCTTGTGTAGAAAGATATGGACTTTCAGTGCAGCTACGTGCAACCTAATGTGCTACAACCATGATGCAATCCTTCCTTTTCCTGTCCTAGTACTAGTAAAATGGTAACAAAAAATACCACAGTGTGTATGCCCTTTATGTCATTTGTTAATTTGATTTGTACTCATTGCGTATACATTTTGTCATTGCCTGATATGTTCTGTACTACAGTGTGTATGCCCTTTATGTCATTTGTTAATATGTTTTGTACTCATTGCGTATACATTTTGTCATTGCTTGATATGTTCTGTACTCAGTGCATGTGCACTATATTTCATTTCATGTTATGCACTTATATATATGTATATACTCTGTGACTGTCAACTTAGTTATTTAAGTCGATTTTAGAAAAATTTGTTGCTCATGGCAAGTCCAATTGGCTCACCATCGCTGCCAAATTTTTGCCCCCCCAGTGGAGGGTTATGTAAGAGGTATGTGCTGCCTGCGATATGTAAGCTATAAGAGAATCTGAGACCAAAGAGCAGTGTTGACTGCAGTACAAACTGTGTAGTAGTAGCAGTAAGTTGTTGCTAGCGAGCAGTCGCCTGTCTGCGCTTGTCAGTCCTGTCTGGTGTATCATGTTGGCTGGGCTGGTCGCGGTGCAGCGATGCCGGAGCCTGAGTATTATTGTATAAGGTAAAAAAAGCAGCCTCGCGCATATCTAGTAATATTATGTAAACTCACATGTAAATCTTTTAAAAATGTCCTAATAATAATCTTTGTCTAATTTCCAACAAGCATTCATTTCAATTTAAAGAATTTAATATTTTTTTTAATGCATGATCATTCCGATTGTTGCAAAAGAAAAATCATTTGCTTCCTTTCATAAATAACACATGTATAGGCCAGCATTGCACAGAGCTGTGCCGGAAAAGAGCTATTGTAAGAGCAGATAGTTGCCGACTTTATCGAGGTGAGAATTTTTGCTTTTTATTCAGAATGATCTTACAGGGCCATGGCGCAGCGCTGCTGTCGTCCAAATTTTACCAGGTTACTGAATTTATTTTTTATTACGAGGATTAGGAATTTTTCTGTTACGAGCTTATTAAATGAGAAAAGAATTTTGTGGGTACATTAAATGGGAACCAATTTTGTTCAGAGGTTACACAAAAAATAGAATCATATTATTATTATTATTAATTAAGTTTTTTTTGTGAGGTTACACAAAAATTAGAATCATTAACCAAATAATATTAAAAATATTTCGTGTGGGGAGGTTAGACAGGAATCTCGATAAAGTAAGGAAGAACGGATGAGAAATACAGTAACAGAAAATAGAGTAAGACAAAAATATTGAACTTCCTTCCTTTTAACTAAATACCTGTGCGCTATTACAATGGGAGTACAACTGTTCACTTGCATTCCGGATGACTTTGTGCAGCCGGTGACAAACTAGGCATGTATTAGTCTTTTGGGCATATAATAAAAGAAGTTCGCATTCCTATCGCAACAAATGGATTCTGAATTTCATCCACGTCTTGTTGGAAGTCTTATCTCAAACTACGCTAAAATGATTTATTTGAATGAGCCCGTTCCAAACAGCTTTTTCTTTCTTTCTTTCTTTCCAGTCTGGAACCGCACGACCGCTACGGTCGCAGGTTCGAATCCTGCCTCGGGCGTGGATGTGTGTGTTGTCCTTAGGTTAGTTAGGTTCAAGTAGTTCTAACTTCTAGGGGACTGATGACCACAGAAGTCCCATAGAGCTCAGAGCCATTTTAACCATTTTTTTCTTTCTTTCCTTCTATAGATCGGCGGTTAAAAGTGGAAAGTATGTTTCGTATCACACTCACAGTGACGTATAGAATTCTGAGCGAGAAAATATTCTCAAAGTATTTTCTTGGAACTCATATGTGAATGGAGTTTTTCTTTCTGTCGCTTACACTAGTTCCTCTGTTTCACCTACTGTTCCCAAGCCTGAACACGATAGCCTGAGGAAAGACAAACCAACGGTTTTGATACAGTTATTTAAATGAGGGTTCAAACAAGCTATATCCTTACACGTCGCTAAATCTCAGTATTTTTTCCCATAACGCCACCTCCAGAATTCATTTCGTACGGCTAGAGTCATTAATTTGTACACCGAGTAACTGAGAGTGCTATCCGTGGTAGCAGTGAGTCCAGTACAATGAGAGATAAAAAACAGTATCTCACAGAAATGCGTGAACGTCCAGTCGACAAGTAGTTGATTAAAGATTGAGAACCTATAGACTAAGGCATATATCAAATGACACAAAACGAAAATAAAACTCTGATTAGACAAGAGAGGCAAACGAAATCAGCTGCATTTTTTCAGAGGAACCACCCTGGTCTTCGTCTTAAGTGATTTAAGATAGTTGTCGCGGTCTTCAATCCGAAGTCTAGTTACTCTGTATTGTGCAAGCCTCTGTGTTTATGACTAACTACTGCAACCTATATCCATTTGAATCTGCTTTCTGTAGATAAGCTTTGGTCGTCCTTTACAATTATTACCCCGCAAACTTATCTCCATAACCAATCTGGCGATTTCTCGAAGTCTCAGAATGTGTCGCACCAACCGTCCCTTCTTTTAGCCAAGTTCTGCTAGATTTTCTCACCAGTTCGATTCGGTATCTCCAAATTAGTTATTCCATCCAGCCAAAAAATCGTCAGCATTTTTCTGTGGCACCGCATTAAAAAAGGCTCTATTCCCTTCTTGTCTGAACTGTTTATTGTCTAAGTTTCACGTTTGTCAGTGCTACAGTGCAGACAAACACCTTAAAAAAATGCTTCACAACATTTACATTTATATTCATATCACTTCATTCCCAGTATTCATTTCATAATCTCACTATTTCGGCCATCGTCGGTTATTTTGCTGCCCAGCTAGCAAAACACAGCTAATCATTTTCATCTTGTAAGCTTTTTCAAAACACTTTCCATCCCGTACAATCTATCTTTTAATTACTTTCACGTCTCTGGCAGAAGTACCTCGTCTGAAAACCTCAAAGATTATAATTGTTCTCCGTGAACTTTAATTTCCTTTCAAAATTGCTCTTTGGTTTCCTTTACTACTTGCTCCGTGTTCCAAACGAATAATATCCCTTCTCAACTTCTGCTTTCTTTTCATTTCCAACTTAAAGGAAACCCCGGAAAGTTCAAATTAAGATGATCGGTCAAGGATCTCAACACCGCTCCTCCCTAAAGTGAATAGACACAGGCAGTTCCGGAAAAGTGTACTTGTGGATGACTGAATCGCGCGCAATTGGACTGGCGAGATGGCTTCAGTACAGCAGACGTAACAGCAGAGACTGAAGTGCTGTCGACGACAGACAAGAAGTGCCACACGTCTTACAGTACAACTGCTTCACTACTGTCAATACAAAATATATTACAGAGTGTCACGTATTATTTGTTGGGTAACGGAAATCAAGGGGGTTTCCTTCAGTGTAAATCTACAGACCGGTTGGAATTGTGGAGTCAAGCCCAGTAAAACGCAATCATCGATTCCGTACTAATTAAACTATAAAATAGTGTGTAAAATTGTTCTGCAAAAAATATAGCATCGTCAGCGAAACTACTAACCGATAACAAACAGTGAACTGGATAGACTGACTTAATTTTTGGGGTGTATATCAGACTTCAAAGGAGATCCATCAGATTGTGCGACTCAGAGAAAATTAGCTTCCGTTACTATTTCGATAAAATCAGTTTCAAAGTCAGAGGTGGGGGGGGGGGGGGTGAGAAACTTAGTAAGTTACCATTTTTATTTCCCATATGCGCTGTGCGCATTTACAGTTTATATTGTTGTTTATAAGAGCTATACATTCCGAGTTCTTTGGAGCTCACGATCAGACTCTAAATGCTTCGAATCAGAGTAGTAGATCAAGAACTAGTATAGTTGTAACAGTAACGGAAATACTTAAATGTAATTTAAACATCTTGCGCAGGCAGATATCAGCATATATTGCATATAATGTAGGAAACGCCTGACTTTCACCGATTTTGTTTAGCGATCGGTTTCATCCCAGCACCTTGTTCACGGTAGTTAAATATGCAATTATAAAAGCAACATTAGACTGTATCAGTGTGAACGTTAACACAAACGTATCCAGTTATTACGGCTCAAGGGACACTCCAATCTCATGTAAGGAGGCGGCGGACCGATGGTCCCCGTACTACGCTTGGCTTCCACATACAGATTTTGTTTGCTGGCGTAAAGAGAAAGGTCCATCAAAAATGGTCACACAGACGTGGGAGATCTCACAAAACAGTCCAGAGTAAGACGAAAGACATTATGTCGCAATACCGCCGAGTATTCCGCGAAAAACCTGGTTCTCGCAAATCAAGCTATCTAGACGTTGTACCACTATGATAACGCGCATCCGGCTGGGTCGCGGCTTTTATCCTTCATATCTTTAAAGGACGAATATTCCGCCATCTCCAATACTGCGAAGACCACTCAACTGAAACTGCAGACCTCAGCATGTGATACTAGGATGATCATGTACGACAGACAATGCTGCAAATTTCTTAAGGCCCTGATAGGAGCAGTAATTCTCCAGCCTACATCTGTGACGGACCTGTTTCGACAGCTGACCACAGCGAACTATGTCACTGTTGTCCAGTTTCTGCAGGGAACGTATATCCAGTTATAAATCAGACAAAAAGGTTCCAGCGTAAGAAGCTGTGATATATCTTGAATGTGTGAATGTAGATATCGTACCGTGAAGTTTACCGGGAATTAATGTAATTTCTAATGTGTATGTTGTGTATATGATACTGTATACCAAATCTCTAGTTACTCAATTCTCTGGCTAAATGGTTAACGCCAAAGGCCAACTACATTCATACCAACAGTACATACAAAGGGCGTTCAAATAGTTTTGCACAGTCGTATCTAATTTTTTTATTTTTGCAGGAGGAGAATGAAATTTTTTGTGAACATACTTGGAACATTTGGCTGTAAGTTGGTGTATAAAAGTATTTTCTTTTATTTACAGGCAGCCATAATGGACCGTGAAATAGATGTCAGGTTGCGACAACGGTCGGTGATGGAGTTCCTCTGCAAGGCCGGCGATGACTCTGCCACATCGATTCACAGGAACTTGCTCCCTGTTTACGGGGAGGGCACAGTGGATCGCAGTGGTATCCAGCGGTGGTTTCAGAGGTTTAAATAAGGTGATTTCTCTCTACTGGCCAATCCACGACACGGTAGACCATCGACGGCAATGAGTGATGTGAATTAGGAGATCATCGATCAAATCATCCCAAATGACAAATGTGTGACGGCACGACAGCTTGCTGAAATGACTCGTTTGTCATTGGGTAGTGTGGTATCACTGGTACAGTCACTAGGGTACAGAAAAATTTGTGCACATTGGGTGCCTAGAGAAATGAAAACGATGAGGAAGAATGTGTGCGATGGTCTCATGAAGATTTTTACTGAAGAGTGGAAACAGTGTTTTGACGGCGTCATTGCCCAGGATGAAACATGGTTGTTTTTGTCCAAACCTAAGAGCAAAACCCAATCCATAGAGTGGCGTCATCCGGATTCCCCTCGTGTGAAGAAACCAAGACTTTCACGAACAGCAGACCGAAAGGTGATGGCCTCCTTCTTCTGGGATCAGTGTGATGTCATTTCCATTGACTTTTTGGTACCTGGCTCCATAATTAACCGGGACCGTTACTGTTTGTCATTGGACAAATTGCGACGTGCCATTAAGACCAAGAGTCCACAGCTTCAGGGTCAGCTCATAAGACTACACCATGACAATGCCAAAACCCCATACAGCTCTTCTGACGCAGGAGAAAATCAGGAAAATGGGTTGGAAAATTGTTCCTCATCCTCCTTACAGTCCGGACTTGGCTCCGTCTGATTTTTACTTCTTTGATCGTCTGAAGGTCTATCTGCGCGGTAAAACATTTGATAGTGAGAAAGACCCTATTTCCTGTGTCAAGCAATGGCACATTGAGTGGGCTCAATGTATAGCTAAATGTTCCAAGTATGCTCACGAAATATTTCATTCTCCTCCTGCAAAAAATAAAAAAAAAATTTTGAGACGACTGTGCAAAACTTTTTGAACGCCCTTTGTATTATACACTTTTCGAAGCCCACTATAGATAACTGAAGTCAAGCAGAACAACTCTGAACACAATAACTGAGTGAAATGCAGGCGTTAATCACTCCAAATTAAGTTTCGTAGATAGGTCTCAGACTACGCGGAAAAATTTGTGTGAACGACAGGCGAGATCAATCCGAATTCGAAAATATAGTTTTCGTACAGAAACAAAGTCATGTCGGTGTTGCCTTGGTTTCATTCAGCTTACGAAGATTTGTTTCTAAATAACCAAATTACTATTAGTAGTTTACATTAGTTCACGTTTAGCCTCTGTATTGGGGGCCATGCTACAGCCAGCTAAGGTATTCTGTGACGTCCCGTTCGGTTGTCATCCCGTAGCACAACCAGTCTTTTTACCGTTTTATGTGTGCTAAAAATCGAGAGATGCTGCAGTGAGTATCCCTGGCACACAGTGCGTGGTAGGTGCACGTACTGTAAATGACGAGGGAATCCCACCCCAGGGAGAACCTGTGCTGACGCGCCGCGCGGCTGTGACCGTCCGAAGCAACAGATGGTCGGTCGGTGATCCTGTTGCGTCGCGCCCGAACGTTACTCGAGGGTGGCGGACACCCGTACCGAGTTTCCGCAGCTACGCTCGCCTCGCGAGGGACGTTATCACTTGCACTGCGAGCGAAATTGCCTGGCACACTAGTAAACATAATAAGCATTTTTCCACAAATTTTGAAGTTATGCTCGCAAGGAATGTAATCTTTTACCTTTCTGTTTTGGCCAAGTAGGGATCACATGGAAGATTCAGTTCCTTCCCTGTTGCTCTTTTGTCCGTCCTCCTACATTCTTTCACCTTTTCACAACGTCTCCTTTTTTCGTTCTTTAGTTCAGTTCACACATGTTCTCTTAATCACTTCTGCCTTTGAATCTTCAATCTAAAGCTTTGCTTCTGAAAATATATCTTTCTGCTGCTTCTTCTCCTTTTATGTTGGTCATTTCCGCATCTTTGTTAACTTACTGGATTCATCTTGCGCTAAATTTCTATTCCTAGAGTTACTTTATCAGCCTATTGTCACTCATCCTGCAAAAATGCTGGAAAAACATAGTCTTCTTTTCCTTTTTATTCCTGTTTTATATATATCACTGCTTCTTAATTTCCAGGCTTCTGTGCTCTTTATTGGGTCTAAAATGTTCCTCGTGGGCCTCCTCTCCAATCTTGTAATTCAGTGGTAGGCTTTTACTTGAGTAGAAGCATTCTGGTTTCATTACTATGCTGTAAAACATTTTTATTGTAAATATTTCTTGTTATTCCACATGCCACTTCTATTTTTTGAATTTATAGCACATTTTTTTCTAACCCATCTTCTTGACTTTTTGACCCATGCATTTCTCTAAAAACTTGGTGCATTTTTTATGTCAGTGATAAATTTGGCAGTCTCTGTAGAGATTATTATACCTGCTCTGCTCGCTATCTGTTACAAGACACTGACTTGTATTTATGCATCCACCAAATTTTCATGTGCCACAACTGTATCGACTGTAAATGCCAATTAATTTGTTTAAAGACAGTGTCTCTTTTAACCCAGTTTTACTGATACTACGTGATATTTTTTTTAAATATTTCGTTCCGAAGTCTTACTATTTTTTTCTAAATCACAGTTTAAAAGGCTTAGAAATGTCACCCATGAAGTTTACTTATGAGACTCAGTCCGTAAGTGTTTCAAGGATTAGATTTTCCAATTTAGTCTAAACACCAAATTGTTGAATTACTTTGTCCAGGGTTTCCCTATCAATAGAGTCAAATGATTTCTTGAAATGTAAATATGTTACAAATATATCTTTAATGCGCAGTAATGCCTTTATTTTAAATGTGTTTATTGAGCTTAGCATTCGTACAAACATACGTAGAAGTTAAAATAGTCATGTTCATATCTACTTTACGGCATGTACGTTTTCCTAGTAAATAAAAATTCTTATTTTTGTATTACAAAATTCTTTAATACAAGCAAATTCTTACTGCAAGTAAAATCAGCGACCCGTCAGTATATAATAGAAATATAGGCGCTTCTGGTTTTGAACAGACAGGTTCAGCTTCTGACTGGGCACACTTATCTTTTGTCATTTGCATAGTGCCGTCAGGATTTTCAACGTTCCTGGAAAGTCCTGGCAACTTAGCATGAACACTAAGCAAAAGACATAATCCTTGGTGGAGCCCCTATGCACTTAAAATAACAGTAAAAACATCGCCTTGATCCTACATGATCATCTCAATTGGACGAGACAATATATGAAATCTCTTACTTGCCTATGTGCTTTTCAGAAACATAGAGAAATATTTCTACCTAGAACACATATAGTCCAGTCATTTGTGTTGTGGATCTGTCTTTCTATGATTCAGTTTACCACGGCACAATGAAAACTCCAGACGATTCTAACTAGTTATGAATGCTTGGATAGAGTACTTAACAACCATATAACATTCGGTTGTGTGCTGATTCAGTCCTCAGTAAGGTCGATGCTACCGGATAAGTGACGTGATTTTCATGTGTTCCGTGGTCGTCATCGGCTTCTTCGTCAGTGGACTTCTTAATGTCTCTCTTCGTATATCAAATACCTATCATTTCCGTATTTTCTGTGGTCTCACACACAAATTTGTACACGGTCTTCAGACTACAGAAACGAACCATTAGAATAATAACTAAAAGCAGTAACCGAGCTCTCTATAAAGGTTTGACTAAACAACTGGGGATTCTGAATGCACCATATGAGTACATCCACAAGTCTGTTACGCACACCAAGAAAATCATCAGCAGTTATCTCTCAAACAACAGCATTCATGATCATAGACTTACATTTACAAAGAGTAATCACACAAAGAACACTAAACAGCATTTTCTACAAGCGAATCGAATGGTATAATAAATTTCCCACGGACATTAAAAAGAAAGAAAGAAAATCCAAATACCTGAAAAGTCATTTGAAGCATACCTATTAAAGAATTCATACTGAAAAGTCAGGGATTATTTATAAAACACAGAGTAGAGAATGGAAAATATTCGTATTATTTAATAATATACAATTGCCACTGCACAGTAAACTGTCACAGTTTAGTGAATCGTACTGTAAAAATCATGTCTCACGATCTGCTATAGGTAATTTTAACCCCGTCCCACATTCCTGAACTCACCATCAAATACATTGTGGTGATAGTGACGTAGTCTTTTCAGACGGACGAAACGGACAATACGAAGAATTCAACAGAATGACGAAAATATCGAGTGAGCGTGTGTATGTGGATGTGTATGTGTGTGTGTGTGTGTGTGTGTGTGTGTGTGTTTGTGTGTGTGTGTGTTTGTACGTAGTGTAGTACAGTGGCCAGTTATGTGACGTAAGCCAATAGTGTAAAATTTATTTTGTTACATTAACTCCAAACAAGCAAAATTACAACATAGTACGTTAATTTAGAACTACATGAGATAATACTACTGTAGGCATGAATTAGTCATTTAAAAAAAGAAACTTTTTCACTGTTCAACAAAGACAACATGTCTTCTTTTGTAAATGATCTATGCGCGAATAAGAAACTTATTAACTGTAATCCAAGATTTGATACGTCCTGCGTCCTGGGTGGACGTATGCATAAGTCTAATAATTCAACCATGTGTTCGTGGAAGAAGCTACCTGGCTTCTTTTGTATGATAAAATACCATGCTGTATTCAAGAAGAAACAAAAGTTTTTCCTGTAATAACTGGATAACTTACCACTCGATACATCTCAGCTGTCTTGCTCATGTCAGACAGCGATCTACTGTAACTTAACTCTCGCAGATTTCATTATCATTATTTTATTTCTCTCTCTTTTTCTCCCCTTCCGTTAACTTTTATTACCTTTTCTGACAACTTGTCTCTAGTAGTTCTCGCTAGTCGTCAGACCAGTTACCTTGTTCTGCAGATTTTATTCTTGTGGTTTTAATATCTTAACTTACTGACTTTACTACAGTCATTTGAAAAGACTGCTGTGTTTTGAGGAGCGTGCTTATCATGACTATAATACGGCAAAAGTTATCGTAATAAATATGTTTGTTGTTACAGGTATTGTCATTATTATTAATATTATGTTATTATTATTCTGTATGCACAGTGCAGTCGTAACAGTAAAAACAGTCCCTAAGGATACCGGGCTAGGCGTGAGAGAGGGCCTAAGAACCCTAATCTTCGTACTTAGTTAACGTATAAAATATGAACGAAAGTAATCGTTTATTACAGTATGATGGATCAGTTGTTTCGAAACTATAGTTATCATAACATTTTAAAGATGGTGAAGAATTCACTTACACTGTTCCTTTAGCAGGTTTAGCAACACTAGGACAATATGTCCCAGAGGCAGATTTAAATTTTTCCAATCCCCCGATTACGATCGTCGTGGGAGGCGAGGGGTGGTGGGGATGGGGAGGGGGAGGGGGAGGACAAAGGTTAGTTCCACTGGTCATCGAGAAGATATCGCGGAACTGGTAATGGTCCCCCAGAGAACCACTATCTCCCAGTGCGCCCCGCCACTATTTGGGTGAAGGATATTCAACAGTCATACCACAGCCTCCCCACCGAACATTATAAGCGAATGAAAGATGAATTAAGAATAATAAAATAAATTCAGATTTTCACAACTCGGCCAAAACCTTTTTTTTCGTGGTTTTGGCTAGGACGGACTGTTTGAAATGAATTGCTCGACCAGTGTTTCAATTTACGTCAACGTCGTGTCTTGCTTGATTCATGGCTGTAAAGTATGCGGTCGAAATATTTATACATGTAATGAACTACATCCTCTTGTATCCACGAAATCTCAGTGACTTCGGCACTGCAAGACACAAAACTAAAATATACTGAGAAATTTAACTATTTACCACACAAGCGGAATGTCATAATTGGAATTTAAATTCTCAACAACGCGAATTTTCTTTGTCTGCGGTTAAAATTACAGACAATAAATGCACGGTAGTATTACGTAAAGAAGTCCAACGAAATTTTGCGAAGTCGTCGTCTTTTTGTCTTGAAAACGTTGGCGAGTGTTTTATTATTCTAACTCCTCTCCGACATTTTTCTTTCTCGAAATGTAAAATGATATCAAGGGTTAAAAGCTGGACGTATCCAGATATTATTCTCTTTTCCACATGCAGAAATTCGAGACTAAAAGACACTTACATGTTCCATTTAAGAAAAAAAAAAAAAACATTCTGACGCTTTAGGATACAGTGAATATTCCAGAGAAATACTGGAAATGTTGACGTTACAATGTCCCATAAAATTTAATATTCCTTAAGAGTTCCTGGTATTATATTTCGGTTTTTAAGCTGAAGGAAGCTAGCGATTTACCTCCAATCTGAACGGATATGAAACAAGGCAGCGTTCAAAATCAAGTGCTTGTTTATTTGCACCTCAGAATTTCAGTTGCGGTACCTCAAACAAAATAACGAAATGTTTAAGGCGAAAGTAAAATACATGCCGAGACGCAAAGAAAATGAGATATTATGAAGAGGTAACGGTTCGCAACGTAAAAATACAATGAAGTTCAGGCTACAGAATGTAGTGGAAACGGTTCGGCTTATGTATACACCTGCTAATGTTCGTAACTGTGTGTTAAAAAGAAAGTCAAATGCTACTGGCTACAGCAGTTTCGTCCTTCTGTTTTACCATAAATTCTGACTTAATTCCGGAATATGTGTGTACTGTATTTCGAGTAGAATATGCTGTAAAAATAATGATTCTATCTCTGTCACCGAGTCCAGCTGATATCGCGGTGTAACGTAATGGGCTGTTGACACTTTGCTTCTCGAGTGTCCGAAGGCGAAGGAGCTGTTGGCAGTTTCCGTACCATACGATAACCAGTTCAGAAAAATGCAGAGATACTGCACCAGATACGACGGCAGATAGCCCGCAATGAGCATCGACAGCGTTCGTTGCTACGGGGTCTTTTCCACGGCCATCTCTGGCCTCCAGATCACACTGCGTGCACGTTCAGTCTCCTATCCTGTAGTTTGGAAAAGGTGCTCCTACACATGTTTCCGAAATACATCATTTTGATTCCTTCACTCTATGGTATGCGGAAAATGTTGACCAATGAACTAGACGAAGTATGCCACTCTGTTCAACATCAAATACCAACTGTTTGTAACAGCTTTCAGGCGATTAGGATTTCGCTGATAAAGAATAAAAAATGTAGAAGAGCCTACTCTCTCCCATTTTTTTTATGTTCGAATTGTTTATACAAACAAATGTGTCGCTTGGATGGCCGGTGAAAATTTGTTATAAATTGAATATTTAACCTGTAGATAATGACTGACACCCAAATACAGGAAACGCATGAAACAGACCTTTTTTTTGTTTTATCCTTTCGCAAGAGGGGCTCTCATGACACAGCAGCAAGTGATAAAAATTTCGTTAGTTCGAGCTCTAAAGAAAGGATACGTTCTGCTTCAGCTGTCGCTGTATGACGATAGGCATGCAGTTTTATTATTATGATAACGCGTAACAATAGATACAAGCTGCATAAAACTCAAATTTCTTATATGCTTTCTCTGCCTAAATGCTCATTCTGTAAGTTTTTTCCTCTGTATGTGTGGAAATGACATCCTTTAAGAGTAGAGTATCAATTTTGGGGACATGGGGAATGGTAGTCAGTCATCCATGAGTAACAAATGTAACAAGTTTGTTGCGGTACCCATTTTCTTCTGTAAGTGCATAAATAATCGTTTCAGCAATTCAAACGCCGTTTATTGCCACAATTAATAATATGTAATTTCTGGATGCGTTTCGCCGTCTGTATGAAAGAAATCATCAGTGGATTTTTATTCACTTTTTTCCGGCTCTATGAAAATTTCGACACGAATTTGCACCAAATTTTCCTATGTGATGTAGAAGCGCGTCTCGTAATCTTCGTCCACATGGGGAGAAACGCGGACTCTGGCGGGACGGGAAAAAAGTAAATAGAAATCCACCGATGATGCCTTTAATATAAGGGGCATCTAGAAATTAGGTATTAACTGCAGCAAGAAAATGGAATTTTAATTTATACATGATCTGCGTGACGTAATTGCAGAAAAAAAAGTTTCCATAATTAATAATCGCCTGCAGAGAGTATAATTTCCTCGTACCCTCTTGTTTATTTCCTACCGCAGAGTGTTACACTATGATGGAAATCTGGTGAGCTCAGTGCGAATTTATTTTGCAGTTTCTTTTCCCGTGTTTCGCTTTCTAGACAATGACATGAAAAAACCGAAACTCAGTGTAATAAATTAAGAGAGCAAGATTTTCTAATTCAGAGGGATTTTGATTTTAGAAGAGGGCAACTCCAACTTCCTCTGACGGCGTGAATGTAGTGCTGTGATCAAGTGGAGACACATGGAGGATAAGGTACTGGAATTAGAAAGAATTAGAATTCAAACTTTCACTTATTTGGGATTTCCGTGGCTTCCTTAAGTCGCGGAAGGCGAATGCTGACGAGGTACGACTGAAAAGAACACGCGCGGTTCCTTTCCCATCCTAGTCCAACGAGAGCTTGTGATTAGCCCTCGGCGGGACGTAAATGTTAATCTTTCTTCTTTCTGTTCCCTTTATCCGTTACAAGTTCACTCGTACATCTGGAATCATGTTGTGGTGTTTCACAGAATAGTTAGTTACGAGGGTAGGTTGAAAAGATCCGGTAAATTTCTGCGAAACAATAGTACCTTCAAGGAGAAGGTATGACTGTTGGTGTGCATATTCTTGTAATGCTTTTGTTCAAACTTTCAAACAGATGTAACGATCATTCCTTGTTGGCGGCCCTCTTTACCTTTCGGTGTTATACACTTCTTCGGAATGGAAAACTGCGAATATTGTGCTGTTATACATCATATTTATTTAAAAAAGGTTTATTCCTGCTCAAATACAAACTGAACTGGGGGAAGTTCATGCGCTCTCTGTACCAGAGCTCAAGAACATTTGTTCTTGGATAAATTGACGAAGTGTCCTCGTTAAGAACACTGCGGATTCGCTACATTCCAAACTCCAGTTAGGGATTCTTCTGAAGAACGAGCTATAAGATCGTCCAATTAAGGCGAACGAGGCTGTTGACATGGAGAGTTTCTCATATGAACAGGCACATAATATCCCGCATTAAATCGATTTGCGCGCGCATTGGATGCCACTTCTGTTGAATCCAGAGCGAAATTTCAAGAAGTTGAAGCACAGACCAAAAGGCAGACCGCGGCTTAAGTGTCTGTAGATTAAACCAGGATACACTATCACATCAAGGAATGAAAAATTCGAGGTGATGGAAGTGTCCGTAAAAATTAAAACTGTGGCGTCGATGAGAAATGTGACTGTCTCTTCTTTTATAACTCGAGATAACTGTGACTAAGTCATTTGTGAAAGAGTGAAACGGTCACTGGCTCTGGTAACATAATGCGCCTGGGCAGAAATTGTACGTTACATGGCAGAAAATCATATTCTCGGCTTCGAAATTTTTTCCCTACCCAATCCATTCCGCAGATTTGACATCATATGACGTTTTTCTGTCTTCTTACCCAAAAAAATAAATGGCGTGGCGAAATTAATTTTTCACTCAATGGAGAGATTATCTGTGTTGTAAATGAGTGATACGGAGTTGGAAACAAATTATTTTTGTGAAAAGCAAATGCAAACTGGGTCAAATACTTTCATTTGCATGAAGAATATTGTGAAGACTAAACGTTCTGGAACTTTTCAACCACCCTTCATTAGAGACAGGATTAGGTACTAGTAGATTATGGTGAGGGCAACTTGATTTTGGCGTTCCACAGTGTTTCTAAATTACTGAAAAAGGTTGCTCATGTGTATTTCTTTAGCCTTAATTAATTTCAGCGATTTACATACACAATGTTTTACAGTACTGAGATCGTAAGGAACACTGAAAATGACGTGGCGCTTACAAGCAGAAAATTCGTGCTCCACTACAGTTATGGAAAATGTCTGTGTTGTCAGCCACCACCCCTACTTCAGCTTGTTTGTCGGTCTAGATCTTTCTTTAAGGTCGCCAGTTGTAACTAAACTCCACATATTTATGACGCCCGCTTGTCTGTAAATAATTTCCCGGAGCTTGTCAACACTTTGAATAGTTACTGACACAGGCTGTTCTTTTCTATACTTTCTTCAAGTTTCTGCTGAGATTTTGTTTCTACAGTGCATGCGATATACTTCACAAATTTATTTAAATACTAAATTATCTTTGACATCTGTTTGGAGCAGTTTCTGAAGGTGACAGTAATCAGAACGTAGTATCAGCTCCTATGACGACCTCTGTTGCGTCACTTATGGCCGTCTGTTATATCACGCGTATACACCGGGCAAAAATGGTTGGTTTATAATGCACTGAGTGATCCCACGGCTCAGATATTCCATCCGCATCAGATCGTGATGATAAAGAGAGAAGAAACTTTGAAGAGGAATTGATATAATTTTACGAGGACAAAGATAAAAGGAAATATTAGAATCCGTGTTCTTGGCAGATAGGTTTTTCACGTAAGGCAGAGCGGCGTTTGAATAAAGCGGGAAGTATTTCTGCAAATCCCAAAATAACTGATGAAGTATACTGATTGAAATGTTTCAGTTTTCAAATAACGTGAGACATCGGAACTCTAGAAGCATAATGTTAATTTCTGTACAAATCGCATACAGTTTTTGGAAAAGAAAAAAGAAAGACTCTGAAGAAAGCAGCAGGTACTAATCAGTGATAATTTGTGCTTTGAGCGTCTCGCTTGTGTCCCAGCGAAAGTAGAACATAAATTTCCGGATATTCTGAAATAGTTTTCGTGTAATGAGGAACTCCTAGCGATAGTAAGACAACTTTGAGTATTAATAATTTAAATAAAAACTATAGGAAATTTTATAGAGGGTGGTTCTCCACAACTGTTTCGCATTTGAAATATATTTTTTCTTCAGGAACTGTCCATAAACTATAAAGGAATCTAATTCATTAGTGGCGAACATAACAATACACCACAAGGGTAAGTGGCAGACAGAAACTTTGTCGAACACATAACCGTGGAACAGAAGACTGGTGTCAAAGAACATAAGTTTTCATTCATAAACGAACTTTTATATAATAAATGAAGGTTACGTTTTAGCGTCCCATCGACATCGAGGTCATCGGAAAGAGCTCAGCTGAAAATACGGCCCTACATCCTGTAAGCGGTAGAAATATTCGCAGCTGGTGTTTTTTGCCTAGGAGCGGAAAAGTGCTGCGTAAAGTTCCTCACCACAAGGTCGGGCACGTGACACCCCTCCATCCGTGCACCGGATGGAGGCGATGAGTGGGTAGGCCACGGTGACGTTCGATTTTGGAACAGATTTTCATGATTTGTTAAAAAAACAAATAAGAAACAAAGTACAAAACTGATTTTAGATCATTATGGTTCACCCTTAAGATAGTATTACGTATTTTTTAAGTAAAACGCGCTCAGAGGGTACTACACCACATCGACGGAAGGCATACATGGTGTGCGAGGGCAGTTGGTGAGAGCTTGAAACGCCACCATTTTCAAGCTAGAATAAAATACCAGAAACTGCTTTGAAAGTGATTGTATTGTCTAACGTAGCACGCATGGATATTTAAAAAATGGTTTTTGACAGAATGGCGGCACTCTGAAATAATAATCAATTTTTTCGACAAAATATGAAACGTCCCCTTAGAAAAATTAAACATGACTGTGATTAAACTGACACACAATATTTTTAGCGCAACGCAATCTGACTTTCAAAAATCCCTACAAAAGAATGGCCCT
This sequence comes from Schistocerca americana, assembly GCF_021461395.2. Taxonomy (NCBI): domain Eukaryota; kingdom Metazoa; phylum Arthropoda; class Insecta; order Orthoptera; family Acrididae; genus Schistocerca; species Schistocerca americana. Next base: position 734,478,452 of record NC_060121.1, on the reverse strand, counting down.
GACCAACATTAACCTATACCTTTCACAAATCACTTACCTCACGAAAAATCTTCGTTACTCGAACTACTGCAATACAGCGAGCGCCACTACTGCCAGCTAAATAAAAGATTCAAACTACGGAAGGCACTAACTACTGATAGGCCTAGTTAGCAATTGAAAGATTTTAATAGAGAACAAACAATGTATTTACCTTAATAGTGTTGAAAAATCATAATATACATAGCAGTTCATGACATCCAGTCTTACAAATTTCAAATCTCCGCCATTTCTCTCCCCACATCCACCACTGCTGGCGGCTCACCTCCAACTGCGCAACGCTACGCGCTGTTCACATCCAGCTGCCCAACACTACAATGGCAGACAACAATGCAAACTAGCCACAGACTGCACACAGCACAGCCATTGATTTTTCATACAGAGCGCTACGTGGCGTTACCAATAAGAAAACAGAAACAGCCTACTTACAAACAGTCTTTATACTCGTAAAAACGTGCACCACATATCAAAATTAAAAAATATCCCAACAACCATACGTACTATAGTAGAAAAAAGCCGACTCACAAGTTACAAAAGAATAAAACGTAGCTACATGTATTTTTCATGAGTTATCCCGCCAATTTCAAAATAAGTTTTAAAAAAACAAGCGTTTAAAGTTTCAACGCGCTTTTTTTTAATACTGAAATTGAACAAATCTTTAGTCGGCAACGCCAGCACCGCTCAGTTGGCCTTTTTTTCGACGATGTCGAAACTCATTTTGATGAAATTATATCAATTAACTGACTTCCGCTCTGTAGTCAAAGCGTTTTATGCAAGACTGGGATTACTTTTCGAACCTTTTCTATCCGTTTAAATACGTTTGTTTGTCATTTTTAAGCATTCACGTTTTACTTCGGAAAAAAAATTAAGTGAGAAGTTAAGCAAACACTAGACTAGCACCTTCTTTCAGACTGTTTACTATAAACTAATCACGTTACGAACAGAATTCTTGTTGATAACAGTGTTTTAGTTGATACTGATGCTCATGGTAATATTATCCGAAACTAACTGGACCCCTATTCCGTGGGTAACTATTAAACTATTACATTGGTTGCATTCGACTGCTCGGATGCGCCAGATCCCCTGCAATAAATCGCGGGTTTAACATATTTTAACGTCTATGGCACACTTTATATAAAAGAATCTGAAAAACAGATTCTCTAAGCATTATTTAAGCAAATAAAAAAATAGTCTAAAAAATTACCCTGGCCTACTTCCTTAAGCTCGGCGGTCGTCTTGGCGCTATTCGAGATGTTTAGGTTTGTCTTGGAACTGGGATAAAACATCTTCGGTCTTCAACTTCAAACTATAAAAAAACATGAAGGTACGCTGCGTCCTGCCCAACACAAAAAGCATGCCCAGCCAGCACCACGTTCACTAGCAAGACGAGTTTGCGGCTTCAGCTTGACTCGTATGCAAACGACAACATACAGCATGGACCAAGAAATTTAATTTTTACGTATCTTACAGTGTGCCATATCTACAGCTGCCTGAGAATTCTTTGTATACAATTTGTGGTACGATAATTAAATGCCGTGGCAAAGCACAATAATTCACACTGTACTATTTTACAAAAATGTTATCTTCTGTGACAAATATTTGACGTACTTCCTTTCCATTTGATTTCCTTTCCTTACCATACCATTTTGTTTCCCTATCCTTCCCACCGCTCTCCATTGCCTTCATTTTCACTTCCTTTTTCTTTCGTATTCTAAAATGTGTACTTTTCAAGTTCAACAACGTACGCTGCTTAGCAGACTTGTACATTTCCAGAATGTACATAAAGCACACCTGAAGAAGGACGCACAGGATGTGAAGGCATCGCATAATGTATGTAAGTAATGTAAGAGTTGACAGAGGAGATAGAGAAGATCCAAAGAAGAGCGGCGCGTTTCGTCACATGGTTATTTGTTAAGCGTCATAGCGTTACGGAGATGTTTAGCAAACTCAAGTGGCAGACTCTGCAAGAGACTCTCTGCATCGCGGTGCAGCTTGCTGTCCAGGTTTCGAGAGGGTGCGTTTCTGCCTCTGAGCACTATGCAACTTAACTTCTGAGGTCATCAGTCCCCTAGAACTTTGAACTACTTAAATCTAACGAACCTAAGGACATCACACACATCCATGCCCGAGGCAGGATTCGAACCTGCGACCGTAGTGGTCGCGCGGTATACCGACTGTAGCGCCTAGAACCGCTCGGCCACCCCGGCCGGCTCGGGTGCGTTTCTGGATGAGGTATCGAATATACTGCTTTGCCCTACTTATACCTCCCGAGGAGATCACGAATGTAAAATTAGAGAGATTCGAGCGCGCACGGAGGCTTTACGGCAGTCGTTCTTCCCGCGAACCGTACGCGACTGGAACAGGAAAGGAAGGTAATAACAGTGGCACGTAAAGTGCCCTCCACCACACACCGTTGGGTGGCTTGCGGAGTATAAATGTAGATGTAGATGTAGAAGAGGAGACACGGTGTCTGACTGGATATCAACGTCTTTAAGCGTGCTTCCTGTCCGTAAAACAAGGCGTTGGCTTTTGTATGCTGAGGCCAAAATCTGCACGACGGTGTAACTTAAGACTACAGAATTATATCGAAACGAGTGTGAGAAAAACAAAAAGTTCACGATAACTTAAACAGCGGTGGTAAGTCCTTCCGAAAGTGTCGTGTACGCATCAAAAAACGGAAAAACGAAAGCCGACGGTGTGCTGTTGACGGGGAGACGTGGCCGAGCTTGGTGGCCAAAGAGCCGTTTTACGCGCACGGGTCTGGTGTGTGGCGTGCAGCCGTGCTGATATGATAAACCCTGCTGCACGCTTATCTGCGCGACTGCCGAAAACCCGTACCGCCGACCGCTGCGCCTGCTCTACCGCAGCTATGCAGCTTTCTTCGCAAGTGAGCTGTCTGGTTGTACGTATACGAGGGCAGTTCAATAAGTAATGCAACACATATTTTTTCTCGGCCAATTTTGGTTGAAAAAACCGGAAATTTCTTGTGGAATATTTTCAAACATTCCCGCTTCGTCTCGTATAGTTTCATTGACTTCCGACAGGTGGCAGCGCTGTACGGAGCTGTTAAAATGGCGTCTGTAACGGATGTGCGTTGCAAACAACGGGCAGTGATCGAGTTTCTTTTGGCGGAAAACCAGGGCATCTCAGATATTCATAGGCGCTTGCAGAATGTCTACGGTGATCTGGCAGTGGACAAAAGCACGGTGAGTCGTTGGGCAAAGCGTGTGTCATCATCGCCGCAAGGTCAAGCAAGACTGTCTGATCTCCCGCGTGCGGGCCGGCCGTGCACAGCTGTGACTCCTGCAATGGCGGAGCGTGCGAACACACTCGTTCGAGATGATCGACGGATCACCATCAAACAACTCAGTGCTCAACTTGACATCTCTGTTGGTAGTGCTGTCACAATTGTTCACCAGTTGGGATATTCAAAGGTTTGTTCCCGCTGGGTCCCTCGTTGTCTAACCGAACACCATAAAGAGCAAAGGAGAACCATCTGTGCGGAATTGCTTGCTCGTCATGTGGCTGAGGGTGACAATTTCTTGTCAAAGATTGTTACAGGCGATGAAACATGGGTTCATCACTTCGAACCTGAAACAAAACGGCAATCAATGGAGTGGCGCCACACCCACTCCCCTGCCAAGAAAAAGTTTAAAGCCATACCCTCAGCCGGTAAAGTCATGGTTACAGTCTTCTGGGAAGCTGAAGGGGTTATTCTGTTCGATGTCCTTCCCCATGGTCAAACGATCAACTCTGAAGTGTGTTGTGCTACTCTTCAGAAATTGAAGAAACGACTTCAGCGTGTTCGTAGGCACAAAAATCTGAACGAACTTCTCCTTCTTCATGACAACGCAAGACCTCACACAAGTCTTCGCACCCGAGAGGAGCTCACAAAACTTCAGTGGACTGTTCTTCCTCATTCACCCTACAGCCCCGATCTCGCACCGTCGGATTTCCATATGTTTGGCCCAATGAAGGACGCAATCCGTGGGAGGCACTACGCGGATGATGAAGAAGTTATTGATGCAGTACGACGTTGGCTCCGACATCGACCAGTGGAATGGTACCGTGCAGGCATACAGGCCCTCATTTCAAGGTGGCGTAAGGCCGTAGCATTGAATGGAGATTACGTTGAAAAATAGTGTTGTGTAGCTAAAAGATTGGAGAATAACCTGGTGTATTTCAATGCTGAATAAAACAACCCCTGTTTCAGAAAAAAAACGTGTTGCATTACTTATTGAACTGCCCTCGTATAATCAATATTCTAGTGTATTTCTACGACAAGGGCGCGAGTGAGACGCCCTATCAGAGGGCTTGTGTAGCTACCTCCCTGGTAAGGTGATACCGGTTCCGCAGTCAAATTCGATGCGAAAAGTACACCTCGCCTAGCGTAGTTGGTGTGATGTTACGCAGCGCCTTGTCGTACCATTTAGTTCGACGAAATCGCCGGCCAAGCGACTGAAGACGATGCATGCGGAGCGGGCCGGCGTGATGTGCGAGACAGTCGCAATACGAGCCCACATGCGGATACTTGTCATGTAGCTACGTTTTTACTTATTTCACGTGCTACTGCTCTTCTGGACGATAATATTAAATTATTCTAGGTGGCCAAAGACAGGATACCTCTTAACACCGTGTCGGACCTCCGTTTTCCCGGTGTAGTGCAGCAGTACAAAGTGACGTAGGTAGTTCCAGTTTTCAAGACGGGTCGTCGAGCAGATGCACAAAACTATAGGCCTATATCTCTGACATCGACCTGTTGTAGAATTTTAGAACATGTTTTTTGCTTGCGTATCATGTCGTTTCTGGAAACCCAGAATCTACTCTGTAGGAATCAACATGGATTCCGGAAACAACGATCGTGTGAGACCCAACTCGCTTTATTTGTTCGTGAGACCCAGAAAATATTAGATACAGGCTCCCAGGTAGATGCCATTTTCCTTGACTTCCGGAAGGCGTTCGATACAGTTCCGCACTGTCGCCTGATAAACAAAGTAAGAGCCTACGGAATATCAGACCAGCTGTGTGGCTGGATTGAAGACTTTTTAGCAAACAGAACACAGCATATTCTTCTCAATGGAGAGACGTCTACAGACGTTAAAGTAACCTCTGGCGTGTCACAGCGGACTGTTATGGGCCCATTGCTTTTCACAATATATATATACAGGGTGTTTCAAAAATGACTGGTATATTTGAAACGGCAATAAAAACTAAACGAGCAGCGATAGAAATACACCGTTTGTTGCAATATGCTTGGGACAACAGTACATTTTCAGGCAGACAAACTTTCGAAATTACAGTAGTTACAATTTTCAACAACAGATGGCGCTGCAAGTGATTTGAAAGATATAGAAGACAACGCAGTCTGTGGGTGCGCCATTCTGTACGTCGTCTTTCTGCTGTAACCGTGTGCTGTTCACAACGTGCAAGTGTGCTGTAGACACCATGGTTTATTCCGTAGAACAGAGGATTTTTCTGGTGTTGGAATTCCACCGCCTAGAACACAGTGTTGTTGCAACAAGACGAAGTTTTCAACGGAGGTTTAATGTAACCAAAGGACCGAAAAGCGATACAATAAAGGATCTGTTTGAAAAATTTCAACGGACTGGGAACGTGACGGATGAACGTGCTGGAAAGGTAGGGCGACCGCGTACGGCAACCACAGAGGGCAACGCGCAGCTAGTGCAGCAGGTGATCCAACAGCGGCCTCGGGTTTCCGTTCGCCGTGTTGCAGCTGCGGTCCAAATGACGCCAACGTCCACGTATCGTCTCATGCGCCAGAGTTTACACCTCTATCCATACAAAATTCAAACGCGGCAACCCCTCAGCACCGCTACCATTGCTGCTCGAGAGACATTCGCTAACGATATAGTGCACAGGATTGATGACGGCGATATGCATGTGGGCAGCATTTGGTTTACTGACGAAGCTTATTTTTACCTGGACGGCTTCGTCAATAAACAGAACTGGCGCATATGGGGAACCGAAAAGCCCCATGTTGCAGTCCCATCGTCCTTGCATCCTCAAAAAGTACTGGTCTGGGCCGCCATTTCTTCCAAAGGAATCATTGGCCCATTTTTCAGATCCGAAACGATTACTGCATCACGCTATCTGGACATTCTTCGTGAATTTGTGGCGGTACAAACTGCCTTAGACGACACTGCGAACACCTCGTTGTTTATGCAAGATGGTGCCCGGCCATATCGCACGGATGACGTCTTTAATGTCCTGAATGAATATTTCGATGATCGTGTGATTGCTTTGGGCTATCCGAAACATACAGGAGGCGGCGTGGATTGGCCTCCCTATTCGCCAGACATGAACCCCTGTGACTTCTTTCTGTGGGGACACTTGAAAGACCAGGTGTACCGCCAGAATCCAGAAACAATTGAACAGCTGAAGCAGTACATCTCATCTGCATGTGACGCCATTCCGCCAGACACGTTGTCAAAGGTTTCGGGTAATTTCATTCAGAGACTACGCCATATTATTGCTACGCATGGTGGATATGTGGAAAATATCGTACTATAGAGTTTCCCAGACCGCAGCGCCATCTGTTGTTGAAAATTGTAACTACTGTAATTTCGAAAGTTTGTCTGCCTGAAAATGTACTGTTGTCCCAAGCATATTGCAACAAACGGTGTATTTCTATCGCTGCTCGTTTAGTTTTTATTGCCGTTTCAAATATACCGGTCATTTTTGAAACACCCTGTAAATGACCTAGTAGATAGTGACGGAAGTTCCATGCGGCTTTTCGCGGATGATGCTGTAGTATACAGAGAAGTTGCTGCATTAGAAAATTGCAGCGAAGTGCAGGAAGATCTGCAGCGGATAGGCACTTTGTGCAGAGAGTGGCAACTGACCCTTAACATAGACAAATGTAATGTATTGCGAATACATAGAAAGAATGATCCTTTATTGTATGATTATATGATAGCGCAACAAACACTGGTAGCAGTTACTTATGTAAAATATCTGGGAGTTTGCGTACGGAACGATTTGAAGTGGAATGATCATATAAAATTAATTGTTGGTAAGGCGGGTGTCAGGTTGAAATTCATTGGGAGAGTCCTTAGAAAATGTAGTCAATCAACAAAGGAGGTGGCTTACAAAACACTCGTTCGACCTATATTTGAGTATTGCTCATCAGTGTGGGATCCGTAACAGGTCGGATTGATAGAGAAGATCCAAAGAAGAGCGGCGCGCTCCGTCACAGGGTTATTTGGTAAGAGTGGTGGCGTTACGGATATGTTTAGCAAACTCAGGTGGCAGACTCTGCAAGAGACTCTCTGCATCGCGGTGTAGCTTGGTGTTCAGGTTTCGAGAGGGTGCGTTTCTGGATGAGATATCGAATATATTGCTTCCCCCTACTTATACCTCCCGAGGAGATCACGAATGTAAAATTAGAGAGATACGAGCGCGCACGGCGGCTTTCCGGCAGTCGTTCTTCCCGCGAACCATACGCGACTGGAACAGGAAAGGGAGGCAATGACAGTGGTACGTAAAGTGCCCTCCGCCACACACCGTTGGGTGGCTTGCGGAGTATAAATGTAGATGAAGATGTAGAAGTGGACTCTACAAGTACTCCACAAGTACTGAGCCATGCTGCCTGGATAGCCGGCCCTAATTGAGAAAGCGTTGCTGGTGGAGGATTTTGTACACGAACTGACATATCGATTATGTCCCATAAATGTTCGATCCGATTAATGTCGAGCGATCAGGGTGGCCAAACCATTATTTCTGATATTCCAGAACGTTCTCCAAAGCAATCGCGAACAATTGTGGCCCGGTAAAATGGCGCATTATCATCCATAAAAATTCCATCGTTGTTTGGGAACATGAAATCCATGAATCGCTGCAAATGATCTCCAAGTAGCCGAACACAATTCGGAGTCAATGATCGGGTCAGTAGGCTCATAAGACCCAGTCCATTTCATGTAAAAACAGCCCACACCATTATGGAGCCACCACCAGCTTGCACACACCCTGGTTGACAACTAGGCCCATGGCTTCGTGAGGTCCGCACCACACTCTAAACCTACCATCAGTCCTTACCAACTGAAATCGGGATTCACCTGACCAGGCTACGGTTTTCCAGTCGTCTACGGTCCAACCAATGTGGCCCAGGAGAGGCGCTTTAGGCGATGTCGTGCTGTTAGCAAAAGCACTCGCATCGGTAGTCTGCTGCCACAGCCCATTAATGCTAAATTTCGCGGCACAGTCCTATGGATACGTTCGTCGCACGTCCCACATTGATATCTGCGTTTATTTCATGCAGCGTTGCTTGTATGTTAGCACTAACAACTCTACGCAAATGCCATTGCTCCGTGGTGAGAAGTAATGCTTAAAATTGCTATCCTCGGCAACTCCTGACACTGTGGATCTCGGAATATTGAATTCCCTATCGATTTCGGAAATGTAATATCCCATGCGTCTAGCTCCAACAGACATTACGCATTCAAAGTGTGTTAATCCAGCCATGCGGCCATAATCACGTCACATAAATCACCTGAGTACAAATGACAGCTTCGCCAATGTGCTGCACAATTATTCCTTGTGTACGTGATACTAACGCCATGTGTATAGTCTCTGTGTGCGTCTTCAGGTGTGGCGTTCTTCAGAACGAATGTAATAATACGACGCCCCAACAAAAGTTACTTATGAAGATAGTAACTGTTCTCGAAAGGACAGATGCCATTGATGACCGTGCTGCTTCTCTAGAATAAATGATAATTAATTGATATCCTCAGCTGCCGACAGGTGTTGTCGATATACCTCGATGGGGACAGTTGAAAATGTGTGCCCCGACCGGGACTCGAACCCGGGAGCTCCTGCTTACATGGCAGACGCTCTATCCATCTGAGCCACCGAGGACACAGACGAATAGTGCGACTGCAGGGACTTATCCCTTGGACGCTTCTGTTCTTTCGAGAACAGTTACTATCTTCATATATAGTTAAAGGCTACCCGGCCATTGACCTTCATCTGTGAGAAAGCGCACAGGTCGCCCGAACTCTTACGGGAATCGTCACCTTAGTGGGCGCGAGTAATGAGTGGATGAGCAAATATCTATCAGGTACATTACGTATGTAGATTGTGGACAGTTGGGAATGTGGGTCTCACGGGAAGCGTGCAAGGGATAAGTCCCTGCAGTCGCGCTATTCAGCTCTGTCCTCGGTGGCTCAGATGGATAGAGCGCCTGCCATGTAAGCAGGAGATCCCCAGTTCGAGTCCCGGAGGGACACACATTTTCAGCTGTCCCCATCGAAGTATATCAACAACACCTGTCGGCAGCTGAGGGTTTCAATTAATTACCATTTAAAAGTTAAAATGGTTCAAATGGCTCTGAGCACTATGGGACTTAACATCTATGGTCATCAGTCCCCTAGAATTTAGAACTACTTAAACCTAACTAACCTAAGGATATCACACAACACCCAAGCATCACGAGGCAGAGAAAATCCCTGACCCCGCTGGGAATCGAACCCGGGGACCCAGGCGCGAGAAGCAAGAACGCTACCGCACGACCACGGCTGCGTTAAATTGACGTTCAGTTGAGCGGCGAGGTGTTCGACTATGATCCGTCGATCACCTCGAACGAGAGTGTCCACACATTCCAACATTACAGGGGTCACATTTGTGTGCGGTCCGCTGGTACGTGGGACATAGTACTCGCATATGTTTTCGCGACCTTGTTCCGATGATGATAGGCGCCTCGCCACACGACTCGGTGTGCTTTTGTTTACTGACAGGTTCCATACACAGTCTGCAAGCGCCTATGAATATCTGTGATGCTCTGGTTTTCCGTCGAAAGAAACTCAGTGAGAGCTCTCTGCTTGGAATGCATCTCCGTTTCATATGTCGCTTTGAAGGCTGCTTACAGCGCCGACACCCATCAAAACTTCATGAAACTATACGAGCTAAAGCGGGAATATTCCACAACGTCCCACAACAAATTTCGCATTTTTCAGCCGAAATTTGCCGAAAAGAAAATGTATTGCAGTACTTACTGAACGGCCCTCGTCGCTTACGCCACTTCGCAGCTAGAGTGGAACCATTGGTTTCTAACTTTCTCAGAATACAGCATCTGCAAAACGCTTTTTTAACAGAATATTGACTTTATTTAAATAATGTATTGCTCTCTTTTCAGACGTAGAAATGTATAACTTTAAAAATTGGACACGTTATCGCGGAGAACACAGAATGATTACAGATACGATACGATGGTGTACAAGGACTGGACATGGAAACTTAGAAAGGAGATGGGCAACAGGTTACGTCAAATATTGATCGCTTTGAAAATGAATTCTGGAGAAGAAACACGGGCATCTCTCGGATAGACTACGTGCGCAATGATACCGTAAGATATTATACGAGAGGCAAGTAAGCAACGTTACTGGCTAATAAAACAATATCTGTTTTATTATGGAGAGATCGAAAATTGTGGAAACTAGATCGCCGGAAGAGCTTCCAAAGAGAGAGGAAAGCTAAGACATTCACGTAAATGCTAGCACAAAGACGTTCGTGATACGATGTCTGCAAAAAGTGTCCAAAAAGGGGACTGAGAAGATAGGACTAGCTAAAGCTGAAAGCAAGAAGCGCCGACATCAGCAAAACATTGGACGGGGGCTGAATTACAGACACAGTGCGATAACTGCGCGTGTACACGCTGCATAGGGCGCTACAAAGAGTCTGACTGTTTAAAATCTACGAATAAAACCTGACAAGACAATGTAAAAATAGAAAAGGAAAAAACAAGAAATGTTGTGTTGTATAGTCACTAAACCAGTATAAAACGACTTCAAACGTCTGAGTACTTTACAAATGAGTTTGTGAGGTACTGGACATTAAGCAGATAAGAGAAATAAAGTTTAGAAAAGGTTTGAAATTATGTTTAAAGTTTGTTGGAAGTCGCAAAGTGGTTACATTGTGAAACGCTAGGTGGGTATAGTCTTGGTTATTTCATCTCTTTTTTGAAGCAAAAACCTAGCTTTTTACGCATCTCCATGTTTATGGCAGCATATCTTTCGAAATATATGCCGTACACTTAGTAGTAAGGAAGTAGTGAATTAAAACATCATGCCTGATGTTTAAGTTTTGGTGCCGAAATGTAAAAATGTAGTAAGCGATAAACTATTTTCTCTTCGTTATTATGTGGAGGGAGTAAGCAAGGAAAAGCTTCGCAAAAGTTTGAAAAGACGTTTAAAGTTTGTTGGAAGTCGTTCAGTGCTCTCATTCTCAAACACTTAAAGAATATTATCCGGGTAATTCGTGAGCCGCGAGTTACGCTGCGTCAATACATATACTCAGTTTCTAACTGTACAACTTGTCTTACTGTTTCAAACAATTAACGTAAGATTATACCTCATAACGAATAAATTATGACAGTATTTTAAATTATAAAACCGTGTAAGGCGTTTAGTAATACAGATATCAGTTGTATAACTGTGACTGTTCCGCCAACTATTAATACCTGCAACTTCCGGTCTGTGTATATTTCCATTCGTATTCTCTGTCAGTAAATCGAAACATGCATTCTGGTTCCGCGATCATTTGTGAACACGTGGAACGTAGAACTCTAAAAGCAATGTACACAGGGACATATGAAAAAACTCAGCCGTGGCCGAAAACGCTTTAAAGTCGCAGTAGTCGGTACATCCGCCGCAGTTGTGCACCAATTCTGGCTGACGTACAGACAAGCTATTAAAAGTCATATGCGTGACAACTTTAGCAGGAAGGAAGCAAGTCCAAAAATAAACAGAGCTGTTAACGCCAAATCCCGTATTTGGCGAAGCAAAGCGAAGTGCCAACACGACAAAGGCTATCGACCCAGGCACGTGTTAGCGGCCTTCGTCCGCCAAATACATCACCAATCTGGTATCGGAAGTCAACAGTTACCGAAGTTCACCTGGCTTTGATAATGTAGCCACTGATGCCAGAAGATACTTTTGGCAATTTCAGTATTTTAATTTTAGATTATATTATATTTATTTGCATCAACACTCCGCCAGGATTTTAGAAATGGCAACAATTTCCTCCTGAACATTTATTAAACGTGTTCATTTACGATCGCAGTTTCGGCCTATTATGGCATTCTCAAGTGGCAGCTTTCTGTGAAATGCGTCAATGGTGCATGACGCTCTTCATAATGTGTATGCCATTATAGCCCGAAACTGCGATCGTGAATAAATACAATTAATAAATGTAGAGGTGGAAAATATTGTCATTTCATCCTGGTCTGTACCTAGAGACTTAACAGTCCACAGTAAAAGAAGACTCTCCTGTCAGACGATATACTAAGGCCTAATGGTCCCAAAAATGCCGTCCTAAGGATAACCGCATACGCAAGAAATGATTATATGTGCCGCAGCTGTACTCAAATTGAATAAGGAAATACTGGTAAACGAAAGCACCTCGACTGCTACTTCACAGTGTTGACTTCACGTGCTTCACAGTATACACATTTCTACCTGGTATAAATGAAAATCATTAATGATTAGGATGCTGATTTTCAATACAGGTTACAACTGATGCATTGCACTGCTGCCATTATAAACTCGTCGAGATATAAATTCGAATGTTCCTTCGTCTACTTCAAGCAAAAAAAAAAAAAAAAAAAAAAAAAAAGAATTATTATTATTATCGCATTTTCCGTATAACATGCATTACAGTATTAAGGTACCTACCGATGTGAGGTATCATTAAATGAACACTCTTCCTCACGGTCAACTAATCATGGGAATACTGCTGCCGATGATGATCAAAGCAAGAGGAACCGCACGAAACTAGAAAGAGACTCGTGGATACTCTCAACATCTCAGTAGTCTTAACAAGCCTTTTGGCTTCATTCTCGCAGATACGAAAGCTAGCCGTAATCAGCGAATCTACGTAAATCTTAAGAAACTTCTGCTCTTGTTGATTATTGCTGAAAATTCTCAAGTTTGTTCACTAATAGAAGAATGAAAACCTTCTGTACGAATATTAGTATAGTAAAGGTGTGGTTTTACAAATTGAGATCAATGATTAGGTCACTTGCGTGATGAACAATCAGTTGCGAAGATACAGAAGAATAATTTCAAAGGGGGTATATTTTGAAAATTGTGACTATTGCGTTAGCATTGCCGGTGCATGTGGTCCGAAAAGTAGAATAAATGTACTGTTGGAGCGCGGCAGATAAATTTGAATTGCACCATCTCGCAAAATACACGTAATTTCCGCGTCTTACTGTAAACAGTGATAAGACGTGTAAGGCGAATGTATTACAAGATAAAGGAGGATGCAAGAAGCTGCCCTTATCACTATAAGAATTCACTATCTGTTTTTATTGTATGTAGAAAACTACCAGACCACAGCTTGTAGGTATTCTAATACTCTACAAAAGAACTTTTAGGTTTTTGTGACCACATTTCGGGGTGTACATTAGAGATGGAGTAAGTGGTACTTACTGCTCCTCGGACGGGCAATCGAATCTGACAAGTCGCTTTTCTTGACGTGTGCTGATTACGATTATGTGTAATTACAACTGCTACACTTTTCCTCATCTCGATATAAAAAAATGGTTCAAATGGCTCTAAGCACTAAGGGACTTAACATCTGAGGTCATCAGTCCCCTAGACTTAGAACTACTTAAACCTAACTAAGGACACCGCACACATCCATGCCCGAGGCAGGATTCGAACCTGCGACCGTAGCAGCAGCGCGGTTCCGGACTGAAGCACCTATAACCACTCGTCCACAGCGGCCGGTTCATCTAGTTATAGGAAGCAGCAATAAACACACAATTACTGGAGAATTGGGCGCTTGATAAAGAGAACCCGATAATGTTTAACTAGGGGGAGCGGGGACATGCCTCCTTGACCACTCGATTCTACATAAAACGCAGAGAGCAGGGGAATGGGGGTAGGAGGGGCTGTAAGTCTTGTGTCGTGCCTGCAACACTGCCGACTAAAGAAGGAGTGTTAGACATACTCAGAATTGAAAGAACGTAAGAATTACCATGCAGTAACAACAACAGCATTTTCGCACAACCGCTTTGAAGCGCAGCGCTATGACTACTGCTGGACTACAGTATTGTCTGATTGTTGATGTTGTCAGAATTCAGGAAAAGCGAGCCACGGAGACCATAAACAAAAGATGCGAACGGTTCCTTTGCAACCTCGTGTATTGCAAGAAAATATGTTATGATAACCTGTGATGATTCGTTTAGCTTTATAACTGATCGTTCCTGCGGTCCTCTGGCATCCACTTCAATCGGTTTATTATTAATGAAGTAAATTTACATTCAGATATAGAAGAATGAGAGCCAAAAGAATTTATATCACATTTGTAGATTTCAGTTCAAATGGTTCAAATGGCTCTGAGCACTATGGGACTTAACTTCTGAGGTCATCAGTCCCCTAGAACTTAGAACTACTTAAACCTAACTAACCTAAGGACATCACAAACATCCATGCCCGAGGCAGGATTCGAACCTGCGACCGTAGTGGTCGCGCGGTTCCAGACTGAAGCGCCTAGAACCGCTCGGCCACACTGGCCGGCGTAGATTTCAGTGAATCACACGATTCGATTGACAGGGAAACGTTATTCAACAAATCAGCGGCAATAAAAAAGACACTCTAAAAAGTACAAACTCCAAAATTAAATTTTTAGGTGAAACCTCGAAGAATTTTAAGATCAAAACTGGGGTAAGACAAGGAGATAGCTTTACGCCACTGTTGTTGAACTGTGTACTAGAAAAGGTAATCAGAGAATGGAGAAAAAGAACAGAAGAAGAAGGAATTTACAACATTACGGTTGGGAGAAACGGGGATAATCTGAATTTTGATTCTTTGGCTTTTGCAGACGACGTTGCCATCTCAGCTGGATGTACAGAACGTGCAAAACTGCACATAAATCTCCCACAACAGCTTCAAAAGCGGGCCTATTTATATCTTAATAATAATAAAAAATAAAAAATAGAGTGTATGACAGATGCGAAGGAGGTACCGAAATACATGGAAACTGATTATGGGAGAATACAAACGGCTACAAAATTTAAATATCTAGGTGGAACAATACAATTAAATGCTTTGGACGAAGGGACGATCTTGGCAAGGGCAAGGAAAATGGAAGTAGCTAATCAGTTAAGAATAAAACTATATAATAAGAGATATTTATACATAAATGCAGACGTCCAGCACCCAACACTGTTATTAGACTAGAATGTTTTTATCTCTGAAAATGCCTTTCGTTAGGTACAGCTAAACAATTAGGTGAAACAGAAAAAAAGGAATGAGTAATAACCACGAAAATCTTCGGGCCAAAATAAGACAATGAGAATTGGAACTTAAGAAGTAATAAAGAAGTTTATGAAACAATAGAACGAATACTAGACACAACAAGGAAGAGAAGAGTTTGTATTCTATGGACACCTAGGAAAAGCTAGATGAAAAGAATAACGTAAAGAATTTTTTACGTTTCTGGCAGAAACCCAGAAACATCAATGACGTGGATCAAAGAAGCTAAAGTGGACATGAGAGAAATGGAAATAATGGCGGGAGAAATATGAGAAGAAAAAAAGTTTAGAACAAAAGTGAAAAGTTTCAAGGATTTTCAAGATGAAACAAAGAAAAAGATAGGCGCAAAATGTGTACAAGAAAGAACAGAATAAAATGGGGAAATAATTAAAAAACTACTGAAAGAAAGAAGGGATAAAAGAAAGAAGACGTAAGTTATTTCATGTGGTCCTCAGTAAGTCAAACGAAAAATAAAAAAAGGAAATAGTTCTTTGAATAAGTCTTCAATCACTGTGGATATTTTGTGAATAAAGCCGTCTAGATCGCTTAATATATTTCTTTATTTATAACGTCGTTTCGGCTATCGCCGTTATTGGATCAAAACGTAGAACTTCTAAAACAACCCTCGTTGTCAATACCAGTAACACCCATGCCCCGCTTAGGCATAGCTTTTATTGATATTGAGACCGGGCGTTGTTTTACAAGTTCTAAGTTTTGATCCAATGACAGCAGTAGCCGAAGCGACGTTATAAATGAAAAAATACGTTAGGTGATCTAGATGGTTTTATTCAAAAGAAAATTAATCGTTACAATAAGTTAAAGTTTGTTATTAATATTAGCTTCTCGACGTTTATAAAAAGGGAAAGCGGAATATGAAAGAGAAAGTCACTTTCTTTGGTTAATTCTGAAAAACTCATTTATTGTGTTCTATGAAAGTTGAATCTAAAAGAAAAACCGTTATGAATGTAATCTGCGAAAAAAAAACTGTGAGTGTAGTTTTAGAGTGAGGCACCGTGCAAGGAGCGATCAGTTTCGGCTGCCAGAGGCGGTGTCCAACAGCGGAAGAGTAGCAGACAGGCCGCCTCGCCTGCCCTCCCTCCAACCTTCACCCCCTCCCCTCTCCTCCCCCCTCCCCTTGCACTCCCCACCCCAGCCTCTGCTGCAATTTGGCAATGAGAGCCCGGCCGGCCCGGCCCAGGGAACAGCAATGTGACACTGCCAGCGGCGCTCACGCCTCGTCACGCAGTGCCTGCAGTTCAGCCACCGGCTTCACACGGTCCCGTCAACAACGCAAACACAAACTTTTTGTAGGTGACTTTCTACGGCTGTTAAACATTTCGAAGAAAAACATATTTGTGCCATCAGCTGTGCCACTGCATGTTTATTTTCTATCGGTTTCGGTTATTACAACCATCTTCACAGGAGAAAAACAGCGTTCATAAATGGATCGAAAATAATTTGTAGTCAAATATGACCAAAGCAAATGTAGAATATACCGGGTGATCAAAAAGTCAGTATAAATTGGAAAACTGCATAAATCACGGAATAATGTAGACAGAGAGGTACAAAGTGACACACATGCTTGGAATGACATGGGGTTTTATTAGAACCAAAAAAATACAAAAGTTCAAAAAATGTCCGACAGATGGCGCTTGATCTGACCAGAATAGCAATAATTAGCATAATAAAGTAAGACAAAGAAAAGATGATGTTCTTTACAGGAAACACTCAATATGTTCACTATCACTCCTCAACAATAGCTGTAGTCGAGGAATAATGTTGTGAACAGCACTGTGAAGCATGTGCGGAGTTATGGTGAGGCATTGGCGTCGGATGTTGTCATTCAGCATCCCTAGAGATGTCGGTCGATCACGATACACTTGCGACTTCAGGTAACCGCAAAGCCAATAATCGCACGGACTGAGGTCTGGGGACCTGGGAGGCCAAGCATGACGTAAGTGGTGATTGTCATGCGCAGTCACTGACCTTTTGCAGTCCAGCGCCATCTGTCGGACATTTTGTGAACTTTGTTTTTTGTTCTAATAAAACCCCATGTCATTCCAAGCATGTGTGTCAATTTGTACCTATCTACATTATTCCGTGATTTATTCAGTTTTCAAATTTATGCTGAGTACTTGATCACCCGGTATATAACTGACATAATAGTCTGAACTGCAAATGTGCCGAGACACAGCACGTTTATATGGACTGTGTTCAGACAGAGTACAATGGCAGTTATGTATCTTCTACATTTGGTTGGGTCATATTTGACAATTTTGTAATATTACATTACTGTAATTTTGCCGAGGCACAGCACGTTTATATGGAATGTGTGTTCAGACAGACTGTTATGACTGCTATGAATATTCTACATTTGTACATTTGGTTGGATCATATTTGACGAAAATGTATTTTTGATCCATTGATGGACACTGTTTCTCTCCTATGAAGGTGGCTATAATAACCGAAAACGGTAGAGAATGAACATTCAACTATACAGTTAGCGGCACAAAGATGATTTTTTCAAAACAATCCCGTTTGTTTAAAATTAAGGCCCGGTACAACACTGTTTCTTCTGCGACAGAGATTATATCTATTCCGGAAGGAGCATATTCGCAGTGACCAAAATCGTTTACTCGGTATGGTCAAAATTTTATGACTATCACTTAAATATAACGTCTACGGCTCGTATCACATGATGTACGTTACGTGCTGGTTCAAATGGCTCTGAACATATGGGACTTAAAACATCTGAGGTCATCAGTCCCCTAGAACTTAGAACTACTTCAGCCTAACTAACCTAAGGACATCACACACATCCATGCCCGAGGCAGGATTCGAACCTGCTACCGTAGCGGTTGCGCGGTGCCAGACTGAAGCGACCAGAACCGTTACGTGCTATGCACTGGCAAAATAAGTACACAAGAAGACGGATGCATTTAACTCACTGTTGTCTAGGAAAGGTTGCGATTTGTCAGAGATGAATTAGCAACCAAAGAGTGCAATGTCTCAGAAATTACGAAGTTCGTGAACAAATCACGCACAGCGACTGAAGTGGAACAATGGATAATACAACTGATTCATATTCGATAGAAGTGAAATTCACACACTATCTCGTTACCTTGATTTAAATTTTCCGTAGTTTTCCTTTGACATGATTGCAAGCGCTACGATGTTTGACTAAAATGTGGAACATCACTATTTCATTCTCCCTACACTTGTGTGGCTGAACTTGCACTGTGCATTTAATGGAAGTGACGTCCACGCACCGTTGAAAACTTAATCTTTCCACTTATTCTTGTACCTCATTCGGGAAAGTGTAAGGCAACGACGTGTTCGTGTCGAAGGCTGGTTTGAACTGCGTAGTGCTTTATCGGGCTTAGTTCTGTTGTAGAAAGCCAGCCCCTGCGATCTCTGAACTGGCTTATCAAGTTTTTTTCTTTTTACTTTTTCAAAGAGAGACGTGTAGTTTACCGGGGACCATGAATCACGGTACAAATAATTACCACAGGCAAAAAGAAATTGTATAAAACAGAAAGAATTCTAAGAGTGCCTGAGAATTGAACTCCGAATTTCAGATTTCAAGCTCCACACTTATCTAGCCAAAAGGACTTCTAGTTTTAGAAGTGGACACAGCACAATGGACATCAACGAAGTTACAGAAATAAGCAGCTGATCTCAGTTACTACTTGGTATGGGGTTTATAGGCCATACCAGAGCGTTTGAACGTTTGACTGTCGCAGTCAAATTTGTGCTGGCAGCGCTAAAGAACAAAGTATCAGATTCTATATTTTTCAGCATTTTGAATAACCTATACAAACAAGGTAACAGCCTCCATCAAGAAAATGAAAAGTTTATAACTAACATAAGA
The DNA here is from genome assembly GCF_021461395.2 of Schistocerca americana. Lineage (NCBI taxonomy): Eukaryota > Metazoa > Arthropoda > Insecta > Orthoptera > Acrididae > Schistocerca > Schistocerca americana. The sequence goes on along the minus strand of NC_060121.1, from coordinate 734,459,270 downwards.
GTTCGGCAATGGAACGCAATTCCACCAAAAATATTTTCAACAGCCTTGGAAAACGACTTCGGGATGAAGAGTTAATACACGTTAACGGAGTTTATCGAAACTTCCTTCGAGTTGAAGAACATATTGTTTCGTTCGTTTCGGATCGAGAAGAACTTCACCATAGAAAGGAAGAACTCGAAAGAGCCGGTATGGTAGCAGACTTGGAGATTAATCAGAATAACACGAAAAATAATGTGTAGTTAGTACGCTGATAGGAAAACAGAAGAAGTCAGTAATGAAGCTGCAGAAACAGTTCAAAAATGTTTTAATTAGAAAACGGAAAACAACAAGCGCAAGTAAACCTGAAGAAATGACAGAAATGTCAAAATATGTTGGGGTTCATTTGGAAAACGGAATGTTTTATACAGAAATAAGCTTCCAATGTGCCTTAAAAAGGAAGTTTCCAAGCAGTGTGCCGTGGGAGTATGAACATACTGAAGTGAAACATGTGACGTTCAATACTCTAACGGTTCAAAAAATTGAGGGTTGGCCAACGAGGAATGGAAAGATACATGAAATGATAAGAGCAACAAACGTATGGATAAGTGAAAAGATTTCAGGACGTGTAGTTACTGTTACGGAACCGTTATGGGACCGGGCATACAGCGAGCCAAAATGGACGAAAGAGATTCTGTAATGGAATCTTCAGGAAAGACCTACAAGAAGACCTAATATTGTACAAGACGTACTGACAACAAAGAAACAACCACGAGAAACTTGGATCCGAAAAGTTAGAAAGAAATCGTTTTATTTATTTAGCTCTCATGGAACAGATCGTTTAGTATATAGTAACTCTGTCGAAGAGGTATACAAAAAGATTTTGAGGTGTATGTTGCCAGGATGGAAGTATTCTATTCTTACACTATGTAAATGCGCCTATTCTATATGAACATGTCGTTTTTAGAATGAAAAGATACTATATTATGAGATGATACAGCATATTGAATTTCTATACGGCAAAATACTCTGCTCTTCTAAGGAAATTGTTGTCCAGTTACCATTCACTTTGGAGGACAAGATCGAGATTTTTTTAAAATAAAGGTAGGTGCATAGTTTTGCAAATAACTTAAACACGATAGATATTCATTTTCAACTATGCAATATAAAAAAATAAGTTTTTTCCGTATATTGGTACGCACAGAGTCACTTTCTAGTTTTGAACACCGTTGAAAACAACAAACAAAATGTATTTGAAAGTTTACATGAATGATCACAACTCCGGTCACAAATTTCGGCCGATGTCAAGGAAAATGAAAGGAAAGAATATTATGGCTTAATGGGGGAGGGACATTGGCGTGACCGCGTTGGAGAAATCATCCCAGCATTCACCAGAATTTCAAGAAACCCCGGAAAATCTTTGTCAGGTTGATCGAAGAAGGATTTGAACTCTAATTGTCAGGATTGTTTTTGATATCTTCAACAACTCTACCTCATTACCTAGCGAAATAATTTGAACTTAAGTTATCATTGTCTGTTCCTATGTGTAACTCGGAAATTAAACACGTTTTACTGTCTGTTTATTGAACCACAGATCACTGTACCACATCCGCTTATCGAGTAACTTGTCCGTAGCGATCCTGCACACAAACTCATTCTCCACTGCTGCCATCCATTTTCGGAACAAACTGCCCTGGACTCTGCACACAGTTCAACATTTTGATGCACTCGAGAAATGGATCGAAGAAATTCCGTTTATGCATCCTTATCTTTTAGTTTTTAAGTCAGTTACGTGATTTTGTTTTTGTTTCTGCTCTCTTCATTACCTGTATTCAATAAGTTCCTTGCAGCTCTCGCCGCACAGTGTAACCGCGCGGTCTAGGCGTCTAGCCACAGTTCGCGCGACGCCCCCCGTCCGAGGTTCGAGTCATCCCTCGGTCATGGGTGTGCCTGTTGTGCTTAGCGTTAGTTAGTTTAAGTAGTGTGTAAGCCTAGGGACCGATGACTCATAGGAACTTACCACAAATTTCCAAAGTTTTTGCAGCTCTCTATCTCCCGTTTCCTCTTTGATGTCCATTACTGGCACTGCCTACTGTTGAAATCTGCCTGTCTCTAACGATCCCTGTTAGTATTGTTTTCATGAAGAAATATAAACTGCGCTATTTCCTTTTATGGCTTTTATTGTTTGCACTGTTTCTATATTTAGTAGATATAACTGCCAGCCTATTGCAACACATGTGGCGTAATGAATTTAATGCTGAAATGTGAATGATTCCTAGTTAGATGTACGAGATGGCCCTTTTTTTTTTGAGTCATCAGTCTTCTGACTGGTTCGATGCGGTCCCAAAGAATTTCTCTCCTGTGTCAATCTCTTCATCTCAGAGTAGAACTTGCAACCTACGTCCTTACGGCCTATATATTACCAGAACAAATAAAACAATGAGAAATAAATAAATAACGCAGTACCGACCAGTCAAGCTTTTCATTATCAAACTGAAATTGATATTTCATCGGAACTGCTGAAACTTGCAGTTAGTGTGAAGCGAGAGTTGTGTTTGAAATTAACAATGACGCTATGGGAGCAACACGCCTATTCATGCATCAAGCAGTAAGACAGATCACTAATAAAACGCTATAATGTGGGATGCGGGATGACATCACTCTCCATGTACGCTGCATTCATTGTCCTTCAGTCTGTACCGTGCATGAGAAAACTTTCGAGCCAATGACGCAAACTCGAATCACAGTAGATTCTTCTTTATATTCGTGTTTCACGTGACTAATATTTTATTGCTAACGAACTCGTCGTTGTGTCAGACATTAAACCTCGGTGAAAAGGAAACAAGTGTTTATCAATCACTACTGTAACTGCGATACCCGGGAGTTCACCGTGAGCGCATCCTTCAAAGCAACGTTCTGGTTGACACGGCCCGTCGTTTAGTTTAAAAAGAAACACGACGCTAGGGAGAAAAGGCTAGCTGGCAGACAGCAGTAGATCAGACTCTCATCTACGAGTCGTTTTCTTATCCTGAAACTGCCCACGGCAGGGCTTGAGTGTCGACTCGCCGAGACTTGAGCAGAGCCCCCACGAATCTGGCAGCGGCGTCGCGGCGCCTGGCTACCCGCCTACGACAGCCGTGATTTGCTGCGATTCCCGCGGCCTCCGAGGACCACCCACGCCGCTGCAGCAGCTGGCTCCACTCTGCCGAGCTCATTCTGGCCTCTGTGGCGAAAAACAGCCAAGGCAGATCGCCAATCTCCGCGAACAAAATCTATATCCCGCATACGCACACTTGGCGGGATCAATAATAGCGTAACGCAGAAGCATCGCAGTGGAGCTCAGGTCAAGGTTCAAAAATGGTTCAAATGGCTCTGAGCACTATGGGACTTAACATCTTAGGTCATCAGTCCCCTAGAACTTAGAACTACTTAAACCTAACTAACTTAAGGACAGCACACAACACCCAGTCATCACGAGGCAGAGTAAATCCCTGACCCCGCCGGGAATCGAACCCGGGAACCCGGGCGTGGGAAGCGAGAACGCTACCGCACGACCACGAGCTGCGGACAATCCAAAAGTCCAGAAACACCCTCATAAAATCCAAATGGAGTTGCAAACAAGGAAAGAGTCCCTACACACAAGGAACGGGAAGGGGGAAACTTTATAGGCTTTGCCACCAACATGGGGGCCATCTTGAAAGCCACCATCTTGGATTCAACTCCAAAATTTCAAATGGGAATGTGCTCATGTGGCATATCAAACAGATAGAGAATTTCACGAGAAAAACAATGCCGCTGTTATTTTAAACATAGCTTTATTCATACTCGGGTTATAACCAGTTACTTGCGGCAGCAGTGGGACGCTCAGCAGCGTGAGTATTACGTACTGAGAAGTCATAAAATGGAGCCTGAAACGGTGGAAAGTGACTATCCCATGCCTGATATGTTACATGTATTTAACTGTTAGGTGCCGGCCGGCGTGGCCGAGCGGTTCTAGGCGCTACAGTAGGGAACCGCGCGACCGCTACGGTCGCAGGTTCGAATCCTGCCTCGGGCGTGGATGTGTGTGATGTCCTTAGGTTAGTTAGGTTTAATTAGTTCTAAGTTCTAGGGGACTGATGACCACAGAAGTTAAGTCCCATAGTACTCAGAGCTATTTGGACCATTTTTGAACTGTTAGGTATCATTTACTCATGCTAACGTTTGAATCATTGTTTCCTTATTTACTGGTTATAAAATGTCCTTAACACATGAAGAACGCATTGAAATCATCTTGATATCAGGTGAAAGAAGCACACGGGCCATTGCTGAGGATTTCAACAGTCGTCACCCAACCAGACAGCCCATCACTCACAGCGCAGTTGCCAAGCTTTTGGCCAAATTCCGAGCAACAGGTTCTGTCGAAAACCTAAGGCTGGAAGACCAAAATCCCTCACCGATGAAGCAACAACAGTGAGCGTCTTGACATCATTTAGCAAGAGTCCGCAACGGAGTACTCGTCGCCTGTCACAAGAATGTGGGGTTAGCCGCACCTCCATAATGCGAATTTTATCGCAGCACAAATGGCACCCATACAAAATTCAGCTGCTCCAACACCTGAACAACGATGACCCAGACCGTCGGATACAGTTCGCAGATTGGGTGACACAGCAGCTGCAGATAAACCCACGTTTTCCCTAACAGGTGCTGTTCAGTGATGAAGCCAATTTTTTCATCAATGGTGAAGTGAAAAGCAGAATCACAGATACTGGTCCGACACAAATCTGCACTGGATTGATGCTTCCAAAACGGTCGACTCACAAAAAGTGTTGGTCTGGTGTGGTGTGGGGGGTACCAAAATCGTTAGACCTTTTCATATAGATGGTACTTTAACAGCCAACGGTTATCCGAGGTTATTGGATGAAGAAGTGTTTCCCTCGTTGTTAACGGATTAGTCGTAGGGGTGCTGTGGAGTGGCCACCATGTTCACCAGATTTGACTCCTTTGGATTTTTATCTTTGGGGGCATGTCAAAGCACTGGTTTATTCTGTGAAAATACGGGATTTGCATCATCTAAAGCAGCGCATTGTTGATGCGTCTGGTCAAATTCAGCCAGACGTGTAGGGCAAAGTTCATCAGGACTGGGTTCTGTGGATAGCATTAACAATCCAACATAATGGACAACATATCGAGCCATTCCTATGACTGTTGGTTGTCTCTCGGGACTGTGTAACATCGGTGTAATGTCTCTTCGGCACATAACACACATGCCGCCGAGCGTCCCACCGCTGCCACATGTAACTGGCTATAACCCGAGAATGAATAAAGCTATGTTTAAAATAACAACGCCATTGTTTTTCTGGTGAAATTCTCTATCTGTTTGATATGACACATGACCACATTCCCATTTGAAATTTTGGAGTTGAATCTAAGATGGCGGCTTTCAAGATGGCCCTCATGTTGGTGGCATAGCCTATAAAGTTTCCCCCCTTCCCGTTCCTCGTGTGTAGGGAGTCTGTTTCCTTGTTTGCTACTCCATTTGAATTTTATGAGGGTGTTGTCGGACTTTTGGACCACCCTGTACTTCTGCAATCTGCCAACCGCGGCCTGTGGCGGAGTACCGGTATCATTTTTTCCTCCGCTCGGATTCCATTCGTTAATAACACTAGGTGATTCAAAAATAATGAGCAGATTTCGGTTTTTTATTACAGATAAAATATAAACGATAGAAACACATTGCGCACGTCACTGGATAGAGGAAGGTAAAAGTTTCGACACAGCTGTGCCGTTGTTATTTGTAGCAACATGTAGGAACACCACAAGAGAAATAATTTTGTGTGTTGGAATTTGCGCGAAGTCAGTCCGCTGTTCAAGAGCAACGTGCATTCTGCCATCGATTCAGCAAGAGGTCGCCTCTGCACAAGCAGATTTATGAATGGCAAACAAAATTCTTGGAAACTGGTTGCGTATGACGGAAATGTCTGATGGAAATGTCTAGCATGCCCGAGATGCGTAGCATGGAGCTCTCGGAGGTCCACAACGGGGAAGGCCAGGAACTTCAACTTCCTCAAACGTGTGGGGCGTGTTCTGAAAAAACGCCTACATATGAAGCCTTACGGAAGTTGGAGTTACTGCAGCAATTGCGTCCCTGCGATCATAACAGAAGGTGAGAATTTTGCATTTCAGTTCTGCAAGATGTGGCAGAGAACACTTTTTCTAAACAACTCATCTTTTGGGACAAATCGACGATTCATCTATCGGGTAAAATAAACAGCCATTATGGAAGAATTTCGGAGCCACAAACTCCTGGTGTCGTCATCGAATACGAAAGACTTACGAAACTGAATGTGTTTCGTGCTGTTTCTGTTCACAAAGTTTAAAGGCCTTCCTTTTTTGCGGAGGAATCTTTGATAGGAATCTAACTCTTGGACAAGCAGCAAAATTGGTTGTTTTCATTTATATGCATGACGGCGCCCCGCCTCCCTTTCATCTTTAGGTGCAGTGTTATCTAAACAACACTACTCTACAACGTTGGATTGGAAAAGATGGACAACAAATTCTTGAAAGTTCCTGGCAGATTAAAACTGTGTGCCGGACCGAGACTTGAACTCGGGACCTTTGCCTTTCCTTTCGCGGGCAAGTGCTCTACCATCTTTTTTTTTTTTTTTTTTTTTTTTTTTTTTTTTTTTTTTTTTTTTTTTTACCTCATTTTGTTCTATATTGCTCGTTGTGTATGTTCGGGGCGGTCGTCCCATGACACCCGTTCAGGTTGTTCGTTGAGCTGTTCACTCAGTTTATTTATTACAGAGGGCAGTTAACCCTCTGACCGAACACGCTGAGCTACCGTGCCGGCAATCTGAGCTACCCAAGCACGACTCACGCCCCGACCTCACAGCTTTATTTCTGCCAGTACCTCGTCTCCTACCTTCCAAACTTTACAGAAGCTCTCCTGCGAATCTTCTGTAAATCTTGGAAGGTAGGAGACGAGATACTGGCAGAAGTAAAGCTGTGAGGACGGGGCGTGAGTCGTGCTTGGGTAGCTCAGATGGTGCCGGCACGGTAGCTCAGCGTGTTCGGTCAGAGGGTTAGCGGCCCTCTGTAATAAAAAAATCTGAGTTAATCGATCAACAACGAACTTCAACGGATGTCTTACGACAACCGCCCCGAGCAGAAGCAACGAACAAAATGATATTAAAAAAAAAAAAAAGAATGGTAGAGCACTTGCCCGCGAAAGGCAAAGGCCCCAAGTTCGAGTCTCGGTCCGGCACACAGTTTTAATCTGCCAGGAAGTTTCATATCAGCACACACTCCGCTGCAGAGTGAAAATCTCATTCGGAAAACAAAATCCTGTTCATTCCTTTTGGTCTCCCAGTTCGCCAGATCTCACATCTATCGAATTTTTTCTGTGGAGGTACACAAAAGACGGAGTCTATGTCCCACCTATAGCAGCTACTATTCGCGAGCTGATAAATCGAACTGTTGAAGCTGTCGATTCAATAAACGGGGACCTGTTGATTCGTATAACTGTTGAAGCTGTCGATTCAATAAACGGGGACTTGTTGATTCGTATGTACAATGAAATGGACTACCATTTCGACGTTTCTCGTGCAACGAAAAAAATGGCTGTAAGCACTATGGACTTAACATCTAAGGCCATCAGTCCCCTAGACTTAGAACTACTTAAACATAACTAACCTAAGGACATCACACACCTCCATGCCCGAGGCAAGATTCGAACCTGCGACCGTAGCAGCAGCGCGGTTCCGGACTGAAGCGCCTAGAACCGCTCGGTCACAGAAGCCAGCTCTCGTGCAACGCATGGTGATAATGTGGAGTGCATTGTACAGTGTTTGTGCGAACATTTAACTTTGAGCTTCCTCTATCCAGTAGCATGAGAAATGTGTTTCTGTCTTTCATAAATTGTCTATAATAAACAAGCAAAACCTGTTATTTCTTATTGGATGAACTGTGGAGTGGAAGGAAAACGGTTTTCCTCCGTACGGGATCGAATTTTTCTCACTTTAGCGTCGTGGTCGTTGCGCGAGGTGTATTTTGGGAGAAGGAGTAGTTTCCTGGAACTGTTTTCGAACACGGGCTCTCGGAATTTTGATAATACAGCCGGGTTCACGCACGCTACTGAACTGACGCTACGGCTAGCGGCACACTGCTGCAGCATCGCAGTTGCATTTGTGAATACCCAGTTTTCAGTAACGTCACTCACGCGACGCAACTTTTGTCATGCCACAAAAAGTTCAACTCGGTTGTAATTGGTGTGTCCTTCCTTCACCACGAATAGCATTATTCGACTGCTCCCTGGTGGCTCTCTTTCGAATTATGTAGTAATTATTGTGGAATAACTGCTGCTGTACTTGAATTTCAGTACGTTTTCATTTTTTTTTGTGAAAAAAGTCAAAACAGTTTTCGGCATGCGCACTTTTGCAGCTTCCGGAACTACAAGAACTAAGACATGATATGAAAGCATCGGCTGTGAACAGTGGTAACGGACAGAAGGGATACGTGATGTGCTTTATTCGTATTAGCTGACAGTTCGATAAAAACCGAGAAAGGGCAGCTCTATCCTTAATTTCTCCGTCTCAATAAAGGCAGCTTTGTGAGGATGTCTTCATGTAAACAGTGGTAACTGCCAGTTCTTTACTTTTTTTCGTGTGTGAGGGGACTTTCTCGGGCAGTATAGACTAGAGGTAGCGTAGCAACAGAATATACAAGCACCCAGAGATTTCTTGGATTAGCGTTACATTACTTGTGATATACATAAAAACTGGTTAAGGACGAGATTTCTTGGGTTAGTGTTACACTACTTGAGATGTAAATAAAAATGGTTAAAGAGGACATGGACTGCGCTCGTTGTGTGCGAATGCAGGAGGAATTGGCCTGTACCTGCAAAGATCTGGAGGCTGTATTGGCCACGATCGACAGGCTTCAGGCCTGCGGGCCGGGGTGCGGTGGCATTGGGGCCTACGGCGTCGACTGGGATCCCTGATGCAGCTGCGCCTTCCCATTTGCTCTTCTGTGCCGATCGACAACTTGCCTGACAGTGGCGAGCTCGCGATTCTCTGGGCGGAAGGTGAAAGTGGCCGCCGGCCTCGCGTTGTACGCTTATGTCTCAATAACAGGTCTGAGGTATAGCCCACCGCTAAATGTTCAAATGCGCCAGTACCGGATTCCACGCCTGCTGGAATGCCTCGCCTGTGGCCTCTTCCTGACAGGTCCGAACAAGAGCAGAGGGAGGGATTGCTTGTCATAGGGATATCTGGTGTTGAGGAAGTGACGGAGTCCATCAGAGAAACAGCGGGAAGGTCAGGAAAGCAGGCTAGTTTCCACTCTGCTTGGCGCAGGAGGGAGAGGGGTGTGTCGTCCGAGATGTGGGGACGCTCTGCCGGCAGGAACTGAGTATACTGGGTCCACCCGGCATAAAATCGTGGCTGATGTCGGCACAAATGACGCCTGCTGCCTCAGTTTGAAGGCCATCTTGGTTCCTATAGGCGGCTGACTTATTTGGTGAGGATAGTTACCCTCGCTCGCGGCGTGGAAGCAGAGGTATCATTTTCTAGCATAGTTCCCAGAACAGATCGCAGTTTCCTGGTTTGGAGCCGAGTGGAACGTTTAAATCATAGGCTCAGATGATTCTGTGACGATCATGGATAAGGATTTCTCGATCTCTGCTATTGGATGGAGAAGCGTAGACCCCCCCCCCCCCCCTCCCCCCCGTATAGGTCAAGCGTCCGTTACACGCAGGAAGAAGTTACTATGGTAACAGAGTACGTGTGGCGTGCATATGTGTGTTTTCCTGGATAAAAAAATCCTTCCACAGAAAAAAAAACGTGTACTCATTCCAGGCAGGATAACATTCGCGATAACAGAGCTGAGAAAGAAAATATCAATACAGTATTAATTAAATTCAGGAGAGTCTGTCTGAAGGTCCCAGGACTAGCCTCGCTTATAAACGGCAATAATGCCCACATAATACTAGGGACAGAACACTGGCTGAAACCAGATGTCAACAGCAATGAAATTCTAAACTCCGATTAGGATGTGCACTATGTGTTCAAAAGTATTCGGACACCTGGCTGAAAATGACTTACAAGTTCGTGGTACCCTCCGTCTGTAATGCTGGAATTCAGTATGGTGTTGGCCCACCCTTAGCCTTGATGACAGCTTCCACTCTCGCAGGCGTACGTTCAGTCAGGTGCTGGGAGGTTTTTTGGGGACTGGTAGCCCATTCTTCACGGAGTGTTGCACTGAGGAGTGGTATCGATGTTGGTCGGTGAGGCCTGGCACCAAGTCGGCGTTCCAAAACATCCCAAAGGTGTTCTATAGGATTCAGGTCAGGACTCTGTGCAGGCCAGTCCATTACTGAGATGTTACAGTCGTGTAACCATTCCGCCACAGGCCGTGCATTATGAACAGGTGCTCGATCTTGTTGAAAGATGCAATCGCCATCCCCAAATTGCTCTTCAACAGTGGGAAGCAACAAAGTACTTAAAACAACAAAGTTAAGCCTGTGCTGCGATAGTGCCACGCAAAACAACAAGGGTTGCAAGCCCCCTCCGTGAAAAACGCGACTACATCATAACACCACCGCCTCCGAATTTTACTGTTGGCAGTACACTCTCTGGCAGATGACGTTCACCGGGCATTCGCCACACCCACACCCTGCCATCGGATCGCTGCATTGTGTACCGTGGTTCGTAACGCCACAGAACGTTTTTCCACTGTTCAATCGTCCAATGTTTACGCTCCTTACACTAAGCGAGGCGTCGTTTGGCATTTACCAGCGAGATGTGTGGCTTATGGTTCAAATGGTTCAAATTGCTCTGAGCACTATGGGACTTAACTTCTAAGGTCATCAGTCCCCTAGAACTTAGAACTACTTAAACCCAACTAACCTAAGGACATCACACACATCCATAGCCCGAGGCAGGATTCGAACCTGCGACCGTAGCGGCCGCGCGGTTCCAGGCTGTAGCGCCTTTAACCGCTTGGCCACCACGGCCGGCTGTGTTGCTTATGAGCAGCCGCTCGACCATGAAATCCAAGTTTTCTCACTCCCCGCTTAATTGTCATAGTACCTGCAGTGGATCCTGATGCAGTCTGGAGTTCCTGTGTGATGGTCTGGATAGATGTCTGTCTACTACACATTACGACCCTCTTCAACTGTCGGCGGTCTTCGTCAGTCAACAGACGAGGTCGGCTTTTGTGCTGTACGTGTCCCTTCACGTTTCCACTTCACTATCACACCGGAAACAGTTGACCTAGGGACGTTTAGGAGTGTGGAAATCTCGCGTACAGATGTATGACACAAGTGACACCCAACCGCCTAATCACATTCGAAGACCGTGAGTTCCGCGGAGCGCCCCATTCCGGTCTCTCACGATGTCTAATGACTACTGAGGTCGCTGATATGGAGTAACTGTCAGTAGGTGGCAGCATAATGCACCTAATATGAAAAACGTACGTTTTTGGGGGTATCCGGATACTTTTGATCACATAATGTATAGCACAAAGATAGGTTGAACGTTGGAGTAGCTTTCATAGCAACAAAAAATAAGATACTATCTAGTGAAACTAGTATATATGTAGAATGCGAAATAATTTGGGCGAAGGTAAGTGCTAAAGGTGGATTAAACATGATCATCGGATGCCTTTTAGTATATATGTAGAATGCGAAATAATTTGGGCGAAGGTAAGTGCTAAAGGTGGATTAAACATGATCATCGGATGCCTTTATACATCCTCTGTCTCCGCAGCAGCAATGACGGAAAAGTTGAGGGGAAAATTGGAGAATATTCAAGAAAATTTTCGCTCCTTTTATAGTTTTAGGTGGGAAAATGAGGTCATCGGTCCCTAGGCTTACACACTACTTAATCTAACTTACGCGGAGGACAACACACACACCCATGCCCGAGGGAGGACTCGAACGTCCAACGGGGGGGGGGGGGGGGTAAACCGCGTGGACCGTTCCAAGGCGCCCTTAGACCGAGCGGCCAGTTTTAGGTGGAGATTTTAATCTACCAGCTATAGACTGAGAGGCACAAGTGATAGGACAGATAGTAGGGACAGAGAATCAAGTGAAATTGTTCTAACTGCTTTACCAGAAAGTGCCTTAATCAGACAACCGACTAGTGGAATTAACATCTTAGACCTGCTACTGACAAACAGAGCCGAACTTTTCGACTCAGTTAGCGTGGAACAGACAGTCAGTGATCATGAGGCCGTTACAGCATCGCTGAATACGGCTGTAAATAGGAATACAAAGAAAGGCAGGGATACCTGTTTAGCAAGAGCGACGAGAGACGGGATTCAGATTACCTGGCACCTCAACACAAAAAATTTTATTCTAGCACTGACAATGTTGAGCTCATTGGACAAAGTTAAGAACTACCACAGAATACGTTGGAGGCAGGTACGTACAGGGCAAATTTGTGAGGGACGGAAAATACCCAACGTGGTTCGACAACCATGTTACACGTTTGCCACGAAGGCAAAGAGAGCTTCGCTGCAAATTTAAATGTAGCCACAGAATAACAAACAAAAACTGAACGAAGCGAAATTAGCGGGGCTTGCGTGGGGCGATCAGCGAAATCGAAAGTAAAACCGAAAGTAAAACCGATTTGCCAAAAAGTCCTAAGAAGTTTTGGTCTTACGTTAAACCAGTAAACCGGTCAAAGCCATCTTTCCAGACACTCTGTGGCCATAATGGCATTGAAATGGATGATATGAAAGTAAAGACCGAAGTACTGAACATCTTTTTCCAAACGCGTTTCACGAAGGAAGATCGCAGTATAGTTCCTCTTTTAAACCGCCGCACGAATGACAAAATGACAAATATCAAAATAAATGACCAAGGAATAGAAAAGCATCTGAAAACGCACAACAGAGGAAAGGCCACTGCAGCTGACGGGGTACCAATTAAATTCTACACAAAGTACGCGGAGGAACTTGCCCTTCTGCTAGAAGCAGTGTAACGTATATCCAGAGGACCGAAGCGTCCCTAATTGGTGGAAAAAAGCACGTATCATTCAGGTTTTCAAGAAGAGTCGTCGAACAGACGCACAGAACTTTAGACCTATACCTCTGACGTCGGCCCGCTGTAAGTTTCGGGAGATGGTTTATGCTCGCGTATTATGACATTTCTGGAGACTGAAACTCGAAACTGTAGGATTCAACATGGATCCCGAAAACAACCATCGTGTGAAACCCAGATCACTCTGACCCAGAAGGCAACAGATACGAGGCAACCAGGTAGTTGTCGTGTCCCTTGACTTCCAGAAGGCTTTTGACACAGTTCCATACTGCCACCTAACGCACTGTCAACGCGCCTATTGCTCGCAACATTGCTTGGATTTCCGTAACAGCGTTAATGAGACATTTGTATTCAACGCTTATATTATTGATGGTTACAATGTCTGTTTATACAGTGTCTATATCTTCACAGTACGATGTTCTTCAGACATGCATGTATGTCTCAAGGAACAGACACTATTCTGAATATTACAGCTGTGGTAAATATTACGAAATGGATCCGCATCCTAAGATCCCGGATTGAAGTCACGCGTTCCTGAAAATTTGTGTCGGACCAGGACTCGAACCCAATTTGTCCGCATATCGCGAGTGGTTGCCGTAACCACTTCAGCTATCCGCGCACCAAATCAAATGTTCAAATGTGTGTGAAATCTTACGTAACTTAACTGCTAAGGTCATCAGTCCCTAAGCTTACACACTATTTAACCTAAATTAGCCTAAGGACAAACACACACACCCATGCCTGAGGGAGGACTCGAACCTCCATAGGGACCAGCCGCGCATCCGCGCACCCAAACTTCCATATGTCACTGAGTTTACAACCCTTACATTGGCACATTTCGTGGTTCTCCCATAGAGAGAGACATATGTTTTATCGTCAATATAGCCCGTCGAAGCAGGGGTACATTGTTGATGGTTACAATATCCGAATTTATACCGTGTCTGTATGTGTTCAGAAAATGCGAATCCATTCTGTAGTCGTTGGAATTATTATCGACGTTTGCCCTTCTAGGCGTGTAATTCTTATTTGTATCATGTGTGTTCCTTCAGACATGCCTGTACGTCTGAAGGAACAGACAACGGTGACGGGCTGCAGCTGTATTAATATTACGAAATTTATTCGCAATTGCGAATTCTTTAATACCATCTGTATCAGGTATGGAAATATTACCTATTGGTGACATGAAATTTTGTGCTGGACTAGAACTCGAACCTGGATTTCTCGCTTATCGCGAGAGGTTGCCTTAACGATCTCGGCTATCTGTGCACGCTTTCCGGACCGATCCAAACGTCTGTTTTGCCACACTGTCTACGGCCCTATTGCTCGCTACATTACTTGATTTACCTGAAGTCCCGCAACACGGTTAATGAGACAACCGTGTTCAACGTTAGTCTTATTATTGTTGTTTGCCCGTCTAGGCGTGTAAAAAACATTTACTCGAATTTAAGTTGAGCCAGCCAGCTGCTAGTCTTTGCAGCAGGCGCTGATCGTCTACAAGGCTCTCCGTGTGACGTATCAATTTTCAAAAGATGTCACCTTCCAATATACAACTTCATTGCATGCGAATAGCCTCACAGGAGCACGACGTAACCGGCCAGGTCATTTCTGCACAGCGTGAAACCGAACTCTACCAATATTGTTTCGAAGGTTGTTCAGGGACATTATTCTGAGTACTTTCGTCTCCAGTGGCTCCTTATAGAGCAATTACATTTCGTTTCATTTAATATCCTTATATATTTCTGCATGTATATTTGACTGAAAATACCTACATGACAGTACGTAATACGACGACGTTCGCTGTCTGTCTTGAAAACAAACTTATTCTAGTCAACCACAGGACTTGCAGTTGACAAAAGTAACTTAACAATTCACCCTAATGCTTGCATTCAGTACTGCTTGGTACCTTATCGATTTTGTTTATCTATCAGCGTTACTTTTGTGTGGACAGTGATACAAAGCAGTATGGATAGGTTTACACACTGAGAGTTCACTGATATTCACCTCGTATATGGGATCACTGAATGCAGTGGAAAAGCGGCGCATTGCTGTTACACTGAGCGATTGCTACAGCAATGGCAGAACATCAACATTCTGCACTATCTGCGTGTTTTTGCATTACATTGTGTTTTGTGTAGTATATTAGTAATAGATGAAGGAGAGTTCGAGTGCGAACAAAAGCGGTTTGTCTATGTCAGTGTCACGAGGGGCCGAAAGCTCCCCCGCTCCCCCCACCATGCCACCATGCTGAGGACGGGTTCAATTCCCAGTACTGCCAGGGAATTTTCCTTGATGGAAGGACTCGATCGGAGTGTATGACAATTGTGATGACAATTGAGGAGCAGCCGGACTAAGAGGTTGCAGCTCCAAGGTCTAAGAAAAGCCAGGAGTGCAGTATGCTGATCCCTTGTCCCTCCATACCAGCCGGCCGGGGTGGTCTCGCGGTTCTAGGCGCGCAGTTTGGAACCGTGCGACTGCTACGGTCGCAGGTTCGAATCCTGCCTCGGGCATGGATGTGTGTGATGTCCTTAGGTTAGATAGGTTTAAGTAGTTCTAAGTTCTAGGGGACTGATGACCACAGCTGTTAAGTCCCATAGTGCTCAGAGCCATTTTTTGAACCTCCATACCATATCCAATGATGAAACCATTGGTTGAGGATGGCACAGCTGTCAGTCGAAAACCGCTTGGTCTTCAGGGCCTGATCATGCGGTTTCATTTTTTTTTTTCAGAATCCGTGTTCTGTATCTACTATATATAAAGAGTGGTCCATTGATCGTGACCGGGCCAAATATCTCACGAAATAAGCATGAAGCGAAAAAACTACAAAGAACGAAACTTGTCTAGCTTGAAGAGGGAAACCAGGTGGTGCTATGGTTGGGCCGTTACATGGCGCTGCCATAGGTCAAATGGATATCAAATGCGTTTTTCTAAGTAGGAACCCCCCATTTTTATTACATATTCGTGTAGTACGTAAAGAAATATGAATATTTAGTTGGACCAGTTTTTTCGCTTTGTGGTACATGGCGCTGTAATAGTCACAAACATATGGCTCACAATTTTAGACAAACAGTTAGTAACAGGTAAGTTTTTAAAATCAAAATACAGAACTTAGGTAGGTTTGAACATTTTAATTCGGTTGTTCCACTGTGATACATATACTTTTGTGAACTTATCATTTCTGCGAACGCATGCTGTTACAGCGTGATTACCTGTTCGCGCATGTTGTCAGGCGTTGTCGGTGAATCACGATAGCAAATATCCTTCAACTTTCCCCACAGAAAAAAATCCGGGGACGTCAGATCCGGTGAACGTGCAGGCCATGGTATGGTGCGTCAACGACCAATCCGCCTGTAATGAAATATGCTATTCAATACCGCTTCAACAGCACGCGAGCTATGTGCCGGACATCCATCATGTTGGAAGTACATCGCCATTCTGTCATGTAGCGAAATATCGTGTAGTAACATCGGTAGAACATTACGTAGGAAATCAGCATACATTGCACCATTTAGATTGTCATCGATAAAATGGGGGCCAATTATCCTTCCTCCCATAATGCCGCATCATACATTAACCCGCCAAGGTCGCTGATGTTCCACTTGTCGCAGCCATCGTGGATTTTCCGTTGCCGAATAGTGCCTATTATGCCGGTTTACGTTACCGCTGTTGGTGAATGACGCTTCGTCGCTAAATAGAAAGCGTGCAAAAAATCTGTCATCGTCCCGTAATTTC
Source organism: Schistocerca americana (assembly GCF_021461395.2). NCBI lineage: Eukaryota > Metazoa > Arthropoda > Insecta > Orthoptera > Acrididae > Schistocerca > Schistocerca americana. The sequence continues at coordinate 734,442,541 of NC_060121.1, read as the reverse complement.
TCTTGTGCCCAATGGCAGAACTGAACACGACGGCCGGCCGAGGTGGCCGAGCGGTTCTACGAGCTACAGTCTACAACCACGCGACCGCTACGGTCGTAGGTTCGAATCCTGCCTCGGGCATGGGTGTGTGTGATGTCCTTAGGTTAGTTAGGTTTAAGTAGTTCTAAGTCTAGGGGACTGATTACCTCAGAATTTAAGTCCCATAGTGCTCCGAGCCATTTGAATCATTTTTTGTACACGACGTTCAAAGTCGTCGCCATGCAATTCCTGGTGCATAGAAATATGGTACGGGTGCAATCGATGTTGATGTAGGATTCTCAACACCGATGTTTTTGAGATTCCCGATTCTCGCGCAATTTATCTGCTACTGACGTGCCGATTAGCCTCGACAGCAGCTAAAACACCTACTTGGGCATCATCATTTGTTGCAGTTCGTGGTTGACGTTTCACATAACGTAACTATCCGGCGAACGGTCCGGACACTTGGATGATGTCGTCCAGGATACCAAGTAGCTTACATAGCACACGCCCGTTGGGCATTTTGATCAGAATAGCCATACATGAACACGATATCGACCTGTTCCGCAATTGGTAAACGGTCCATTTTAACACGGGTAATGTATCACGAAGCCAATACCGTCCGCACTGGCGGAATTTTACGTGATACCACGTACTTATACTTTTGTGACTATTACAGCGCCATATATCACAATGCAAAAAAAGTGGTCCAACTAAAACATTCATATTTCTTTACGTACTACAAGAATATGTAATAAAAAGGGGAGTTCCTATTTTAAAAAAACGCAGTTGATATCCGTTTGACCTATGGCAGCGCCATCTAGCGGGCCAATCATAGCGCCATCTGGTTTCCCCCTTCAAGCTAGACGAGTTTCGTTCTTTGTAGATTTTTCGTTTCATGCTTATTTCGTGAGATATTTGGCCCGGTCACTATCAATGGAATATAGATATATGAGTTCACATACAGGTGTCCCTTGGATTTATTTGCAGAATATGGACGACCTCTGGATGGCTATAAATGAACTTTCCAATAGGATAATAACAGCTGTTTAGCAACATAAACAAAAGCGTAATAAACTGCCTGACAAGAAAAGTGAAGCACCAGTAGGCACTGTCATATGTTAGTGTTTGACATCGTACACACACACACAAACCATCGCCGTGTTCGTAAATTATTAAAGTTGCAATTCTCTGTGGCAGGTAGAATGGCTACCAGAGTACATTAGCGCGCTTCATGTTAAGTATTGTAACCAGGTGCGTTGGCTGCATAAAGCACATGAATAGTGTCAGATGCTGAGTGATCACTGTGAAGGACAGTGAGGTGCCACGTACTCGTGTGAGACATTGCCATCGGCATCTGACGGAGCTTTAAAGGGGCCCCATTATGGGTCTCCATTTACGCAATAACCAAATAAGTGATCCATTGATCCATTCAGATGTGATAGTGGTCTGATGTTGGGCTGTATGGGAAAGCAAAGCCAGGTATACTAGATGTCAGGACCCCAGTCGACCACACCTGTCACAAGGAAGGATATCCATATTCTACACAAAGCCCCCCATAACCATTTGCACCTACCATCCTAGAACAAATAATTGACTTCCTGCAACATTCTGTGCCGCCCCTTTCTATGTCAGAGACTAGCAACGGTCAGACTAGGGAATGATTGTCCATTGTGTAGGCCGCAGTTAGCATTACAATACAAATGGCTGCACCTGGAGTGCTTCCATGACCAAGAAGCATACACTACTGATGAATGACGTAGCATTGTGTTCTGGGGTTACACGCGTATCTGCATTACCTTGAATGACCATCGTTGGCGAGTATGGCGGCAATCTGAGAAGAGGTCTCATTTTCCCAGTATCTTGGAGTGGCACACCGGTGCTCATACGGGCCTCATGTTGTGGGGAGCCATCGTGTAAGATTTCAGGCCACAGACTGAGGGAACTGTATTGGTAGAGTGGCACATCATCACATGTTACCTCTCAAGTGGCAGAGTAATAGTGCCATTTTTGAACAGGACAGTACTCGTCCGGACATGGCATGTGTCTCTATGACTATCTGTGTGATGTTGAGGTACTTCCATGGCCAACAAGGTCCCTAGATATGTATTCAACAGAACATGTGAGGGAGCAGCCCAGACATCAACTCCTATCCAGTACCAGCATCTGGGGCATCAAGAACTCGTTACGACAGTAGTGGGGCACTTTGTCTCAGGACAGGATGTAGTGGCCTTATGACACCCTTCGCAAGCAAATCAGTGCAAGCATCCACACCAGAGGGAGTCCAGTGTCATGCTGATAACTGTGCTCAAACTGCCAACTTTTTTGTAAATTTTACTCGATTTTCATTTCTTTTCTTACTCCCCCCCCTCCCCCCCCCCCCCCCATTTGGGTGCTTCACTTTTTTGTCAGCCAGTGCACATGGTAATATGCTATGTGGGTTTGTAGTGCATATATACATTTCATAGTTTTCTTTCCTGCTGTTGGTCCTGACGATGAGAGAAAGATTGTACATCGATCATGTTCAACAATACTGGGCGTCCCCTCATATGGCTATCTGTGGGAACACTTAAGGTACCCAAGAACTGTGTCGAACATGATCATTTGGTGGTTCAGGTGTTACAATATAGGGAGGCATAATGTTGCAAATGCATACTGACCTTGAAATTTTTAAACACAGCACACTCACTGGTCACCGTTGTTGTGATTCCTTACCCTTTCCCCATACTCAGCTTTCCAGGGGTGCATTCAACCCTGACATCATTTTATGATGACAATGCGTCATCTCAACGAACAACGCCGGTGAAGAAGCCCTCGGAATGAGAGGATTTTCAGCAAATGGACTGGCTTAGATGTTTCGACAGCTAAAATCCCATTGAGCACGACTTGAATGCGGTGGGTGGAATATCGTAGAACGTCCAAAGGCACCAACGTCCATCCACAGTTGTCAATCGCGCTGGTGATGGTGTGGAAACTGTACCACAAGAACTCCTTACCAACGATGTGGCCAGCATGAGAAAAGTTCCAGAGCATGCATTGCCATCTGTGGATATCATTAAGGACTGGGCCTCATCTTTTACATTGTCCAGGGGTCTCTTATGAATTGTAATGACTTCAGCATAATTATAAAGGTGTCTTTTTTGTACACCTCACTGGGTATTTCTTTCAGTTACCATTTGTACTACACTGTAGCAGTTCTTTGTATGTATGGTCCAATCAAGCTATGTAACTTGGATGTGACACATCATACGAAAGTTACTTTTGTCCTTACGTTTCGCACGCCAATTTGTTGGTAGATATAAAGGGCCGATTTTCCGTTTTAACAGACTTATTTCCACCACCTTGAATTATTTAAATAGCATAAGTGTGCTACATCCGCCAGAAATGTGGCAACGCTGCCTGGTGGGTGATGAGGGTGAAGGTGAGGGTGGAGCTGATTGTGAGGAAGGAGAGGGGAGGGTGGAGGGTTAGAGACGGTGGAGGTAAGGGAAGAGGTAAGTGCGGCGGGGGAGGGGGCAAGGGGATGAGTTGGACCCTCGTGATGCTGATGTAGGTGGACCTTTCGTTTACACTCGAATTCCTCTCCTCTTCGTCCACTACTTCGAGTGGTTATTACGGCCCCTTTCGCAGCTGTTAACGAATTTTCATAGCAGGAAAGTAAAGTGGCGCATCAAACCGAATAAATCATTTGCATTTTCAACTTCTCGGAGCGTAATGAATAGTCCGTTTTCGATTTAAAAATGCTCTTGATGCATGTGAGCTCTTCTTGCGAATTGTCTTTATCGGACAGACAGTGCGCCCTATGCACTAAGGTCTTAAGGACACCTATGGTCTGTGAAGGGCGATGGCAGCTACTGGCATGAAGATATAGATTTGTGTGTGTCAGTACAGTCAACACACACAAGTTGTGATATACAGTGCGCCCTATGCGCTAAGGTCTTAAGGACACCTACGGTCTTCAAAGACCATAGGTGTCCTTAAGACATTAGTGCATAGGGCGCACTGTATATCCGATAAAGACAATTTGCAAGAAGAGCTCACATACCTCAAGAGCATTTTTAAATCGAATGGATTTTCATCGCAATAAGTTCGTAGAGCATTCAATGCAAAACCTAGAATGCAGGTATGTGATGGGGAAGAAGATAGTAATTCCTTCATATCTAGTGTGTTTTTGCCCTATGTGGGTGCTCTTTCCTCGAAGATAGGCTGTATTCTCGAGAAACACTACGTTAAGGTGATCTTCCGGCCCGCCACGAAGATTGCAGCTTTACTCGGCTCTGTGAAGGACGATTTAATGCTTCGTAAAGCGGGTGTGTATCAGATTCCTTGCGGAAATTGTGAGGAGTCGTACATAGGTCAAACAACACGAACCGTTCATGAGAGATGTGTGGAGCATCCAAGATACACACGCTTATTACAGCCAGACAAGTCAGCTGTGGCCGAACATTGTACTGATGCAGGGCATTCCATGAATTACAGTGATGTGAAGATCTTAACATTCACCTCTTCCTTTTGGGATCTGTCTTCAAGGAAGCTATAGAGATTAGATTAGCTAACAATTTAATAAATATAGATAATCGAATAAATCATAATCACATTATTATTCTATAACGAACCACTGGAGACACGGGTCCCTTATTCCAAAATATTCAGGAAATATCCTAGAACAACCTTCGAAATTTTGTCGACTGAATTCTGGTTCATCCTGGATATCGTTAACAGCAGTGGGCCTACTACAAAATCATGAGGCACGCTGGACGCCACCTCGGCTGTTGATGATGCCTCCCCATTATAACGACATTGTGAGTACGCCCAGTAAGATGTCAGACGCAACATGTTCTGGCCTGCTGTTCTGTGCTTTCGATTTTTCCCCATCCATCTCGTTCCAGAGTCTTCCATGCAGCTGCAGCCGTCAGTGCCCAACACAAGCCGAAACCCCCCAAAGTAACGGTCTATTCGCCGAAGTCTGTAGTTTGCCTCACCGTGACCGACAAATCGACTTTTAAAAGTGAGCTAGTTGCGTGAAACGCTGCTGCATGCATCCGTTTGCACACTGCGTGCCTCCTCACTGTCACTGTAAAAAAAGATAGTGCGGTTTGGGCGCAGTTTTCATCAAATTGTAATTACTGAACTACAGTCGCATTCTTTGGCTCTTAACACTGCTCTTTGTTCAGCTCGTTCTACAATGACGGCAACTTCGTAAAAGCAATGTTACGTCTGCTGGAAGAACCGTAAGGAAGATACAAAATGTTTATTAATGATGTGCACCGGCCAATAGCTTGAAATTTATAAGAAAGAGCCCAAGTTTAGTGTCGACGCTGGGACGTGTGCCAGGAACTTTCATGCACATATGAGGGTCACTCCAAAAGAAATGCACACTATTTTTGTAAAAATACAGTTTTCATTCTGCATGTGTGAAAGTTTTACAGTGTGTAGATACCTCCTTCCCGCTTGTTTTCAAACTTAGTTCAACCTGTTCCCGTGAGTGGCGCCGTCACAGCATGTCTTCAAGATGGCTGCTACACTTGGCGTTCGTCAGAAGCAACGTGCTGTTATAGAATTCCTGTGCTATGAAAACGAGACAGTGGGAAACATCCACAAGAGGTTGAAGAAGGTGTATGGAGATGCTGCTGTCGATCGCAGTGCAGTTAGTCGGTGGGCAAGCAGGTTACGTGAATAAAGCGGGCACGGCAATATTGAGGATTGTCCTCGCAGCGGCAGGCCTCGTACTGCACACATTCCAGACAATGTGCAGAGGGTTAACGAATTGGTGACTGCTGACAGACGCATCACAGTGAACGAATTGTCACGCTATGTTGGGATAGGGGAAGGAAGTGTGTGCAGAATACTGAAAGTGTTGGCGTTAAAAAAGGTTTGTGCCAGGTGGGTTCGCAGGATGTAGACAGTGGCTCACAAAGAAACAAGAAAAACGGTATGCAGCGAACTTTTGGAACAGTACGGGAATTGTGGAGATGAATTTCTTGGAAGAATCGTGACAGGTGATTAAACATGTCTCCATCATTTTTCACCAGAGACGAAGAGGCAATCAATGGAGTGGCATCATGCAAATTCACCTGAGATAAAAAATTCAAAACCGCACCTACTGCTGGAAAAGTTATGGTTACGGTGTTTTTCGATTACGAAGGACTCTTGCTTGTGGACATCATGCCAAGTGGAACCACCATAAATTCTGATGCATATGTGACGACACTGAAGAAACTTCAAGCTCGACTGAGTCGTGTTCGACCACATCGGCAAAAGCAGGATGTTTTGCTGTTGCATGACAATGCACGGACGCATGTCAGTCAAAAAACCATGGAAGCGATCACAAAACTCGGATGGACAACACTGAAACACCCGCCTTACAGTCCTGACCTGGCTCCATGTGACTATCATCTATTTGCGAAACTGAAAGACTCTCTTCGTGGAACATGGTTTGAAGATATGACTCCCTTGTGCACGCTGCCAAACAGTGGCTCCAACAGGTTGGTCCAAAATTTTACCATCCGGGTATTCAGGCGCTGGTTCCAAGATGCCGTAAGGTAGTTGAGAGGGAAGGAAATTATGTGGAGAAATTAAAATATTGTTCCTACACACTGTAAAACTTTCAAACATGTAGAATAAAAGATGGATTTAAAAAAAATTGTGTGCATTTCTTTTGGAGTGACCTTCGTATATAGCATGTTGTACATGTTAGCGGTGTTTCTGTTTTGATGATTACATGTGGGTAGTTAAAATAAAGTGTCGCATCAGGACTTGGATCCACTTACTTGCCGTACACGAGAAGTGCGTTACCAATTGTGCTTTCCTAGCACGTCCGCTGCACCGGCTCAAAGCCTCAAGCAGCTGCAGGGGTCACCTTGTCGGTCCTTATCCGTGTCACTTGTTTCGTTAGCACAACTGACACACTGTCTGCGACGGACAAGTACTGGATGGTTATAATTAAACTTTGGCTACTTGACAGGACCCCCCATGAAAAACGAGTGTTCGTAGGACAATGAAATTTTGTGGAAACATATATAAGTACGCGGGGAAGAGAAACGTGACGCGGTAACAAAAGTATGTAAGCGGAGCAGACACGTACGAGGGACCAGTCTGGCGAAGATATGGGCTGCAAATGGGAAAATCCTTTGAGATAAGCGACTTCGGTAAAGGCAGATTATTATTACGCAGAGCCTTTGAACGAGTGTCTCGAAAATGGCGAAGCTGGTCGAATGTTCACGTGCTACTGTCGTGAGTATCTACGGGAAGAGGAAGAAGAATGGTGAAACTACCACTGGCCGCTAAATGGTTGGACGTTCACGACCGTTGACAGAACGTGGGGTTCGGAGGCTTGTCTTATCTGAAAAGTACGACTGATGGCGATCTTTGACATCTCTGCTGAAAGAGCACAATGCTGGTGCATGTAGAATTGTTTCGGAGTACACCTTTCACAGTACATTGTTGAACATGGAGCTTCGCAGCAGATCATCCTTGCGTGTCCACATGTCGATCCAACGACATCGTCAATCACGATTGCAGTGGGCACGGGACCATCGTGATTCGACAATCGATCAATGGAAAAGTGTCTGCTCTTCGGGTGAATCACATTGTTGCTGTACTAGGTCGCTGGCCGTCTCCACAAACGCCTTCTTAGAGGTGTGCGGTGGCTGAAGACGTGCAGCGCGCCACGGACGCAGCCTGGTGGGAGCAATACGAAGCTACGGAAGACATTTTCCTGCGCTTGAATGGGGCCTGTGGCAGTAATCGAAGACACGCTGACCGCTGCAAACCACCGGCATCCCTTCACGCTTGATGTCTTCCTCGACAGCGATGTCATCTTTCAGCAGTACATCTGTCCATGTCTTTGGAGCCAGAACCGTGCTACGGTGGTCTGAGGAGCGTTATAGTGAACTCACGTTAATGTCTCGGCCACCAAATTCCCTGAGGTAAATCCTACGGAACCCATCTGGGTCGCTATAGGGCGCCATCACCGCGTACGCAATCAGCGGTCCGTTATTTACGCGAATTACATGACTTATGCGTGGACATTTAATGTCACATACCTCCAAAAAAGTACCAAAAAGCTGTCGGATCCCTGATGCGCAGAATCAGTGATGTATTTCGTTCCAAAGACGGACAAACAAACTATTAAGCAGGTGGTCATAATGTTTTGGCTCATCAGTGCAATAAGCAAATTCAGATGGATGAAGACTGAAGTAGTTATGCAGAGATAAGGAGGCTTGCACAGGATAGAGAAGCACGGAGAATTGCATTAAACTAGATTTTGAACTGAAGACCACGACAACAATAGTCAAGTTTAAGTTACTCTTCAACAGTTTGTATAAACCAAGTTATTGAGCGATAAAGGTGTGGATGAACTAAGCGCTTTTATGCTCGAGAAACATGCTTATGAAACGTACAGTTTTCGGTAGTTTATTCTGAGCCGGCCGATGTGACCGAGCGGTTCTAGGCGATTCAGTCCGGAACCGTGCTGCTGCTACGGTCGCAGGTTCGATTCCTGCCTCGGGCGTGGATGTGTGTGATGTCCTTAGGTTAGTTAGGTTTAGGTAGTTCTAAGCCTAGGGGACTGATGACCTCAGATGTCAAGTTCCATAGTGCTCAGAACCACTTGAACCATTTTTTAGTTTATTCTCCACTTTGGTGTCAACGTATGTACTCACAGGTTAGACAAATTATAAAATAATTATCTGCCGTATTTGTCAAAGCCTAATCCAGGAACTGACTAGTTTATGTCTAGTAACCTAATGAAAACTGTAAAACGGGAACTGGGTATAGCGAACTGCGCATGTTTTAAGGCGACCCCTCCGACCTGTCAGTACCCGCTTTGCTCAACGTTTTACCGAAAGTAAATCGAGGTGATACAGCAGCTTATCAGGCCGTGTCATAGCCCACGGTAATCAAACGCAGAAACAACTGTGACACCCACGGTAATCAAACGCAGAAACAACTGTGATACCCACGGTAATCAAATGCAGAAACAACTGTGACACCCACGGTAATCAAACGCAGACACAACTGTGACACCCACGGTAATCAAACGCAGAAACAACTGTGACACCCACGGTAATCAAACGCAGACACAACTGTGACACCCACGGTAATCAAACGCAGAAACAACTGTGATACCCACGGTAATCAAATGCAGACACAACTGTGACACCCATGGTAATCAAACGCAGAAACAACTGTGATACCCACGGTAATCAAACGCAGACACAACTGTGACACCCACGGTAATCAAACGCAGACACAACTGTGACACCCACGGTAATCAAATGCAGAAACAACTGTGACACCCACGGTAATCAAACGCAGACACAACTGTGACACCCACGGTAATCAAACGCAGAAACAACTGTGACACCCACGGTAATCAAACGCAGAAACAACTGTGACACCCACGGTAATCAAACGCAGAAACAACTGTGATACCCACGGTAATCAAATGCAGAAACAACTGTGACACCCACGGTAATCAAACGCAGACACAACTGTGACACCCACGGTAATCAAACGCAGAAACAACTGTGACACCCACGGTAATCAAACGCAGACACAACTGTGACACCCACGGTAATCAAACGCAGAAACAACTGTGATACCCACGGTAATCAAATGCAGACACAACTGTGACACCCATGGTAATCAAACGCAGAAACAACTGTGATACCCACGGCAATCAAACGCAGACACAACTGTGACACCCACGGTAATCAAATGCAGAAACAACTGTAACACCCATGGTAATCAAACGCAGACACAACTGTGACACCCACGGTAATCAAACGCAGAAACAACTGTGACACCCACGGTAATCAAACGCAGACACAACTGTGACATTCGGTAGCACTAAAAATTATGCCTGGTGGCCTTACCTGCACCTGAAGATTTTGTGGCTGATTATGAGTCGGGATGGAGCCGACGTGTGGTTCTTGTGAACGGATCTGTAGAGCCGAGGCTAGATACTGGTTCGTTTTTCGATTAGCTGCCAACTTTTCCTTCCCGTGATGGATGTTTTCGATAACCCGCTTCACGCAGTTGGTTTGTGGATCGCAGATAATGCAGTATTTTCACCAAACACGTCAGTGTTTCCGGCGGTCACACAAGTAAGAAACCTGTATCGGTCGCGTAAGATAGCGCGCTAGCAACAACAAATCTACCAGTTGGGCGGTGCTTTAAAATTACATTTTGTCAGCAACTGACGTGGTACATTGATACTCGACCTAATCTGTGTATAGTTTCTGAATTTCTGCAGAAGATTTACACATACCAATTTCGTACATTGCTGATATCATCAGAAAATGACTTGCGAAGTGTCCGCATTGCTTGTCATTCTCTTGTAAGTCCCAATGTCCGTCTTTCGTAAATAGAGCTTAGAATGTATCTTCGAGCAGGAGGTGGGAGTTTTGAAGTGCAATTCATATTTTGTCTCCTGTTACAGCTAGCGTTCTTTAACACATAAATCTTAGAGACGAACTCACGTTCTCAAAGTTTACAAAGACGACGGTAAGTCCCGCTAGAGAAACTATGACACATAGGAAAATGACTGGAGACCGATTACGGATTTGACTCTCGCAGTCCTTGAGAGGTTTCAACTGATGGAAAATATAAGCGAGGTTTGCCAGTTTTATAGTATTTGGCAGTGTTTTCGTCGATGCTGTAAGATGCTGTCAGTATGTTTTGCGTAAATCAACAAGCTATAACTTTGTGTTATCCTGTTTTATTTAACGTTAGACTGCAAATTTCGATTCAATCTGGTTCATTTATATATCTGCTAAGAGTCGCCGTGTGGATTTTCTCTGGTGTTTCGAAAGATATTTGCAGGTTTTGTTTCTGCACTGTGTAGCGGGAGTCATCCAAAACAAATATTTCTCATCAAGTCTTTCATGCCCCATGTCGAAGAAAAGTGTCCATTTGTTTCGCGTTAGGAACAAAATGATTCATAAAGGAGAATTTTACGTGCCCGATCGATAGAACGGTTCAAAACTGGTCTAGTGCGATATTCGGTTTATCGATGTGTATTTACAGGGACACTAAAACATGACGCGTAACCAGCACTCAGCGGCGGCAGAGCAGCGACATAGACTGTGGCGACTGCACCATGTAAATATCGAGCTGTTAGCCACTTCTCGCCTCAGATACTCACTACGCAAACATTTACAAAACGTTCCCACACTTGAACACGAGATCTACTCTAGTCGCAGACAGACCGGATACAAAGATCACTTCTCGGAGGTAGTGGTGGCGTCAGGAGTGCATTCGACCAGCAAATTTCACTAACATTGCCAAAACCGGTGTACAACAACGCCGGCACAGTTCAGAATCCGGAAAAAGACAAAAAGGGAAAGAAGAAGAAGCGTTAAAGTAGCCATTATCAAAAGCTTTATCTAAAACTATGATGTTGCGAAAGTAGACTTGCATTTCATCTATCTATGACGGACGAATCATCATTAATGTTGCGTGATGCGCTCGTTCCAGAGGCAGCTGCGGAAGGTGTTGTGGGGTATGTTGGACGCGAAGTACACCCCCTTTAAGGTCCTTCCCTCTATTCCGCAGGTTCCTCCAGGAGCGTCACAGCAAGTGAGCTCTTCCGAGATTGCTACAGCTCCTGCCTTCAGGAAATTAGCGACAAATCGGAGTCGTAAGCTTTCACGTTGGTGTGTCGTTACTGGAACATCACACCGTCACGTAGTGTATCTTTGGAACAATCTGCTGTCAAGAAGGGTGAGAGGAAATTATCTTCCGGTGACATTGGGCGTGTAAAGCGAACACTAACACTCCAATAGCAAACATACAGACAAAGGGAAGGCCTTCAAAAGTGATCCAAAAATCCTCAGATTCGGAGGACGATGGTGCAGCCCTGTACATAACGACAGTGACCTGGAAATACATCTAGGACAGTATCCAGATGATGAGGATACAAGCTGCATTTTTTGCGAGGATCTCTTTTCTGAGAACTCTAGGGGAGAATTTTGGGTCAAGTGTTTTAGAGTGCAATACGTCGGCACATGGTAAATGTGCAGATGCTGAAACAGGTACGTACACTTGTGACTATTGCAGATAGACACTTTTCTTTCATAAAATACTGTCGTGTGTTTTTCTGTATTTTGAACCATAAACACTTACATTGCTCTGAATTCATGTCATCTTATGAGTGTATGTTTCGTGGTTACAGCACTGGACTCGCACTCGGGAGGACGACGGTTCAAAACCGCGTCCAGCCATCCTAATTTAGGTTTTCCGTGATTTCCCTAAATCACTGCAGGCAAATGCCGGGATGGTTCCTTTGAAAGGGCACCGCCAACTTCCTTCCCCATCCTTCCCTAGTCCGTCGGGATCGATGCCCTCGCTTATTGGTCCCCTCCCCCAAATCAACCAATCCATTGCAGGTAAGTCGATACCTGACATATTATTACTCATTTTATTGCTATTTTATAGCCTTTTCGATGTAGTCCATAATTGGACTCTGCCGAGCTACACCACAAATTTACAGTCCTCGCCAATTAAGCTATTTTCTACAATCTTTACTTCGAGCCTGTTTATCTTAACCTAACTGTTAGAAAGTCAACATGTTTCAGAATTTCTTTAATGTGTATTGCATTTGAAATGTTCAACAATCATGACAAATACTTTTTGATGAAAGTGGTAGCCCGTGGTTGGATCATTTCCTCTACTTACTTTCGTCAACGAAATTTCATTTAACTTAAAATTCGATTCGAAAGTTTTTGTATCTCCATCCGTCAAAATGGTGTAACCTTTCATACGAGATCCATTTTCAACGTATTTGGTGCAGTTGAAGAAGATTAATGTCACTGAAAAATCTTGCCTTTTGGTGACTAGATTAGGGTGGAAATCCGAGAACTTTACACACTAATTATATGTTCTGGGAAAACCAACACGGCTGTATTAAGTCACTTTCGCTACGGGGATCCTAATCAACTGTCCATGGGACGAGTGCTGTTTTATCAGCACCTCTTTGGTGTTCTAGCTGCTGGAAATGGAGCATCATACACTGAGGTGACAACAGCCGTGGTATACCTCCAGAAAACAATGTTGGACCCCCTTTTTCCAGGCGTAGTGCAGCAACTCGACGTGGCATGGACTAAACAAGTCTCTGGACGATCCCTGCAGAAATACTGAGCCATGCTGAATCTACAGCCGTCCATAATTGCAAAAAGTATTGCCGGTGCAGGATTTTGTGCAGGAAATGACCTCTCGATTATTTCCCATAAATGCTTGATTGGTAGCCAAGTCATTCACTCGAATTGTCCAGAATTTTCTTTAAACCAGTCGCGAACCATTGTTGCATGCTCCACGAATGGCTGCATATGGTCTCCAAGTGGCCGAACATAACCATTTACAGTCAATGATCGGTTCAGTTGGACCGGAGAACCCAGTCCATTCCACGCAAACACAGCCCACACCATTCAAAATGGTTCAAATGGCTCTGAGCACTATGGGACTTAACATCTGAGGTCATCAGTCCCCTAGAACTTAGAACTAGTTAAACCTAACTAACCTAAGGACATCACACACATCCATGCCCGAGGAAGGATTCGAACCTGCGACCGTAGCGGTCACCCGGTTCCAGACTGAAGCGCCTAGAACCGCTCGGCCCCTCACCATTACGGAGTCACCACCAGCTGCAACATTGCTTTGTTGACAACGTGGATCCATGGCTTCGTGGGAACTACGCCACACTCGAACCCTACCATCAGTTCTTAACAACTGAAATCGGTATTCATCTGAGCAGGCCACGGCTTTCCGGTTGAGTAGGGTCCAACCGATATGGTTACGAGTTCACGAGAGGTGCTGCAAGCGATGTCGTGCTGTTTGCAAAGGCACTCACATCGGTGGCACAGCCCATTAACTTCAAATTTCGACGCACTGTCCTAACTGATACGTTCGTCGTACGTCAGACATTCATATCTACGGTTATTTCACGCAGTGTTGCTTGTCTGTTAGCACCGAAAACTATACGCAAACGCCGCTGCTCTCGGTCGTTAAGTGAAGGCCGTCGGCCACTGCATTGTCTGTGACGAGAGGTAATGCCTGAAATTTGGTATTCTCGGCACACTCTTGACACTGTGTATCTTGGTATATTGAATTCCCTAACGATTTCCGAAATGGAATGTCCCATGCCTCTAGCTCCAACTACCATCCCGCGTTCAAAGTTTTAATTCACGTCGTGCCGCCATAATCACATCGTAAACCTTTTTACATGTATCACCTGCGTACAAATGCAGCTCCGTCTATGCACTGCCCTTTTATACACTACTAGCCATTAAAATTGCTACACCACGAAGATGACGTGCTACAGACACGAAATTTAACCGACAGGAAGAAGATGCTGTGATATCCAAATGATTAGCTTTTCAGAGCATTCACACAAGGTTGGCGCCGATGGCGACACCTACAACATTCTGACATGAGGAAAGTTTCAAACCGTTTTCTCAAACACAAACAGCAGTTGACCGGCGTTGCCTGGTTAAACGTTGTTGATGCCTCGCGTAAGAAGGAGAAATGCGTACCATTACGTTTCCGACTTTGATAAAGATCGGATTGTAGCATCTCGCGATTGCGGTTTATCGTATCGCGACATCGGTGTTCGCGTTGGTAGAGATCGAATGACTGTTAGCAGAATATGGAATCGGTGGGTTCAGGAGGGTGATACGCCGTGCTGGATCCCAACGGCCTCGTATCACTAGCAGTCGAGATGACAGGCATCTTATCCCCATGGCTGTAATGGATCGCGCACTCACGTCTCGATCCCCGACTCAACAGATGGGGACGTTTGCAAGAAAACAACCACCTTCAAAAACAGTTTGACGACGTTTGCAGCTGCATGAACTATCAGCTCGAAGACTATGGCGGCGGTTACCCTTGATGTTGAATCACAGACAGGAGCGCCTGCGATGGTGTACTTAACGACGAACCTGGGTGCATGAATAGCAAAACGTCATTTTTTCGGATGAATCCAGGTTCTGTTTACAGCACACTGATGGTCGCATCAGTGTTTGGCGACATCGCGGTGAACGCACATTGGAAGCGTGTATTCGTCAACCCCATACTGGAGTATCACCCGGCGTGATGCTATGGGGTGCCATTGCTTACACATCTCGGTCACCTCTCGTTCTCACTGACGGCACTTTGAACAGTAGACATTACATTTCAGATGTGTTACGACCCGTGGCTCTACCCTTCATTTAATCCCAGCGAAACCCTACATTTCAGCAGGATAATGCACGACCGCATGTTGCAGGTCCTGTACGGGCCTTTCTGGATACAGGAAATGTTCGACTGCTGCCCTGGCCAGCACATTCTCCAGATCTCTCACCAACTGAAAACGTCTGGTCAATGGTGGCCGAGCAACTGGCTCGTCACAATACACCAGTCACTACTCTTGATGAACTGTGGTATTGTGTTGAAGCCGCATGGGCAGCTGTACCTGTACACTCCATCCAAGTTGTGTTTGACTCAATGCCCAGGCATATCAGGGCCGTTATTACGGCCAGTGTTGGTTGTTCTGGGTACTGATTTCTCAGGATCTATGTACCCAAATTGCGTGAAAATGTGATCACATGTCAGTTCTAGTGTATTTGTCCTATGGATAGCCGTTTATCATCTGCATTTCTTCACGGTGTAGCAATATTAATCGTCAGTAGTGTATCCTGTGTAGATGATACTACTTCTATCTGTATATGTGCATATCGTTATCCCGCGATTTTGTTACCTAAGTGTATTAAATTCCTTTCGATATACGGGTCCTTATCGGCTGTCCAGGGGATGAGCGCTGCTTTATCAGCACCACTCAGGTGTTGCAGCTGCTGAGAATGGAACAATGGAACATCGTACGATGAGAGCATAAAGCTGAGATTTAATACCCTGTGTGCATCTTATCACGGGCAAATGATATCAAGGCGCATGCACGAAAAGGCCTCAGGTACCTTCCCAGGGGCCGACTCGGCGTGCTGACGTGTTGCGGCGCGCCGGCGGTCGCTGCGCTGCGCAGGTGGGCCGGGTGGGTGCCGGGAATCTGCCGCCTCGGCACATTCTAGCCTGGTCCGTTTCGAAACGTCTCATGGGGGACGGGCGACGCAAAATTTGGCGGCGACCCACTCGGTGGGGCAAGGCTGCGAGAAGCGCCGCTCAATCACTGGAAAAACCCTGCACGCGCTCGCAAAGCCAGCAACAAGTTGCGTCAACAGGTCGAACACGGCGTGCCTGTTATTCCCGGCCCGGGACTTCGCGACTGAATTATTTCCTGGTCTTCCCGTATCAAGGTTTGAGGAGAGCTTCGGTATGACTCCTTAACTGAGGCAAGAGTTACATTTTCCAGTGCATCCCTTTTAATACAATTACGACGCAGTAGTAAGTTTCGCCAGAGTGTGAGCAGACTCGCTATCGTCAATAGGGGTGACCGTACATTGTCGTTGTATAGCTCACCAACACAATATAATAATGTTTGTATATTAATCTTATACTAGTAGTGAGACATTAGCGTATAATTTAATAAAATATGTCCAGATATTGCATCTGTTGGCTGAAATCACGAACGATAATAATATTGCTGCTGGCCGTTGTGGCCGTGCGGTTCTAGGCGCTTCAGTCTGGAACCGCGTGACCGCTACGGTTGCAGGTTCGAATCCTGCCTGGGGCATGTATGTGTGTGATGTCCATAGGTTAGTTATGTTTAAGTAGTTCTAAGTTCTAGGCGACTGATGACCTCAGATGTTAAGTCCCATAGTGCTCAGAGCCATTTGAACCATAATATTGCTCAAAATAAATTGATTTTAACTTTGATATAAATCCCTTTAAATTTTTCAAAAAAACACAACATATGGTAATGAGGACACATACAAAAAAACTCACCGAACAACTGCTCAGCGCCCGCATTTCGTGGTCGTGCGGTAGCGTTCTCGCTTCCCACGCCCGGGTTCCCGGGTTCGATTCCCGGCGGGGTCAAGGATTTTCTCTGCCTCGTGATGGCTGGGTGTTGTGTGCTGTCCTTAGGTTAGTTAGGTTTAAGTAGTTCTAAGTTCTAGGGGACTTATGACCACAGCAGTTGAGTCCCATAGTGCTCAGAGCCAACTGCTCAGCATCAAAAATGGTTCAAATGGCTCTGAGCACTATGGGACAACTTCTGAGGTCACCAGTCCTCTAGAACTTAGAACTACTTAAACCTAACTAACCTAAGGACATCAGACACATCCATGCCCGAGGAAGCATTCGAGCCTGCGACCGTTGCGGTCGCGCGGTTCCGTACTGTAGCGCCTAGAACCGCTCGGCCACTCTGGCCGGCTGCTCAGCATCAATCAGCAGTGCAAAATTTGGAATTACTTTACACCCAGCACCACACGCTGAACAATAAAGTACGAGTTCCGCTACACGAAAATAACATTCGTGGCATACAAAACACCACACCAAAACTCCAGACGCAAGACAACAGAGGAAAGACCACAAATTCTTCCCTGCACGCTTGTTTAATGATTCGGTCACATGACCACTCTGGGATGCAGTGCAGATACTTTGATCCTGACCACCATTTGTAATTTTTCACGCTAATTTCATATAAATACTTATGATAGAACATACAGAAATATTTGCAATCTTTTGCAATCTCTTAATAAACTCACATATATATTATTTCAACAGTTTTAAACAAATCTCAAACATATAAATCACCACGTCCGGGAATTGAGTCAAAACACTAACTTGACCTATTTTATAATACACAACTTTAAATAAATGCACATCGGAAGTTATTGGAATATTAAAAAAGGAAACGAATGCTGATAAGATCATTTATTTCTCTCGGTGGAGGATTGCATAGTTATGACACTATTTACGTACATGAACTAAACTGTTTATAACACTTGTCATATTTGTTTAATTAAAAAATTAATCTCTTCATTATATTATAGGAATTATCTTTCATCTGAAGTATCACAAGTGTGATTAGATTGCTTCAGTTGTTACAGTTTATTATAGACGATAATGGTAATAATATTAATAAACTTTTTAACTACTACAGTTTCAAACGTGGATTTATTTTCAATGAGCTCCTCCCATTGCCACAGTTCCAAAACTTTCATTGGTTTTTCTCTAGCATGCTTGTAACGAATTTTAGCACTGTCATTAAAATTATATTAGTGGCGATATTCCAAGTCACAGGCTCTCCATCTTACGTCGTCCGGCGACCGTGCCGCCGGAACACACCCCTCTTTCTGCCTGGGAAAACAACGATGACCGGTGTGCCTCGTGACTCGCTAGCCTTTCACAGTCCGTCTGACAGTTGGTCGACCCAACAAACGTTCATGCCGGCCCACTGTCGACCTTTCAAATTCAGTCCGTCCTGCGGCAGTGGAACAAGCTGGTTGTAGCGTTACAACTGTGAGTAAGTGTGCTGGGACACATTCCATACTTGCTGATAGTGATTTAGTGGATGTGGTGTAAGAGACACTACCGGTGATGACCTTTTCGTTACGTGAGGACATTAAGACCACAGTCCCCCGTGGTGCTTTTAGAGATGAGCATGATATTACATTAGCACCGGATTACACCCTTCCACATCAGACGCGTCGCCAAAATTTCGGACATTGGTCAGGGAAATTTTCTGATTATTTTGATATTAGGGACTCATGGTCTCCGGCGGCTTATTACAGAATAATTTAGTTCGTTTGATTTCTTACCCCCATTTATCTTTGTACTGCACTGAAAGTAACTGCACAATAGCACAAATGTTGAAGGTATACGGTGTGTATCTTGTTTGCCGGCCGAGGTGGCCGAGCGGTTCTAGGCGCTACAGTTTGGAACCGCGCGACAGCTACGGTCGCAGGTTCGAATCCTGCCTAGGGAATGGATGTGTGTGATGTCCTTAGGTTGCTTAGGTTTAAGTAGTTCTAGGTTCTAGAGGACTGATGACCTCAGAAGTTGAGTCCCATAGAGCTCAGAGCAATTTTTGTATCTTGTTTTTGGAAACAGCCCTCTAGCATTCACTCACGCTACTTGCTGTTGAATATTGGTAACGCGGGCTTTACACTTTCGCCTCAAGCTTGCATTCTGTATTTCTCAGTTTCGTCTTGAATTTGTTTTTCCGACACTGTTAGCAGTACGTTAACAGTGATACACAGCAATATGTGTAGGTTTACTGATAAAGAACTTGCCGATATTTTCCTCGTATACGGGGTCCACTGGATGCAATGGAACAGCGACACAACTACGCTGTACTGAACTGTTCTCGCAGCGATATCAACCACGTCACAGTACTCTTGCACTTGTCTTGAGTGTTACTGCGATATTCTATGTTTCGTGTTTTACGTTTTGATGATTGCAAAATACAGAATTTTTCATTCTTGTGAAGGTATTTTAATATTAAAAAAAGGTAACTGGAGTAACAACAAACCGAATACATCACAATAGTATTATTACTGTGTAACGTGTTAAAGAGTCATCAGAGGCTGCAGGTTCCTTGTACCAAAACACTCAGAAAACGTCCCTGAAGAAACACCGAAATTTTGTTGGTGTAGCTCGTGTTCGCCCTGTATACCACTGCGCTTTATAAAGACACTGCAGTTGTCTGTAGTAGCCAGCAACTCAGTTGAAATCTTATCTGATGATCATACTATGAGCTGTCGTTAGGATCTTACCTAGGAAAATAAATTGGGATGCCAATGTTATTCTAAAATAAAAAGCTTCCTGTTGTTGTTGCAATATATTATGAACTAGCAGTCCTATTAGTACATCTCTTCCTTTCCCCTCTCTTTGTCCATCTCTTTCACCATCCTCTCTCAGTCCACCTTTCTCCATCCACCTCCTCCACCCTTCCCTTCACTCTGTGTCCATCGTCTTCTCCCCTACTCTCTGTCCATCTCCTTCTCTCCCTCTCTCTCTTCATCTCCTTCCCCCCTCTCTGTCCGTCTTCTCCTCTTCTTTCTCTCTGTCCATTCCATTTCCCCTTCTCTCTTTGTGCCAACCTTCTCCTCCACCATATCTGGTCCATGTTCTCCTTCTCCTTCTCTGTCTGGCCGTCTCGCCTGTATCTCTAACGAATTTCGTCCTGCAGTTTCGTTCTCACGGATCTCAGTGTTTATGACGTCATATTTTCTGAAGTAAA
Organism: Schistocerca americana; assembly: GCF_021461395.2. Classification (NCBI taxonomy): domain Eukaryota; kingdom Metazoa; phylum Arthropoda; class Insecta; order Orthoptera; family Acrididae; genus Schistocerca; species Schistocerca americana. The sequence continues at coordinate 734,422,404 of NC_060121.1, read as the reverse complement.
TGTCTTGATGATGATGATAAAGTCCCATACTCCCAGTAGTGTAGGGGACGATGCGGGAAACCCGCACCGCTGTACTAGGCAAGGTCCTATTGAAGGTGGTTTGCCATTGCCTTCCTCCGACCGTAATGGGGATGAATGATGATGATGATGAAGACGACACAACAACACCCAGTCATCTCGAGGCAGGAAAAATCCCTGACCCCGCCGGGAATCGAATCCGGGACCCCGTGCGCAGGAAGCGAGAACGCTACCGCAACACCACGAGCTGCGGGCACTATATGTGTTTACAATGATATAATTTTGCAGGTACATTCAGCGGTACATGTGAATGCTGTCTGCAAAATGTGTGGCTAGTAGAGTTAGTAGTAAAGAAGTAAAACGTCGTGCCAGATGCTACAGTTTTACCGTGTGAACAGCGAAAAAATAGTAAGTGATAAACTTTTTTCCTTTCATCATTTGGAGAAGTCATTAGCGAAGCAAAGTTTCGTAAAGGTTTGACATTAAGTTTAAAGTTTGTTGCAGGTCAGTAAGTGCCCTCATTCTCATATACTGGATGGATAAATACTGGGTATTCGCACATTGTGGGCTATACATCTTTGTCACCACCACCCCCTACCTTAGCCGTTTCATAGGTAGGTAGTTCTTGCCCCACAGCGATTCTTCTCATACAATAAGTGATATGGGTACGAAGTTTGGTTGCAGTTGGTTTAGGAGGCAGTGTGGGACACACAAACATACAAATTTATCATATGGGCGAATTCGGCGAAAGGGTTGAAATAGTTTCTTTCTTTGAATGAAGAATAAAGTTTTGGGTCCCTTCGATACTGAAGTCATTGAAGCGAAGAAGGGAAGTTAACCTTCCTGTCGGCACTGATGTCATCGTTTAGAAGTGACTTACGTGAGCCATGGGAATTCTGGATGAGATTAGCCGGAGTTTGGATCCCTCCCCTCGACGACTGCGGGTTACTCCTCGCTGTGACACATTGCTCTGCCGAAGCCATTAGAAAAGGAAGACTATGAAGTCATAACCAGTAGAGGGTGAGGTGAAATGAAGATAGGGAATAAAACGGTTGTGAACATGTTGCACAATCGCCCAGACATTCAATCAGGCGTCTCGAATAAATAACAGAAATCCTAAATTACGATTGTTAGACTGGAATTTAAAAGCCAGACCTTTCCGAATAAGAGTCCAGCATCTTAAACAATGCAATATCTCGCTCGGATATGATAAAAGACCTAAACTTATACATGAATTTATAGAGAGCTAGTTATTTCAGTCATCCCATTTTATTATTATCCATTCCACTAATGCTTTTATTTTCTGAATCTATTAAAATCATCCTTGACACGACTTACAACAGCAGAAACTGCATTTTGCACAATTGAATTTTGGCGGAAACATTCTGAATTAGAGGAGACTGCATTAAAACAATTAGTTATTGGTAAGTTGATTACATTCCTGGTAAGTTCGCCAAGAACTGAAACTTCTTCACTTCCGGGGTGCCAGCAGCAACGTCCGTAAAATCGAGCACCTCACAGTAGTTCGATTTAACGATGCTCACGATATACTCTAAAACCACACTGACAATGTTGCCTGTGTTTAACGTATAGTCGGAATGATTGGAAACGCTTCGTTCCTGTTGCAACAGTAGTTTTAACCACTCTAAGATGTTAAATCAGTCATGGTGAACATTTACTACGGACGCAGTCACAGCGTCTTGGGCATTACACTCAAAATTCATATTTGGAACCTTACCTGCATTCCTGGCCAGTCGGTCTGCAACTTTAATAGTCATGTTTAACAAATGAATTTCAGCAATTATAGTTATCATATGGAGTTGCAATGCTGTTTTGACTTTCGCTTGTCCAGAGGCATTTGCCCATAATTATAGAGCTGGAATGTACAAGCACATAAAATTTCGTTTCAGTCTGTTAATTAATGCAAATCTCTTCGCGATTTAAATTCGTACGCTTCCACGACCAGTGTCGATTAGAATTATTTTGGGTATTAGTCTGTCTCATTATAAAACACTAAAGCAACTGAAATGCCCACGTTTTGACAGACTTTGCAGAGGACCTCTTCATGATTTGTTCTTAACGAATTGAGGAATGTACTGTGCTTGCATAACGGTCTGTGCGCGCTGTACTAAAGATATTTTACTTGCACGAAATGTGAAGTACTGTTGTGATGATGGTCAGGAAATGTCATTGCGACGCTATTCAGTTGCGATTTATAGTTTTTATAGATTTATAGGCTTTCTGAAGAAGCATAGAAGGTTGATGCACATAAAGATGTGGTAACAAAAACTGTTACCTATAATTTAATTGAAAAAGCACTTTCGTTTGGGTTTGCTGATTGTTCTGGTAATATTTTTCCAGCTCTTGGACCGTTTATAAAAATATAGGCAGTGATCATAGCCAAATGTGGAGCTAGATATGTTGCGAAGTAACTGAGCCCGAATCAAGGCGGAGGGAGGTATACTGTACGATAATCATTCCACTGGAGTGTGGGTAATAACTCCTCGTGGAAAATAGACCAAAAGCTTTTATGCGTTAATGCTCTGACTCCAAAACGTTGATGCAATATTGTCTGTAACTAGGAAGAGAACGCCTATGGCTACAGTGTCGCAATTTCCTTTCTCTATTCACCGTGTAGTCAAGGAAGCAAGTAACTCTTAATTTTCCGTTTATTGACGGAGCTTGGTTTACTTATTGCCATTCAGTTTCTAATTCCTTTGTTATTATAATAAACTACGCTTGTGTTTCTAACAAATTTTATCAGTATCCTCAGTTATTTTATCAAATCATGCGATCTTCATAGGTTTTTTGGCGTGGCGTAAGTCTATAAGTATTCATTTTATGAAGTCAAACGCATTTTCCTTCCTGCAAATGAAATATTGTACAGAAGCAAGAAAAGGTGTTTGAAATTGTAATACGAAGACGGTATTCTCATTCCGTGCATTCAAATAGAAGCGGAAGCTCATTTTCATATGGTTAGATGCGCCTGCAAACCGAAGACATACAACAAATTACTGTTCTAAGTGTAGTAATAAAGGTGGAAATACAGATTACACATTTTAGAGAAACACTATAACTCGGTAAATCTGACGCTTAGCAACGAATCGTAATTCGTAAGTTTTTAGTAATGCAGCCAGACGGAAAATGATCTCGAGATTCACACGTTTTTGATAACAGCCGAAAATGTTGCACCTGGGTCACTGGAACTATTTCCTAATACGTCTAAACTGCGAGGTTTGGAGCAATAAGTACTCGTAGAAAACTGGAAGAGCTGACAAAATCAAGATGAATATGTTTCGTTGTGCAGCACTACATGAACACACTGGCTCCAAACTACATATTCATCTCAACGGCAGTCGAGTGACTATTTTGTCGTCAGCAGCTCATTTCATGGTGTTCGAAATCATATAAGCAGATACCAGGTACTGATTTAGGGCTGCATCTAGCGGCGCTCTAGCTGCTTGCACGCCTTACTCAAAGAGTTGCCTAAAAGAGGTTCAGTTCAAATTCAAATGGCTCAGAGCACCATGCGACTTAACTTCTGAGGGCATCAGCCGCCTAGAATTTAGAACTAATTAAACCTAACTAACCTAAGGACATCACACACATCCATGCCCGACGCAGGATTCGAACCTGCGACCGTAGCGGTCGCTCAGCTCCAGACTGTAGCGCCTAGAACCACACGGCCACTCCGTCCGGCCGAGGTTCAGTATATTGTTGTATATGTGGCACAGTATTATAGACAGTGTAATATGCTACAGCAGCAGGCGAGTTTTATTCACTCAGAAAATCTTGAACAATCTGTTGAGATCTATATCCCGAAAAGTATATCCACTACAGAATTTAAAAAATGTTTCTGAGAATAAGACTGGAAATATGTGGCCCTTCTTTAATTTTTACTTCATAATGTCGCTATATCTGTATTTGCAACAGTTAAAGACAACCATTCCAGGAAATCGTACTGTTGTTGTTTACCCACAACGAGTAATTTTAATGCATAACACTGACTGATAACACTGGGCGATCAGTCATCGTACCAGGCAAGATATCAGACAGCTATTCGGTTCAAGCGGATACACGAATGTGTAATTGAATTATAAGTGTAGCCTGATTACATAAGTATTATTGGGTTGCGGTCAATATGACAAGGACGTTTCGATATGATGAACTAATATTATCAGAGAAAGTCTAGGGTTCTTCCACAAAAGAGTTCTGTTTACGATCTGATACTGTGTCCTCGAAAGTGAAAATCGAGTTGGAAGTAACGGATACTGTTAAGTAGAATGATATCGAAAACATTGGCCACAAGAGAACAAAAACTGAAGTCCGCTAACGAATCTAATGCTAACTATTATGGAAAGGAATGGTTGTCAGAGAACACTAGATTCGTTCTTTCCTGCCGGGCCCTAGATTAGGGAAAGCGGAATCCCAATTGCGAATATGTGTTACGAGGTTTAGAATTTAATTTTGTCCTAATTCAAAAAATATGTAATGCTAATGAGACACTCGGTTTCGTGAAGCATATACGTGGAAAAGGAAAGTAAACACACGGTTACACGCTGACTCAATGCATACAAAAATAAGTATAGCAGCACAAGACACAAACTCGCTACACAAAAACTGACAAAAACATAAATCCCTTATCAGATTAAATATTGATATTGTGATCATATGGTTTGTGAAATAAAAACCTTCTAGGCGCTACAGTCTGGAACCGCGCGACCGCTACGGTCGCAGGTTCGAATCCTGCCTCGGGCATGGATGTGTGTGATGTCCTTAGGTTAGTTAGGTTCAAGGAGTTCTAAGTTCTAGGGGACTGATGACCTGAGACGTTACGTCCCATAGTGCTCAGAGCCAAAAACCTTCTGTTCTTCTATTTTATGCAAGAGTTTAACAGGCCGCTGAAGGCTTTATAACTATGGGGGAAGAGCCTGAACAGACGTGGCTACTATCTGGAAAAGAAGCATTCACGATCTCTGTTGAGTAGCATTTCAGAGATGCACCTGCAATAACTGATGGAAGCCAAGAGCAAGATTGACCTTACTAGACTTCGAACACACCCGCCTCGTTTATGGATCCAGGGTTTCAGAGCTTCACCAGAAGGCTTATATTTAAGATGAATGCGTATAAGATATGTTGTCTGTCTAAGTAATAATCCGTTGTAACAGAGGAACTTCGATTGAGAACCGTCACAAATACGTGGTTGCTGAATCTAGCACGGTATTTTGCTTTTAAAATGCAAACGCCTTCTGAACTACAATACTCTTGTGGGAAGAGGAAATTCACGTCATATTTTTGTCCTGTGGCAACGACTGCCACTGTTCTGTGAGGATTTCGGTCGACAGTAACTCGTGCAGAATGGGACAGTGCTCTGTTATGTTGTATACCCTTCACGATAGGCGTTAGTCAATATGTCTGGACAGTTTGTGTCGTAAATTACACATGAACCTTCCTCTTGACGAACGTGTATGTACAGATGCCTATTATAAAACGGGAACACAATACAAATAAAACGGTACCTGGCTAGTAGTCGGCTCAGCACAGAGCCCTGAAGGAGGCCTCCTGCAACAGTGGCCGAAACGTCGGACAATTTTACACATCGACAATGCGGTCAACAGCCCATAAGAATTTTACTGCCGGTATCTGGCCACTTTTGCCCTGCCATACCGTTGTGATTCGTCGGGTGTTAGTACATACAAAACGTACCACAATGTGGCACATCTGTCACCGAAAGGAGGAGCGAAGTCTGCACACTGTACTAAGCTTCTAACACGACAACATTTTTGATAACGATCAAATGACGTGATCGGATGGGCCAAATATACTGAAGTTAACCCGCACATTCACAGATTCAGGCGGGAAAGTAGTAGCGATATGACCTGGGGTGCCGTCATCTCGGAAGACGGCGTCCTTTTTAAGATACCATCAACTGTGCCACAAAATTTAATTTGTCTCTAACTTGTCTACTTAACTGTTGACTCTAATCGTCTCGTATCGGCTAACATTAGGAGAACGGAAGAGCACTGTTATGCGTGGATCTGGTCCTACCTATATTCATTGTCAATAACTGCTAGTGTTTGTCTAAACTGTTTGCTATAACAACCATAACGTGGGATTGTAACCATTCGAGCTATTACCTTTGAGAATATAGAAACCGCGTCTCTCCGAAAAAAAAAAAAAACTTCGCTCCAGGCCTAGGGACCCTAGCAGACAGAAATAAAAGGTAAGGATGAAGGAGGGTTAGAATCTCAACGGTTTGGTAAACTGTGAAAATGGGAATGAGCGTATGGCATCGTTGTGAGGGAGGCACCATCCGGGAAACTTCGGCCGCCAACTGCAAGTCTAATTTCAGTCGACGCCACACTAAGCGACTTGCGCGCCAGTGATAAGGATAAAATTATGATGAGAACAACACGACACCGTCCCCGAGTGGAGAAAATCAACCCGGCCGGGAATCGAACGCTGGCCCACTTGCATGGGAGGCGAGCACGTTACCACCCAGCTAAGCAAGCGGACTGGTAGACACTAAATTGTGTCGGTATTGGGCAACTGCAGGCACTTCTTCTTCTGTCACGACTTAGGGTTTGCTCGGCCTCTTGTTGCTACATTTGGTCCTTCCATTTTTTCTTTTTGGTCTTCCAATGCATCTTTTACTTACGGAAAATTCTGCAACAATAGATATCTATTTTCTTAAACGTTTTCATTTCCATTAAAACTTTCAATTCCTTCCTAATATCTATATTTCTTTTATAAACTAACTTCGTGTATCCTGCTCTGTTCTTAGGAAATGTAATTTCGTTGGCCTGCAATCTTATTTTATCTGTTTTGTAACACACACGATTCGCTTCCATACAGTAATGTCACTACCGACATCACTTTATAAAATTTAAGATAACTTTCTGTTCTTATTTTGCTTTCGAGACATCTGCTGATGTTAAGGTTTAGGTAAATGAACTTCTCAATTTTGTCTTTTTGGTCTAGGTCTCTCCTGTACGTCAGTATGGTACGTAAAAATTTAAATCTATCTATTTGCTGTATGCTCTTGTTTTCTATAACTGTTTTTGTAACTACTGGGTTTTCCCCTCAGAAAGTCGTGCTTTTCTTTTTGTATACTGAAATTTAATACATCTTCAGGCTCTATGTATCAAAATACCTTAGGACTAACGATGAATAACAGACTTAACACGTATATGCAACGCTGAGACACTACATATACTCCACGAACCACTTTATGGTCTATGGTGCACTCTGAAAGCCAACTTATGGTGTGTGGCGGAGAGTACTTTGAATACTACAGTTATTTCCCACCTTTCCTGATCCAGTCGCGAATCATGAGCAAGAAGAACGGTAGTTCGGAAGCCTCTACGTGAGATCGAATCTTTCTCATTTTACTTTGAAGGACTTGTCACGAGATATATGAAGGAGGAACCGATATACAATGCTTGACTCTTCTAGGAACGTAAGCTCTCGGAACTTAACCAGTAAATCACACTGTGATGGACGACATCTCTCTCGTAGTGTCTGCCTCAGGAGTTGGCTGAGTATCTCCATAATGCTTTCGCGCTTACTAAAAGAACGTGTAACGAAACGCGCTGATCTTCTTTGGACGCCCTCAAGTTCCTCTATCAATCCTATTATCCTCCTCCTCCTCCTTCTTCTTCTTATTGTTATTAGTTTATTTTACATGTCCAGTGCCGAAGGACAAAATTGACGAGTACATCTTCACGGTCATGGAACGAGTCAGAACATGACATTAAAATCAGAAAATTAATACACTACTGGCAATTAAAATTGCTACACCTCGAAGATGACGGGCTACAGACGCGAAATTTAACCGACAGGAAGAAGACGATATGATACGCAAATGATTAGCTTTTCAGAGCATTCACACAAGGTTGGCACTGGTGGCGGTACCTACAACGTGCTGACATGAGGTAAGTTTCCAACCAAATTCTCACACACAAACAGCAGTTGACCGGCGTTGCCTGGCGAAACATTGTTGTGATGCCTCGTGTAAGGAGGAGAAATGCGTACCATCACGGTTTATCGTATCGCAACATTGCTGCTCGCGTTGGTCGAGATCCAATGACTGTTAACAGAATATGGAATTGGTGGGTTCAGGAGGGTGATACGGAACGCCGTGCTGGATCCCACCGGCCTCTTATCACTAGCAGTCGAGATGACAGGCATCTTATCCGCATGGCTGTAACGGATCGTGCAGCCACGTCTCGATCCCTGAGTCAACAGATGGGGACGTTTGCAAGACGTCAACCATCTGCACGAACAGTTCGACGACATTTGCAGCAGCATGGACTATCAGCTCGGAGACTATGGCTGCCGTTAGCCTTGACGCTGCATCACAGACAGGAGCGCCTGCGATTGTGTACTCAGCGACGAACCTGGTTGCATGAATGGCAAAACGTCATTTTTTCGTATGAATCCAGGTTCTGTTTACAGCATCGTGATGGTCGTATCCGTGTTTGGCGACATCGCGGTGAACGCACATTGGAAGCGTGTATTCGTCATCGCCATACTGGCGTACCACCCGGCGTGATGGTATGGGGCGCCATTGGTTACACGTCTCGTTCACATCTTGTTCGCATTGACGGCAGTTTGAACAGTGGACTTTGCATTTCAGATGTGTTATGACCCGTGGGTCTACCCTTCATTCGATCCCTGCGAAGCCCTACATTTCAACAGGATAATGCACGAGCGCATGCTGCAGGTCCTATACGGGCCTTTTTGGATACAGAAAATGTTCGACTGCTGCCCTCACCAGCACATTCTCTAGATCTCTCACCAATTGAAAACGTCTGGTTAATGGTGGCCGAGCAACTGGCTCGTCACAATACGCCAGTCACTACTCTTGATGAACTGTGGTATTGTGTTGAAGCTGCATGGGCAGCTGTACCTGTACACGCCATCCAAGCTCTGTTTGACTCAATGCCCAGGCATATGAAGGCATCAGAGGTGGTTGTTCTAGGTACTGATTTGTCAGGATCTATGCACCCAAATTGCGTGAAAATGTAATCACATGGTCCGATGAATACCCGTTTATCATCTGCATTACTTCTTGGTGTAGCAATTTTAATGTCCAGTAGTGTAAAATGATATGTCCCTGTACGAATCCTATGCAAGTTTATATTAGCGCGATCAATAATGTAAAACAGGAATTAGCTTCATTTTTTTGCCAGAGACTACGCGACAGAACAGAAGGAGTGAACCACGAGGAAACTCTTCAGATCTAATTTTTTAATACTTGTGATAGATTACTGAAAGTGGATGCCGAAGAACATCGCAGGTTTTCCTGAACAAGAATCAAGGAGCTGTGATCTAAATTCAGACTGGTTTCCTGTCTAGTACTGACTGCGAGGAAGCTGCTAGTTTTCGGGAACAACCTCATGTTATTAATCAACAGACGACGTTAAAGAAAAAAATATATTGAGAGGCCAACGTCAGAATCCCGAGGCTCGTAAACAGCAGTCGACAAGAGCTTCGCGAACTTAAACCACATATTGCTCGAACTGCCCATTTCTTAGCCAAAAATACCCTTTCTGAATGGGAAGCGTTACCCCAGAATATAGCACCATAAGTCATAAACGAATGAAAACAAGCAAAGTAAACTAATTTTCGGGTAATGGAAAATATGGCGGCATTAAGTTTTTGAACAAGATCCTGAACATGGCCTTTCCACGACAGCTTATTACCTATCTGAACATCTAGGAATTTGAATTGTTCAGACTCAATAATCATACATCCATTCCATGTAGCGAAAATGTCAGTTATAGATGAATTGTGCTGTTAGAAACTGAAAACTGAGCCTTACTGTGATTCAGGATCAGTTTATTTTCTACAAGCCTTGAACTTATGTCTTCAGCTACTCAATTATGCCCACTGCCTATGTTGCACACAACATCCTTCATTGCCAAGCAATCACCAAACAAAAATATTCTAGTCACCTGTCATATTAGAAAAAAATGGCTCTGAGCACTATGGGACTTAACATCTGAGGTCATCAGTCCCATAGAACTTAGAACTACTTAAACCTAACTAACCTAAGGACATCACACACATCCATGCCCCAGGCAGGATTCGAACCTGCGACCGTAGCGGTCACGCGGTTCCAGACTGAAGCGCCTAGAACCGCAAGGCCACACCGGCCGGCTGTCATATTAGAAAGAATATCATTTGTATATATAAGAAACAGGAGCGGTCCCAGCACTGACCCCTGGGCAGCTCCCCGCCTTCCCACCCCCCACCATATATACCGTGCCCAATCGGACTCCACGTCATCGCCATTCTCAGTGCTGTGGAAAATGACCTCTTTCTGTCTGTTCTTAAAGTAAGAGAGGAACCAAATATGAGCTACTCCCTTCATTCCACAATAGTCAAACTTCTGCAGGAATATTTCATTATCAACACGAACAAACGCCTTAGTTAAATCAAAGAAGACGCCTAGCATTCGCAAATTTTTGTTTAATCCGTTAGTGTCTCACAGGAAAGATGACTATAGCATTTTCAGCTGTTATTCCACTTCTGGAGCCAAACTATATGTTTGAAAGCAAATTATGTGAACTGAAGTAATCTAGTACGCTTACACATACAGCCTTTTCAATAAGTTTAGCAAACACCGGTGGGATATAAACAGGACTAAAACTGTCCACACTTTCTCTTTCTCCTTTTTTATACAGCAGCTTCACTAATGAGCACTTTAGTCTTCGGGAAACTGATCATTCTTAGAGGAAATACTACAACTATGGCTAAGTGCTGGGATAAGATATGCAGCACGGTACTTACATGTTTTGATGGTACAGATGCCAGACTGACTAGCAATATTCAGGCATTTGTCGAACGAGAGTTTTGTAAGATACTTTCTTTGTGGACGGATTGTACTTTCTGACGAGTCTTCAAATGAATCTCATTGTGGCTTCTGCTTCACGTGCGATTAGTTTCATGTGGCCGTTTCAATTTAAATTGCTCTGCACGTGTAGTGCCAACGACCTTGCCGCAGTGGTAACACCGGTTCCCGTCAGATCACCGAAGCTAAGCGCTGTCGGGCTGTGCTAGAACTTGGATGGGTGACCTTCTGGTCTGCCGAGCGCTGTTGGCAAGTGGGGTCACTCAGCCCTTGTGAGGGACTACTTTTTTGAGAAGTAGCGGCTCCGGTCACGTGAACAGACATACAGCCGGGAGAGCGGTGTGCTGTCCACATGCCCCTCCATATCCGCATCCAGTGACGCCTGTGGGCTGAGGATGACACGGCGGCCGGTCGATACCGTTGGGCCTTCATGGCCTGTTCGGAGAGAGCACGCATAGTCCTAGATATTTAACTGCTTCCAGTGATTGTTCTGCAATCGTGTAATCATAATAATGGGCCTTTCCACCAATTCATGCACAATACGTTACATTTGTTTATGCTAAGGGTCTACTGCCAACCCCTGCACCGAACGTCGATCCTTTGTAGATTTTCTTGCATTTTATTGCAGTTTTATAGCACTGCGACTGTACAAAGTAACATCGTATGCAAAAACCTCACTGGAACTTCTGGCATTTTCAAAATGTCATTTATATATATCGTGTGAAGTATTGGTCCTAATGCAGTGAGGCCGATGCTGGATTCTGTTGCTATGGACTCTTTAATTCAATCATACAGTTTTGTGATAGTTTCTTCGCTCGTAATTTGTTCATTGGACGGCAGTGCAGTGCAGTCCAGTGCCTTCTGGAAGGAAAGACATTTAGTACTGACCTGGGCGCCGGTAGCTACTGCTTCCTGGGTCTCGTAATTTTTGGATAAGGCATTTACGACAGTTCCACACTTGTATCTCTCCCTTCTACGCACCGTAACCACTTGATTTTACCAGCCTGGTTGTTTTACATTTGGTCCAGTATTGAAAAAGTTTGCAAAATCTTCTCCAGATTTGTCTTCAAACATCCACCACTACAGCTACATGCAAGAGAATCGGTCGAAAGGTTGGGGTTAAACGAACTGCTGATATCGAGATCGTTAGAGGTGTGTTTCATGGTGACTCTGACAAAATGAGGCAGTCGTCTGAAGTGGTATACGGAAACTGTGGAAACGCGAAATGAAGGTAAATGAAATGTATTTGCATTGTCAACCATCATCTCTATGATGTGCCAGACCAGGCCTCGAACCCGGATTTCCCCCTTATCGCGAGCGGTCACCTTACTATTAGGGTATCCGAGCACCACTTGCGGCCAGGCCCAAACTTGGACATGCATGCATGTCTGAAGGAACATTGCGTCGTACTTTTGAACAACACAGGTACTTCACTATCTTATTTATCCGCCGACGCCGGGCAAGGGACTTTCAGTTCTCTCCTATACGGGAATATACATAATGAATGTATGAGTGCAGGTTTTAGAAACGTGGCTGACGACTTATGAAATCTGGGGTCTGGCTGTGATTCGTGCTCGGATAGCCTACTGGCAAGGCGACCGCTCGGCATAAGCGGAAAATCCTGGTTCGAGTCCCCGTCTGGCAAAAAATTTCATTGTCGTCATTCCATTATACAGCTGATGGTTGTCCATACCCGCAACTGTAACTACATTTCGTGTATTTCATAACGGCTGTAGTCGCCGCAGTGTAATTCCTTTGGACATACCTGCTTGTCCGAAGGAACAAAGCATTGTAGTTCTGAAGAACACAGGTACTGCAACACTGTATCGAAATCAAGAAAGTCGAACGGGGATTTGATCTCCTCTCATCTCGAATGCAAGTCCAATTTTTGCCTTGACCACTCGGATACTTCGATGGCTAGAAAATGAAAAAGGAGTGTACGGGTAAGTCCCCTGAGGATTGGACGGGTTGGTGTTTGGTCGCTTTCGGCAGTTCTCCGAGTTGGCAGAGTTCCTGGAGCGGACTGCGCAACAGGTATGCCCGCGGTAATGTCGGGGGCGACGCGTCACCCGGAAAACCAATTACTGTGGCGAACCGCGGCACGGCAGAGCTGCTCGCCGGCTGCCGATAGCGCCGAAACGTCACCATTACGCCAGGGCGGAGAAACCTCGCGGGAATGCGGCGACACGTGACCTCGGCACGGCTAAATCGAGGCTACCCAGCAACTTTCCCACGTTATCTCGTCACTCTCACAAGGGGTCGCCAATCAGGACACGCCGATTTCGCCCAAATTGCGTATGTAGAAGAAGGAGGCTTTCCACATTACGTGCCTTAAACATTTCGCCTGAGTGGGCCTTACGGAAGGAGCAAATGATCTCTAAAGTTTTTCTGATAGCACTATATACCTTATTCAGCGCCCTATTCGTCTTTAACGACGGAACGTAATGGTCAAGCGCATTGCTTGCAAAACAGGCGACTTGAGATCAATCCCAGGTGTTTCCTGAATTTTTTTCTCATTGTTATTTTAATTCGTTTCTTCACATTGTTCAACTATTTACCGTAGAATTTAAATACATTCAAGCTTTCGAATCACATATAAAACAATCATATCGTAAATGACATACAAAAAGGTTATAAAATAAAATCTTATGTATATGACGCTAACAGACGTTACCCTAGCTGACCGCTGGAATCGCAAGCGTCGCGTCAGCTATCAGACGGTAATGGGTTCCTCACCAGTGAGTGTCGCGACTGTAATGTATTAGACTGTGCTTCTATTGGCAGTTCGCAACGATTCGTGGAGCTGTGAGTATCGCCACGCCAAAATCAAACATAGCAACCGAACAAAAAGTCACTGATAATCTCGAAACGTTTCATGAAGAATTCAAAGCAAACTTCACCAGAGCTCTTTCTACATCTACATCTACATCTATACTCCGCGAGCCACCTTACGGTGTGTGGCGGAGGGTACTTATTGTACCACTATCTGATCCCCCCTTCCCTGTTCCATTCACGAATTGTGCGTGGGAAGAACGACTGCTTGTAAGTCTCCGTATTTGCTCTAATTTCTCGGATCTTTTCGTTGTGATCATTACGCGAGATATATGTGGGCGGTAGTAATATGTTGCCCATCTCTTCCCGGAATGTGCTCTCTCGTAATTTCGATAATAAACCTCTCCGTATTGCGTAACGTCTTTCTTGAAGTGTCCGCCACTGGAGCTTGTTCAGCATCTCCGTAACGCTCTCGCGCTGACTAAATGTCCCCATGACGAATCGCGCTGCTTTTCGCTGGATCATGTCTATCTCTTCTATTAATCCAACCTGGTAAGGGTCCCATACTGATGAGCAATACTCAAGAATCGGACGAACAAGCGTTTTGTAAGCTACTTCTTTCGTCGATGAGTCACATTTTCTTAGAATTCTTCCTATGAATCTCAACCTGGCGCCTGCTTTTCCCACTATTTGTTTTATGTGATCATTCCACTTCAGATCGCTCCGGATAGTAACTCCTAAGTATTTTACGGTCGTTACCGCTTCCAATGATTTACCACCTATGGCATAATCGTACTGGAATGGATTTCTACCCCTATGTATGCGCATTACATTACATTTATCTACGTTTAGGGAAAGCTGCCAGCTGTCGCACCATGCATTAATCCTCTGCAGGTCCTCCTGGAGTACGTACGAGTCTTCTGATGTTGCTACTTTCTTGTAGACAACCGTGTCATCTGCAAATAGCCTCACGGAGCTACCGATGTTGTCAACTAAGTCATTTATGTATATTGTAAACAATAAAGGTCCTATCACGCTTCCCTGCGGTACTCCCGAAATTACCTCTACATCTGCAGATTTTGAACCGTTAAGAATGACATGTTGTGTTCTTTCTTCTAGGAAATCCTGAATCCAATCACAAACCTGGTCCGATATTCCGTAAGCTCGTATTTTTTTCACTAAACGTAAGTGCGGAACCGTATCAAATGCCTTCCTGAAGTCCAGGAATACGGCATCAATCTGCTCGCCAGTGTCTACGGCACTGTGAATTTCTTGGGCAAATAGGGCGAGCTGAGTTTCACATGATCTCTGTTTGCGGAATCCATGTTGGTTATGATGAAGGAGATTTGTATTATCTAAGAACGTCATAATACGAGAACACAAAACATGTTCCATTATTCTACAACAGATTGACGTAAGCGAAATAGGCCTATAATTATTCGCATCTGATTTATGACCCTTCTTGAAAATGGGAACGACCTGCGCTTTCTTCCAGTCGCTAGGTACTTTACGTTCTTCCAGCGATCTACGATAAATTGCTGATAGAAAGGGGGCAAGTTCTTTAGCATAATCACTCTAGAATCTTAAGGGTATCTCGTCTGGTCCGGATGCTTTTCCGCTACTAAGTGATAGCAGTTGTTTTTCAATTCCGATATCGTTTATTTCAATATTTTCCATTTTGGCGTCCGTGCGACGGCTGAAGTCAGGGACCGTGTTACGATTTTCCGCAGTGAAACAGTTTCGGAACACTGAATTCAGTATTTCTGCCTTTCTTCGGTCGTCCTCTGTTTCGGTGCCATCGTGGTCAACGAGTGACTGAATAGGGGATTTAGATCCGCTTACCGATTTTACATATGACCAAAACTTTTTAGGGTTCTTGTTTAGATTGTTTGCCAATGTTTTATGTTCGAATTCGTTGAATGCTTCTCTCATTGCTCTCTTTACGCTCTTTTTCGCTTCGTTCAGCTTTTCCTTATCAGCTATGATTCGACTACTCTTAAACCTATGATGAAGCTTTCTTTGTTTCCGTAGTACCTTTCGTACATGATTGTTATACCACGGTGGATCTTTCCCCTCGCTTTGGACCTTAGTCGGTACGAACTTATCTAAGGCGTACTGGACGATGTTTCTGAATTTTTTCCATTTTTGTTCCACATCCTCTTCCTCAGAAATGAACGTTTGATGGTGGTCACTCAGATATTCTGCGATTTGTGCCCTATCACTCTTGTTAAGCAAATATATTTTCCTTCCTTTCTTGGCATTTCTTATTACACTTGTAGTCATTGATGCAACCACTGACTTATGATCACTGATACCCTCTTCTACATTCACGGAGTCGAAAAGTTCCGGTCTATTTGTTGCTATGAGGTCTAAAACGTTAGCTTCACGAGTTGGTTCTCTAACTATCTGCTCGAAGTAATTCTCGGACAAGGCAGTCAGGATAATGTCACAAGAGTCTCTGTCCCTGGCTCCAGTTCTGATTGTGTGACTATCCCATTCTATACCTGGTAGATTGAAGTCTCCCCCTATTACAATAGTATGATCACGAAACTTCTTCACGACGTTCTGCAGGTTCTCTCTGAGGCGCTCAACTACTACGGTTGCTGATGCAGGTGGTCTATAGAAGCATCCGACTATCGTATCTGACCCACCTTTGATACTTAACCCAGATTATTTCACATTCGCATTCGCTAATAACTTCACTGCATATTATTGAATTCTTTACTGCTATAAATACTCCTCCACCATTGGCGTTTATCCTATCCTTGCGGTATATATTCCATTCTGTGTCTAGGATTTCGTTACTGTTCACTTCCGGTTTTAACCAACTTTCCGTTCCTAATACTATATGCGCACTATTTCCTTCAATAAGAGATACTAATTCAGGAACCTTGCCCTGGATACTCCTGCAGCTTACCAATATTACGTTAACTTTTCCTGTTTTTGGTCTCTGAGGACGGACGTTCTTTATCAACGATGATAATGTCCTCTCTGGTAATCCGTCAGGTATTTTATCGTTTCGCCCAAGGGGGGGTCCCTCTAACCTAAAAAACCCCCGTGTGCACGCCACACGTACTCTGCTACCCTAGAAGCTGCTTCCGGTGTGTAGTGCACGCCTGACCTGTCTAGGGGGGCCCTACAGTTCTCCACCCAATAACGGAGGTCGATGAATTTGCAACCATTATAGTCGCAGAGTCGTCTGAGCCTCTGGTTTAGACCCTCCACACGGCTCCAAACCAGAGGACCGCGATCGACTCTGGGCACTATGCTGCAGATATTAAGCTCAGCTTGCACTCCGCGTGCGATGCTGGTTGTCTTCACCAAATCAGCCAGCCGCCGGAAGGAACCAAGGATGGCCTCAGAACCCAAGCGGCAGGCGTCATTCGTTCCGACATGTGCTACTATCTGAAGCCGGTCACACCCAGTGAGTTCAATAGCTGCCGGAAGGGCCTCCTCCACATTACGGACGAGACCCCCCGGCAAGCACACCGAGTGCACACTGGCATTCTTCCCCGACCTACCCGCTATTTTCCTAAGGGGCTCCATAACCCGCCTAACGTTGGAGCTCCCTATAACTAATAGGCCCCCCCCCTCTGTGACTGTCGGGACCTTGCCGGAGAATCGGCCACTGGCCCAACAGGCTAGGCATCCTGTGGTGGCTCGGAAACGATTTCATCACCACTAGGAAGCACCCCGTACCTGTTGGAAAGGGGTAAGGCAGCTGCCACGCGGCCAGATCCCACCTTCGCCTTTCGGCCAGGTACGCGCGAGCCCACCACTGTCCGCCATTCACCCTGGAGTGATGGCTGACCGGTAAGATGCTCACTGCCGGAAGACGCAGCGACATCAGGGGTTCCATGTGATTCCAAGGCCACCGAAGTAGGCATAGGTCTCACCACAGTTGCCCCAACGCCACTACGAGCCGACGCCTGCGCCTCGAGCTCGATGAGCCTAACAGACAAAGCCTCCACCTGCCCCCGAAGAGTGGCCAATTCTCCATGCGTCCGCTCACAACAACCACAGTCCCTACACATGACTATGTTTACCCTACTCTATACGGTGACAAATTCCCAAGATAATCTTCTGATGAGCTACTCTGATAATCAAGAAACACTCACTGAAATACGAGACGCGAAAACTACGCTGGGTTTTCCCAGAAAAACTATTTAAAAGCTAAGCGCAGCAAATAAGTACAAAAACGCTTTATACAAACAGTACTCGCTGCTGCTGGTGCTCTCGCTCTGGCTGCACTTTCTCAATTTATGAAGAAAAATGGATGATCACTGACAGTCCTCCTATGTCCTTCAGCCCTACAGTAAAATCCACAGGTGAAGCAATTGCAGAGCCAGTTATCGACGTTATGAATACGCATTTCATACAGCATGACGAAGATCTGATACTATGCACAGAGACTGATGAAGAAAATATTTATGAAGAGGTACGGGGAACATCTCATTTCTTCTCTCTCTCTCTCTCTCTCTCTCTCTCTCTCTCTCTCTCTCTCTCTCTCTCCCTCTCACACACCCACACACACACACACACACACAAACACACACACGTTTATCATATGCAGCTCTTTTTATCTGTCACCGGTGACTTCTTCAACTACAGATGAGGATTATGCTCCTGAAGATTTCTCCACGAGTTCCTCACGTACATCAGCAAAATTGGCTGACAAGAAGAAGGTCCTGGAATTTGCTGACGCTCATCCGAAATGGAAATTTGCAACACTGCAGTCTAGATTCCCAGTCCTGAAGAAAAGGGATTATCTTAAAATTTGGAGGAAAGAAGTACACCAAGGTGGTACCAGACTTGAGAAGTTGTCCTTAATTGACTTGGAAACATGGGAAAAATTGCAAGATGCACGACGCTGCTATGAACAGGTGACGACTAGAACCCTACAGCAATGGGCAGTGACCGCTGCAATCCCGTATTTGTCGGCGAGCTTTCACTTCCGTGCTTCTAATACTTGGGCAAAATCCTTCAAGTAAAAATATTCGATAAGGCAGCGAAAAATCATGAAATTCGTTAGCAAAAATGATGTCGCAACTTTGGACGAAACAGAAGCAGCAGCAGAAAAGTTTCGTATGCAGATGAGACATTTAAAGCCACATTTCAACAGCGACTACATAATTAACACCGACCAGACCGGATGCCAGTATGAGTCAACGTACAACAGGCCTATGGATGTCAAAGGTGCAAAGACTGTTGTGGTGAAGAAAATCTATCGAAGGCCACCCACTCTTACGCAGCACAGTACAGTTTAACCGCTTCAGGGAAACTTTTACCCCTTGTGTTTTTATGTTTGCAAGAGCCTGCGAATAAATTCATCCCTCGGGTTGCCGCCACTGTCAAAAAATTAGAAGACGAGTACGAAAATGTTGTCGTTACTTGTTCCATGTCAGGTAAACTAACAAAACAGCTTTATGGAACATTCTTGGAATCAACATTGAAGCCATACGTCGCAGACAATAAATTTCTTCTGTTGGTGCATTCTTGGAGCGGCCAAACAGATTTAGCATTGTACGATGAGATGTTTACAAATGACCTACGCGAGGCAATGTGTACCATGAAGGTCATTCCACCAAAATATACACCGCTGGTTCAACCGTGAGATGTATATTTCTATCGCCAAGTCAAAATTCTAATTAAAAGACTACAAAGTGCCCCTGAATTGCTCCGACAACAGCGAGAAATATCATCAAGAGAAGATGCAATTGAAATACATTCGATCGTGCAGCATCAACTCAGTGCTCCTGTGTTCACCCCTATGATCCAGTACGCTTCGTTTGCTTTCTTTACGACTCCTTAAAAATGGTTCAAATGGCTCTGAGCACTATGAGACTTAACATCTGTGGTCATCAGTCCCCTAGAACTTAGAACTACATAAATCTAACTAACCTAAGGACATCACGCACATCCATGCCCGAGGCAGGATTCGAACCTGCGACCGTAGCAGTCCCGCGGTTCCGGACTGAGCGCCTAGAACCGCTAGACCACCGCGGCCGGCCTACGACTCCTTAGGCCCTCTAATCTCCCATATTATGGTTTTTACGCGAAAAATACCATGGAAGCAGCAGAATCATTATGATTCGTTTCCAGTAAGCGTTTTCTAAATTTACGCAGTCGGCTTTCGCAGAGGAGAAGTAGCCTTACATTCAGTGACTCCCGCATAAGCTCGTTGAACATCTCCGTGAAACACCTATAGCGATTAAAAGCGCTGGCTACCTCACGTACATCAGCAAAATTGGCTGACAAGAAGAAGGTCCTGGAATTTGCTGACGCTCATCCGAAATGGAAATTTGCAACACTGCAGTCTAGATTCCCAGTCCTGAAGAAAAGGGATTATCTTAAAATTTGGAGGAAAAAAGTACACCAAGGTGGTACCAGACTTGAGAAGTTGTCGGCTTTCGCAGAGGAGAAGTAGCCTTACATTCATTGACTCCCGCATAAGCTCGTTGAACACCTCCGTGACACACCTATAGCGATTAAAAGCGCTGGCTACCATCAAAAACACGAGTTAGAATTGGTTGGGGTTCTTCCTACAGTCACGGTGTCAAAATTAATTTATCTAACGGTAGTCACGAGTACATTGTAGAATGATCTGGTGCAGTACTTGCTCCGAAAAAGCACTACAATCTACCCAATTTTGGCATGTAATGGTGAACCAAGACATTCTGACCAGTCCGCATTGCTAGACTGAATGCTGCCCGGTGGCATCGCAAACAGTTAACACAGTAAGGAAAGCACACAGGTTGTTCGGGGTATAGCTGCAGATATTGTGATCATTTGCATCTTAAATATGTACCAACTTCAGTGCGTAACTTCTTTTTTTCTCTCTCTTTGTGTCCAACAGTCTCCCCAGAGGCACTTAATTTACTACTTGATGTTTTCTACACGGTTGTAACTGCGCGGCGGAGTGAACTACGTCTGTCAGTGTCCTGTTGCCTCCATGCTTCCACACGTCAATACCACCTGACCTGCTGCCCAGAGAAAAGAGCCTTCAGTGGCTTGCATGAATGAGTGGTGCCTGTTCTTTCTGAAATGTCCGCAAGAACAGACGCTAGGCATTCATACATAACTGATTCAACTCGATTGGCAATGAAGCCACAGTTTTCAGTGTGAGTATGCACATTTACGTTTGATCTCCAGCGGTAATCCAAAAATTAGCGAGCATGGAGCACATGGATGCGGACTGAGGATAAGTGATCTTAAGTGGGAATGTGAGTCGGCTGGGAAGTGTACAGAGATGTAGTTGTTGTAGTGTTCCGTCCTGAGACTGGTTTGATGCAGCCCTCGATGCTACTCTCTCCTGAGCAAGCTTCTTCATCTCCCAATACTTACTGCAACCTACATCCTTCTGAATCTGCTTAGTGTATTCATCTCTTGGTCTCCCTCTACGATTTTTACCCTCCACGCTGCCCTCCAATGCTAAATTTGTGATCCCTTGATGCCTCAGAACATGTCCTACCAACCGGTCCCTTCTTCTAGCGAAGTTGTGCCACAAATTTCTCTTCTCCCCAATTCTGTTCAATACCTCCTCATTAGTTATGTGATCGACCCACCTAATCTTCAACATTCTTCTGTAGCACCACATTTCGAAAGCTTCTATTCTCTTCTTGTCCAAACTATTTATCGTCCATGTTTCACTTCCATACATGGCTACACTCCATACAAATACTTTCAGAAACGACTTCCTGACACTTCAATCTATACTCGATGTTAACAAATTTCTCTTATTCAGAAACTCTTTCCTTGCCATTGCCAGTCTACATTTAATATCCTCTCTACTTCGATCATCAGCAGTTATTTTGCTCCCCAAACAGCAAGACTCCTTTACTACTTTAAGTGTCTCATTTCCTAATCTAATTCCCTCAGCATCACTCGACTTAATTCGACTACATTCCATTATCCTCGTTTTGCTTTTGTTGATGTTCATCTTATATCCTCCTTTCAAGACACTGTCCATTCCGTTCAACTGCTCTTCCAGGTCCTTTGCTGTCTCTGACAGAATTACAATGTCATCGGCGAACCTCAAAGTTTTTATTTCTTTTCCATAGATTTAATGCCTACTCCGAACTTTTCCTTTGTTTCCTTTACTGCTTGCTCAATATACAGATTGAATAGCATCGGGGAGAGGCTACAACCCCATCTCACTCCCTTCCCAACCACTGCTTCCCTTTCATGTCCCTCGACTCTTATAACTGCCATCTGGTTTCTGTACAAATTGTAAATAGCCTTTCGCTCCCTGTATTTTACCCCTGCCACCTTTAGAATTTGAAAGAGAGTTTTCCAGTCAACATTGTCAAAAGCTTTCTCTAAGTCTACAAATGCTAGAAACGTAGGTTTGCCTTTCCTTAATCTTTCTTCTAAGATAAGTCGTAAGGTCAGTATTGCGTCACGTGTTCCTATCACAGAGACAGTCCCCGCATTTGCGATGATCACTGTGTTCGGGTGGCGCCGTGTTTGACGCAACTGCATAATAAGCAGGAGATGCAGAGTTCGAATCCCGGTCTAGCACACATTTTCACTCGTCGTCGCTGATCCCGCACGAAAGCCCGATGCAGCTGACATCATTAGCTCCTTCCCTTTCTCCCCCTCCCCTCTTCAATTTAAACAATTTGATGGCTTGCTTGTGCCACACATATTAACCAGCCTAAAAACATACTGCTCGTGACGGCTATAATTAATTGTCTGCAAATGAAGTAAATACTGATGTAATACTGTTCTGTAGACTGTCCTCAGTCGTCACCAGAAATATCTGGACGTATATCCCTAACACCGTGTACAAGCTGGCCAGAGCCGAAAGGGGGGTAAACTTATCGACTACACGAACCTCCCACTGGGAAATCCACTGGCATTAGCCAGTCTGACAAAAGCTGATTGTTACGGCCTGCCGCCTGGAAACGAGCACAACGGAATCGCGAACAAAACTGGTTGGCTGTTCTCTTGCTTCTGTCGTGGGCATCGATGGAAAGTTGTTGAAGGACGGTGAAACCACTGTGAAACCACTGTTGGACGTCCACACTTTATCACAGAACGTGGAGGTCGGAGTCTTGCTCGCGTTGAAAGCAGGATAGGCGGCGATCTATAACAGAACTGAGGTAAGAATACAGTGCAGGTGGAGGCACAAATGTTTCCGTGCACACCGTTCAGCGCACATTGCTGAACACGGGGCTCCGCGGCAGACGATGCTTACGTGTTCTGATGTTGACACAACGATCACGACTGCAGTGGCCACGACGTCATCGGGAATGGGGTGTGGAAGAATGGAAGCCTGTCGCCTTTTCGGCTGAATCGCGTTTCTTGATACAATTATAAATTAAAACTGCAAAATTACGGATGTTGTACAGTATTTCTTGTTACACCATGTCGATGGTACTGTCCGGATACGTCGTCAGCCAGTTGAACAGCTGCTCGAAACATGTACCGTGTAACGGACGCAGCCCAGTGGGGGCACCGAGTGAGGTGGCGCAGTGGTTAGCACACTGGACTCGCGTTTGGGAGGACGACGAGGGCGTCCAGCCATCCTGATTTAGGTTTTCCGTGATTTCCCTAAATCGCTCCAGGCAAATGCCGGGATGGTTCCTTTGAAAGGAAGTCAGCCGTGCCGGCTGACTTCCTTCCCCGTCCTTCCCTAAACCGATGAGACCGATAACCTCGCAGTTTGGTCTCTTCCCCCAAAACAACCCAACCCAGTGGGGGCAGTATTGTGCGGTTGAGCAAGCTCAATTGGGCTTCCTTGGGAGCTACGGCAGTAATCGGAGGCACCTTGGGAGCTGTAGATTACGTGAAAATTATTGTGTATCATCTGCATCCCTTCATGACTGATATCTTCACTGACGGTCGTGGCATCATCCATAACCATTTTCCTTGACTTCCGGAAGGCATTCGATACAGTTCCGCACTGGCGCCTGATAAACAAAGTAAGAGCCTACGGAATATCAGACCAGCTGTGTGGCTGGATTGAAGAGTTTTTAGCAAACAGAACACAGCATGTTGTTCTCAATGGAGAGACGTCTGCAGACGTTAAAGTAACCTCTGGCATGCCACAGGGGTGTGTTATGGGACCATTGCTTTTCACAATATATATAAATGACCTAGTAGATAGTGTCGGAAGTTCCATGCGGCTCTCTGGTTCCCGGGTTCGATTCCCGGCGGGGCAGGGATTTTCTCTGCCTCGTGATGACTGGGTGTTGTGTGATGTCCTTAGGTTAGTTAGGTTCAAGCAGTTCTAAGTTCTAGGGGACTGATGACCATAGATGGTAAGTCCCATAGTGCTCAGAGCCATTTGAACCATCCATGCGGCTCTTCGCGGATGATGCTGTAGTATACAGAGAAGTTGCAGCATTAGAAAATTACAGCGAAATGCAGGAAGATCTGCAGCGGATAGGCACTTGGTGCAGGGAGTGGCAACTGACCCTTAACATACACAAATGTAATGTATTGTGAATACATAGAAAGAAGGATCCTTTATTGTACGATTATATGATAGCGGAACAAACACTTGTAGCAGTTACTTCAGTAAAATATACGGGAGTATGTGTACGGAACGATTTGAAGAGGAATGATTATATAAAATTAATTGTTGGTAAGGCGGGTGCCAGGATGAGATTCATTGGGAGAGTCCTTAGAAAATGTAGTCCATCAACTAAGGAGGTGGCTTACAAAACACTCGTTCGACCTATACTTGAGTATTGCTCATCAGTGTGGGATCCGTAACAGGTCGGATTGATTGAGAAGATCCAAAGAAGAGCGGCGCGTTTCGTCACAGGGTTATTTGGTAAGCGTGATAGCGTTACGGAGATGTTTAGCAAACTCAAGTGGCAGGCTCTGCAAGAGAGGCGCTCTGCATCGCGGTGTAGCTTGCTGTCCAGGTTTTGAGAGGGTGCGTTTCTGGATGAGGTATCGAACATATTGCTTCCCCCTACTTATACCTCCCCAGGAGATCACGAATGTAAAATTAGAGAGATTCGAGAGCGCACGGAGGCTTTCCGGCAGTCGTTTTTCTCGCGAACCATACGCGACTGGAACAGGAAAGGGCGGTAATGACAGTGGCACGTAAAGTGCCCTCCGCCACACACCGTTGGGTGGCTTGTGGAGGCCAGAATCGTACTGCACTGGCTCGAGGAGCGTGAAAATAAATTCACGTTGATATCTTGACAATCAGGTCCCTCCGCTCGGATCTGAGTGGAACACATTATGGCGCTAATGGACGCAAGCTCCGAGTCCACGAACCACCAGCCCGTAATTTACCGAAATGACGTGACCTGTGAATCGACATCTGGCGCCATATGCCTCTGGAAACATATCAAGGACTTACTATACACATGTAACGCAGCATTACTGGTGAGTTTGTTCCAAATGGACCAATACCCTATTAAGCTGGTGGCAGTAATGTTTTGGCTCGTCTATAGATACACTACTTGTCGTTAAAATTGCTATACCAAGAAGAAATGCAGATGATAAACGGGTATTCATTGGACAAATATATTATACTAGAACTATAATAATAATGGCCTGTGACGAGGGCCTCCCGTCGGGTAGACCGCTCGCCTGGTACAAATCCTTCGATTTGACGCCACTTAGGCGACTTCCGCGTCGATGGGGATGAAATGATGATGATTAGTACAACACAACTGTCATGTGATTACATTTTCACGCAATTTGGGTGCGTAGGTCCTGAGAAATCAGTACCCAGAAAAACCACCTCTGGCCGTAATAACGGCCTTGATACGCCTAGTCATTGAGTCAAAGAGAGCTTGGATGGCGCGTACAGGTATAGCTGTCCATGCAGCTTCAACACGATACCACAGTTCATCAAGAGTAGTAACTAGTGTATTGTGACGAGCCAGTTGCTCGGCCACCATTGACCAGGCGTTTTCAGTTGGTGAGAGATCTGGAGAAAGTGCTGGCCACGGCAGCAGTCGAACAGTTTTCTGTATCCAGAAAGGCCCGTACAAGACCTGCAACATGCGGTCGTGCATTATTCAGCTGAAATGTAGAGTTTCGCAGGGATCGAATGAAGGGTAGAGCCACGGGTCGTAACACATCTGAAATGTAACGTCCACTGTTCAAAGTGCCGTCAATGCGAACAAGAGGTGACCAAGACGTGTAACCAATGGCACCCCATACTATCACGCCGGGTGATACGCTTCTAATGTGCGTTTACCGCCATGTCGCACAACACGGATGCGACCATGATGATGCTGTAAACAGAACCTGGATTCATCCAAAAAAAATGACGTTTTGCCATTCGTGCCCCGAGGTTCGTCGTTGAGTACA